>NC_041401.2:11208287-11565787 GCF_900747795.2 Erpetoichthys calabaricus
TATGGAAATGTTCAAGGCACTGTAATAATAATGAAATTCAAATAGAAAAATAAATAAAAACACATTCAATGACACAAAGGAAAACCAGATACACCAAGGACAATAAAATAAGTACATTTGAAAAAAGAATTGAGGCAGGGACGAGACCCTGGCAGTACACTATCAACCGTGACCATAAAATGGAGGCTGCCTGGAACAACAAAGATCTCAAAATGGTGTCAAAATGTCATCTGTCTCACAATGATACAAATTCTAAAGCAAATTGCACAATTCAAGATGCATAGGAATGGGTTAAAATGCGTCCCAAAATGTCAATTTATAACTCTGATAAACTTTACAGCACTTCCCAGGTCTTTAATCATTCAAAGAGTTTTATCTGGACGTGTCTTACTTCTCAGGCCATCCCGCGGTCACCCAGGTGTCCTTTTCTCACCTCATTCTATTTCTGACCTCATTTCTTTGGTTTGGAGAGGTTAAGTAAAAGCAAATTCCAAATGATGCCTGATAATCACCCATTTCACTTGTTTAAATTGAAATGCCAATGCGTCCTGCAGGGTTAATCTGCGTGAAACACGGCGGGTGTCCAGTGAGGCCATAAAGGCGGGCGTTGGGGTATTCTCTGCAGCTGCCCCTTTTTCTCTCCCATTTTAAGTGAAGTTGACCTTCTCGGCCCACACATTTGTTTTTAAATGTCAGCTCTTGGATCAGAAGGGTCATCTTCTGCCCTTCCAAGTCACGTAGAGACACTAGCACTGCTTTCCCCTAAATAAAAGAAAAAATCCTGAACTGACAATAGCAATAAAAAAATGGAAATGTCTGTTGTATAGAAAAGTAGGCCACTGCTTCAGGTTTTTCAAATAATGGGAATCCATCTTAAAAAACAGTTCTGGGGAATAAGGGAGCAGATGTGGGGAATCTTTATGGACATCATTTATAAGACCCCCCCCCCTCCCTACCACCCCTTTCGTTTGTGTCTTTATTCTCTTTAATAACAGAGTAGGCCCTTTCCTAGTTAAGCAGAAGTGCATGGAATCAGTCTGCCTATAAGGACATCGCCTGGAGCCCCCCTCACAAACGTCAGCAAGGGTCTTCTTCTGCAGTCCCGATGCTGAATTGTACGGCAAGAAAGGCTTTTTATTTTCTCCCTCAGTGCATTGACGTGTGTGAGAGTGCTGACGTCAGGGGCTGCACTGGACATCCCTGCGCTCCTGCCTAGGAAGGTCTTCAAATCTAGGTCGTGACGGACCACCGATGCATGAAAAGCCTCCAAATGAGCTGCCTCAGCAGCTTCTAATGACCTGGGCCGGAGCTGGCAAAGTGCAGAGAGCAGCAGCGAGGGCTGACGATGGAGAAATTCACCCCCAAGTCCGATGTCGTTCAGCCAACAGGGCTGTTAAGGTTAAAGGGGTCCTGAAAATTAGAAGGTCATGGACCCTAATCTGCCTTATTAATACGTTCTTAATGCAACGCCTTACATCCACCCAAACCGCTTTTCATTTACAGTCTCTCATTTGAGGGTAAACATTCTTCACCATAGCCTGTCTGTCTGTCTATCTATCTATCTATCTATCTATCTATCTATCTATCTATCTATCTATCTATCTATCTATCTATCTATCTATCTATCTATCTATCTATCTATCTATCTATCGTGCCTTTCATATCTATCTATCTATCTATCTATCTATCTATCTATCTATCTATCTATCTATCTATCTATCTATCTATCTATCTATCTATAGTGCCTTTCATATCTATCTATCTATCTATCTATCTATCTATCTATCTATCTATCTATCTATCTATCTATCTATCTATCTATCTATCTATCTATCTATCTATTATATAGTGCCTTTAACATCTATCTATCTATCTAGTATATAGTGCCTTTCATTTCTATCTATCTATCTATCTATCTATCTATCTATCTATCTATCTATCTATCTATCTATCTATCTATCTATCTATCATATAGTGCCTTTCATATCTATCTATCTATCTATCTATCTATCTATCTATCTATCTATCTATCTATCTATCTATCTATCTATCTATCATATAGTGCCTTTCATATCTATCTATCTATCTATCTATCTATCTATCTATCTATCTATCTATCTAGTATATAGTGCCTTTCATATCTATCTATCTATCTATCTATCTATCTATCTATCTATCTATCTATCTATCTATCTATCTATCTATCTATCTATCTAGTATATAGTGCCTTTCATATCTATCTATCTATCTATCTATCTATCTATCTATCTATCTATCTATCTATCTATCTATCTATCTATCTATCTATCTATCTATCTAGTATATAGTGCCTTTAACATCTATCTATCTATCTATCTATCTATCTATCTATCTATCTATCTATCTATCTATCTAGTATAAAGTGCCTTTCATATCTATCTATCTATCTATCTATCTATCTATCTATCTATCTATCTATCTATCTATCTATCTATCTATCTATCTATCTATCTATCTATCTATCTATCTATCTATCTATTATATAGTGCCTTTAACATCTATCTATCTATCTATTGTATGGTGCCTTTCATATCTATCTATCTATCTATCTATCTATCTATCTATCTATCTATCTATCTATCTATCTATCTATCTATCTATCTATCTATCTATCTATCTAGTATGTAGTGCCTTTCATATCTATCTATCTATCTATCTATCTATCTATCTATCTATCTATCTATCTATCTATCTATCTATCTATCTATCTATCTATCTATCTATCTATTATATTGTGCCTTTAATATCTATCTATCTATCTATCTATCTATCTATCTATCTATCTATCTATCTATCTATCTATCTATCTATCTATCTATCTATTATATTGTGCCTTTAATATCTATCTATCTATCTATCTATCTATCTATCTATCTATCTATCTATCTATCTATCTATCTATCTATCTATCTATCTATCTATCTATCTATTATATTGTGCCTTTAATATCTATCTATCTATCTATCTATCTATCTATCTATCTATCTATCTATCTATCTATCTATCTATCTATCTATCTATCTATCTATCTATCTATCTATCTATCTATTATATTGTGCCTTTAATATCTATCTATCTATCTATCTATCTATTATATTGTGCCTTTAATATCTATCTATCTATCTATCTATCTATCTATCTATCTATCTATCTATCTATCTATCTATCTATCTATCTATCTATCTATCTATCTATCTATCTATCTATTATATAGTGCCTTTAACATCTATCTATCTATCTATTGTATAGTGCCTTTCATATCTATCTATCTATCTATCTATCTATCTATCTATCTATCTATCTATCTATCTATCTATCTATCTATCTATCTATCTATCTATCTATCTATCTATCTATCTATCTATCTATCTATCTAGTATGTAGTGCCTTTCATATCTATCTATCTATCTATCTATCTATCTATCTATCTATCTATCTATCTATCTATCTATCTATCTATCTATCTATCTATTATATAGTGCCTTTAACATCTATCTATCTATCTATTGTATAGTGCCTTTCATATCTATCTATCTATCTATCTATCTATCTATCTATCTATCTATCTATCTATCTATCTATCTATCTATCTATCTATCTATCTATCTATCTATCTATCTATCTATCTATCTAGTATGTAGTGCCTTTCATATCTATCTATCTATCTATCTATCTATCTATCTATCTATCTATCTATTATATTGTGCCTTTAATATCTATCTATCTATCTATCTATCTATCTATCTATCTATCTATCTATCTATCTATCTATCTATCTATCTATCTATCTATCTATCTAGTATATAGTGCCTTTAACATCTATCTATCTATCTATCTATCTATCTATCTATCTATCTATCTATCTATCTATCTATCTATCTATCTATCTATCTATCTATCTATCTATCTATTGTGTATTATAATTTTGGTAATTTGTCAGGCTTTTGATGATCCCTGTAGTTTTGTGCAATTTATTTGACATTTTTGTGGCATGTCAGGTTTACAGTATAACGTTATGCTCTTCGACACTGTTATAGTGAGGTTGTCTTTTCGTCTGCTCTGCCTCTTTTGTTCATGTTACTATCTACTGAACAATGTAAATCGATGGCAGGTTGCTTTGCCGGTGATAAAGAGGCCAGGAGGCCTCAGGACAATAGGACTGGTTCAGTCTTTATTATGTCATTTTACTAATTTTGCTTCTTTTATAAACATTCTGTTTTGTGTTTGTCATTCAAGCCAGAGAGTTTGACGGTTCCACTCCCTTAAGGGGTATTTTTGATTTATTTTTGAACAATTGAGTTACTGTATTTTTGAACTTTTAAAGTTGAGGCCCCATTTTAGGCCTGTTCAGGCCCAAGCCTTACCTGTTGGAGTTTAGGGGTCTGAGCATTCGAGAAGTGCAAAGAGGCTGTGTGCCTTTAACAGAACATGCATGCTGTCTACAGTGTGTGGAAGTGGGCGGCAACAATTCAAAGACAGAGGCGCGGCAAACCCAAAAGAAGAGAAGGGGTGTGTTTAAAATTCTAAAAGGGGTGTGAACTTTAAAAAAGGTGGTGCGGCATATTTAAATTAGCATCATTGAGCAGCACTTAAAAGAGAGGAGGCCATTCGGCCCACATGTCACTCATTCCTTTGGCTAATAGCTAAGTTGTCCCGCTGGCTCATCCTGATCCTTCTTAATGCCTGTCCATGTTTCTGCTTCGGCTACACGTCTCAGTGGTTTGTTTCAGATTCCCACAGTACTTTGAGTTAAGACGTGTTACCCAGCTTCAGTCCTAAATGCACGTCCCCGGTGTCCTCGAGTGTGTGATCCACCCTTTCCCTAAAAAAAAAAATTCTGCTGCTGTCGCCTTCAGACACATCTCCACATCAGGGGCAGAATCTGCAGACGGGACACAGACCATGAGAACTGCACGGTGCCTCTCATAATACAGTAGGTGCGGTTTTGCATTCACCTTGTTTCAGACCCACGCATTCATTTATTTTCCAAACCCATGGCCAGGGCCATCTTGCACCTGCTTCAGAAGCTAACAGCTGCCATAACCGTTTACTTTACTTCACCGTTTGCTTTATTTTTTTGGAAATTCAGGCATAAGCCCAGTAATATACAATGCTGATGAAAAGTGCATTTGTCACCCAAGGGCCTACAATATAAATCCAACGAGTGTTTTAGGTCACCGATACCCTTGGAGGGTCTCGAAAGCTTGTGGGCTGTGGGCGATTACTGAAAAGGCAGCGAAAAGAGCCCCTTTGTAAAGCAAAGCCGAGTGTTTACTGAAATGAATAGAAAAGTGCAGACTGAGCCCCAGACGTCGGCTGCTAATAGAAGACAAACAGAGCTGTCATCGGGAGCGACTCCTAATGCGCTTTTGATTGTCTCTAGCAAAAGACGTACGGCTCTTGTGCAAATCGATGTTCATGCGTTCAGAACCACAAGGCCAAATGTGGATGATTACAGACAGAATAATCTGTGCTTATGAGTAAAGCTGGTTGGTTGTGTGAAAAGTATTTTTGATAAATAGGATTTTCACAAATTGAAGTGTCCTGATAAAAAAACAACATCCAGGCCTTCAATGACCTCTTGTGCACAGCCATCAGCGGTGTGTCTGTCTGTGGAGAGAGTGTCGACATCGAGGGGTTTACTTACCCTGGTGGTGAAGTCAGTAGATGGATTGGGAGAGCATGGGGGTGTCATGAGGTCACTGAAAAGGGGTGTGTGGCACTCCTGATATCTCTGAAAAAAGACGAAGGTCCAAGTCTTTAGAGTCCTGGGGCTTCATGTTTGTGAGACATGGACGCTATCCAGTGACCTGAGATGAAGACTGGACTCCTTCAGTTCTGTGTCTCTTCAGAGAATCCTTGGGTACCGTTGGTTTGACTTTGTGTTGCTCATGGAGTTCCGAATGAGGCACATGACCTGCATTGTGAGGGAGCGTCAGTTACGGCACTACGGCCATGTGGCACGATTACCCGAGGGTGATCCGGCTGACAGGACCCGAGTAGCTGGACCAGGCCAAGGGGACGCTCACATAACACCTGGCTGTGGCAGATAGAGGGTCATTTCTGGAGGGTGGGACTGGACCGCGTGTCTGTCTGGGGGGCTGTCAAGCTGTTTGGTCATGTGATGGGTGCTGCAACACGCTGTATCAGTGCCTGCTCCCCACCCTGACCTGACCTAATTATATTGAATGACTTCTGCCCTGGTTAACTGATACCTTTTGCCTTTAGATTTGATTAGATACATTAAATAAACTTTATTAATCCCATGGGGAAATTCTTTTTTTTTTATTAAACATTTTATTGAATTTATTAAAATCTAATAACATTCCATTGAAGCAAGTCAATTTTTACAATACTGATTCGAACCCACGGGGAAACTGAAATGCATGCAGCAGCAGAAACATATAAAACAAGAATACTGACTCACCGGAGAAATCACATAGACAATCAAACGATTGATCGATCGATAAATAAAAAAAATAAACTTAACGAGTACATCGGGTAGAAGCATTGAATTGTCTGATAGCGGTGGGCAGAAAAGACCCCCAGGGACTCTTCTCAGTTCTTCAAGAGAGCGCCTCCTGGAGGGGAATGGGAGGGCATTTTTCATGATGGCATCCAGTTTTGCCACCTTCCTCTTCAAGTGTGTCCAGATTTCACTCTGTGATGGCGCAGGCTTTCCTGACAAGTTTTGTTCAGCCATTGTGTTTCTTTTGAGCTCTGGTTGTTTCCCCAGGAGACCCCCAGTACAGAACGCCACACTGGCTTACTATGGACTGGTCGGACATTTCCAGCACTCATTACTGCACACATCACAAGTCCAGTCTGCTCTGCTCCTTCTCGTGTTGTCACACCAGTCCAGTTTGTTGTTTCTGTGGACCCCCCAGGTACATGTAGCTCTGCTCCACTTCCACGTCCTCCCCCTGGATGATGAGTGGTCTCAGAGATTTCTTGGCATGTCAGTCGTCCACCACCAGCACCTTTGCTCTGGTGATGTTGACTTGCAGGTTGTTCTTCCTGTACTCCAACTCGTCTCCATGATTAACGCAGCCTATGATGGACGAGTCATCTGAGAATTTTTTTTTTTGGCCAGGCAGTGTATTTGTCCTCAATGTGTGCCATAGGTATGTTCCATATAGACCTCTTTTTTGTTGGGTCAGTTGCAGGGAATGTCATATCCCTTGAACTTGTGTCTGACCAACGAGATATTGACAAAGGTCAAATATTAATGAAGACACTGTGTCTGATTATTCATCAGGTGGAGAGGTACATTTTCCAAATAATGTTTGATCAAACTCCACTCTGATCAGTCCCATGTGCCCCAATCACATTTGGAAATCCTGGTAATGAGAATGTTAGGCTGATTGTGAGATTCTTTATGGAGCTGTGGGTGTTTTTGCCTGTGTATTACTTACCTGCAATGGCATGAAACGCCTCTTTTATTGTCTGCACACGCAGGTGTCCAGGAAACACAATGAAAACCCGAAGGAAATGTTTCAGAGCCAAACAGACTTTACGAATTGCCTGGCAAACTGCACTTTTAGTTAGATTTTCCGCATCGCCTACAGTACATAAAAAAAGTGCCGCTTGCAAAAAACCTCAAAGCAATGCCTACTGTCTGAGTGGTTGTGAGAGCCCGACTTCGCCAAGTTTGACTTCGAATATAAGGTGTAACGGCCGACCCCTTTACCCAGCTGGCAGCTACACTTCCAAGACCTGTGGCCTGGATGATTTACTGAGAAATAATCTAACTATCAAGCCGTACTTCTAACCAATTAAACTTTTCCCCCACAATCGATGGTGAAAAGATAAGTACACAAAACAGGATGTAAAATTTAAACGGATTAAATGTATTAAGTGAAACAAGACATGCAATAAATAGAAACATAAATATAAATATCCCTCCACCCCAGCAATAACAAGACACCACCAAATATAACTATAACACCCCAAATATAAATACAACAAAAACCCTCCCTTGTCCCTGTAACATATAAACACACAACACGAATAACGACAATGACTGATAAACTGAATGGCTTGTGAACTTGAGTCCGGTAATAAAGAAACTGTCCTGAAAGCGGTTGACTGAATTAGTGAAAAATGCGTTGTTTGATTCTCCCCGGAAAAAATGGAGCAGCCTCACCGTGAATCCTCATGTGTGTGGTGGATGATTAAGTCCTACCCCGGGGTCTCTCGTGATGAGGTCCTTGAAGCAAATCCGGCAGATGGAAAAACAAACTGGATGGATATGCGCGATGTGGACAATAACTGGTACAGTTGGCTCGTGGTCGTGAATGTGAAAAAAATCTCCTTCTCTCCTCCCTCTTCCTTCTTCTCATGCTGGCTTAAATAGTCCTGTGACGGCTGTGATTGATTAATTGTAAACAGGTGTTTTCCAGGTTTGTGGCTGTGGTCTCCTTCCATCATCCATCCCCCTTTACGGGGACGGCATTAACTGATACACATAAACAGTAAACGGGACAATGAAACGAGACGCACTCAGAACTGACATTTACAACACTATGTGGCCCCGCTACAAAGGTGCTAATAAATCTTTGAGGTACAATATTCCCTCTCGGCTAAAGCGGTAGCTTTCCAAAAGATTTTCCTCCAGGAGCAATAAAGGGTCTTGCCGATTGCGCAAAACCCTCTCTATATGAAATTCTCTTCTTATAATTTGCACACCGAAATCAATTGGTTGCTCATTCATGAACGGTGAAGTCATGATTGAATGAGTTCCACGCACGGACACTGATTACGTGTGTGAGCTAATCCGTGTTTACATCGAACAAACCTGCTTCGAGCAGGTTTGAGGATTTGGATGTGCTGCTATGACAACACATCCAGCAAGAGTTTCAGGATCAGGCCAAATCGTCAACAATTACATCCGGCTAAACGAGTAATCCACGTACGAAAAATACCCCCCTGGAAGTGCTGGCAAGTCACGTGGGAGGAAGAACAGAAGCACTTCGGGGTCAAGGACTATATAAAGGACTGCTGTGAACCCAGCAAGCGAGCCAGAGTCGGGTGGAGGTGTGCAAAGCTTGCTGGGAGGTGTGGAGGAGAAAATAGAGAAGAGAGAGAACATTGTGATTATTATTGTGCTCGTTTACTTGCCTGTTTATTGTGGCTGTGGTGCTTAGGGAGCACTGCTGGAGAAGAAAGCAATTGTAAGAACTTCTTGGTGCTTTTACCTGGTGTCCTGAGTGTCTGTCTGTTGGGTTTAAATGGGCAACAGTGCCACCTAGCGTCCACAAGTGTTACTATCATCTGTACGTCAGGCGTATCTTTGCATGTACTGCCTCAATGCGCACGTGTATGACAGTTTAGGAACAATGTTATCAGATTTCAAAACTGTGATATTCAATTTCACATGTTTGATATCAAATTTAAAAAACCTGATATCGAATTTAAGGGTGGCGCAGTGGTAGCACTGCTGCCTCGCAGTTAGGAGACCCGGGTTCGCTTCCCGGGTCCTCCCTGCGTGGAGTTTGCATGTTCTCCCCGTGTCTGCGTGGGTTTCCTCCGGGCAGTCCGGTTTCCTCCCACAGTCCAAAGACATGCCGGTTAGGTGGATTGGCGATTCTAAATTGGCCCTAGTGTGTGCTTTGTGTGTTTGTGTGTGCCCTGTGTTAGCTGGGATTGGCTCCAGCAGACCCCCGTGACCCTGTGTTCGGATTCAGCGGGTTGGAAAATGGATGGATGGATGATATCGAATTTCATTAGCTTTGTATCTAATTTACAAACATTGATATCGAGGGTACAACATTTTATACCACAATCTGTAAACGTCATATATGCTGTGGGCCATTTTAGAATCTAATCACTCTCTTTTGATATCAAATTTCCCAAAACAGATCTTAAAGGCGTTATCAGACAACAACAACAACAACAACATTTATTTCTATTGCACATTTCCATACAAAAGATGTAGCTCAAAGTGCTTTATAGAATGAAGGAAGATAATTATTAATTAATGTAGAATAAAAGTAAGGTCCGATGGACAGGAGGACAGAAAAAACAAACAAAAAAAAAAAACTCCAGATGGCTGGAGAATAAAAAACAAAATCTGCAGGGGTTCTAAGGCCTTGAGACCACCGGGCCCCCACTAGACATTCTACTTGACATCAATGATCTCAATCAGTCCTCATGGTTTTAAGGCTTCACGTGGAAGAATTAGATGATGATGGGCATGTGGACCTCTGGCCTTCAATCCATTAATGTAAGGACAGCATGGTGCCCTGATCAGGTGGTGGTGGCGCAGATCAACACCACAGAAAACTGGAAAAAGAACAGCAGAGAAAGTTTGGGTTAGTACAGATTGCAGAGATATTATAAAAATGATAATTCAACTGGGCGGCACGGTGGCGCAGTGGTAGCGCTGTTGCCTCGCAGTTAGGAGACCCGGGTTCGCTTCCCGGGTCCACCCTGCATGGAGTTTGCATGTTCTCCCCATGTCTGCCTGGGTTTCCTCCGGGCGCTCCGGTTTCCTCCCACAGTCCAAAGACATGCAGGTTAGGTGGATTGGTGATTCTAAATTGGCCCTAGTGTGTGCTTGGTGTGTGGGTGTGTTTGTGTGTGTCCTGCGGTGGGTTGGCACCCTGCCCAGGATTGGTTCCCTGCCTTGTGCCCTGTGTTGGCTGGGATTGGCTCCAGCAGACCCCCGTGACCCTGTGTTCGGATTCAGCGGGTTGGAAAATGGATGGATGGATGGATAATTCAACTGCGGTGGGTTGGCACCCTGCCTGGGATTGGTTCCTGCCTTGTGCCCTGTGTTGGCTGGGATTGGCTCCAGCAGACCCCCGTGGCCCTGTGTTCTGATTCAGCGGGTTGGGTGGATGGATGATAATTCAATGCATATACAGAGTATCAGGGTTACACTAAAACGAAGCTACGAGAAAGCCATGTTACAATTAGGAGTTTTTATCAGTTTTTTAATGTGCTCCACCGTATTAGCCTGGCAAATTTCTATCAGTCTGCTATTTCAGATTTGAGGTGCATAATAGCAGAAGGCCGCCCGCCTCACCACTTCTTTTAAGTTTAGCTTTTGGAATTCTAAGCAGACCCTCATTTGAAGATCTGAGGTTGCGATTTGGAGTGTAAGATGAAAGACATTCTGAGATACAGGATGGAGCAGATTATTGAAGGCTTTGTAAACCATCAGCAGGATTTTAAAGTCAATTCTAAATGGCACAGGTAACCAGTGTAGTGACGCCAAGACTGGGGTGATGTGCTCGGATTTTCTTTTTCTAGTTAAGATTCTGGCAGCTCCATTCTGCACTCTTTGTAATCGATTGACATCTTACTTAGGTGTTCCCGAAAGGAGTGCGTTACAGTAATCTAGTTGACAAAAAACAAAAGTGTGAACTCATTTTTCAGCATCTTGCAAAGTTATAAGAGGTCTAACTTTTGTTATATTCTTTAAGTGATAAAATGCAGTCCTAGTGATCTGATTAATATGTGATTTACAATTCAGTCCAAGTCAATAAGTACCTCTAAATTCTTTACCTCTGCCTTGACTTTTAATCCTAATGGATCAAGTTGATTTCTAATACCCTCATTATATCAATGATGGGAGTAGATTCATACCTGGTGGCATGGATCGTGGACTATCTTACAGACAGACCTCAGTATGTGTGTCTCGGGAACTGCAGGTCTGACAGTGTGGTCAGCAGCACAGGAGCGCCGCAGGGGACTGTACTTTCTCCGGTCCTGTTCAGCCTATATACATCGGACTTCCAGCACAACTCGGAGTCCTGCCACGTGCAAAAGTTCTCTGACGACACTGCTATCATGGGCTGCATCAGGAGTGGGCAGGAGGAGGAGTATAGGAACCTAATCAAGGACTTTGTTAAATGGTGCGACTCAAACCACTGTGGGGAACAACCCGGACACAGACAGGTAGACATGTTGGTTTCACCACACACACATTTATTATACACTATGTACAAGGTTCAAGTGCATCAACCCAATGCTGCAGCACCAATCACCCCTTAAGTCCTTGGCCACACTCACAATGCCTTCAGTCTCTGGTCCGCCTCCACTCCTCTCCTCTGAGCTCGGTCCTTCTTCCACCCGACTCTTGCCAATGACTGGAGGTAGGCGGCCCCTTTTATACACCCCGGATGGACTCCAGGTGCATCCTGAGGAGCTTCTGTAGCCACACCGCTGTGTGGCAGAAGCTCTGACGGTGTATCTGGAAGTCCTCCGGGTGTCCCCAATCCTCTTCCCCCCAGCACTTCCGGGTGTGGTGGAAGTGCTGAGGTCCAGGGCTCCCAAGGCATCGGGGCACCCCCTGGCGGTGACCACGGGCCCCTACGGGGTTGAGCTTCCATGCTCTGTACCCGTGGCCCCCAAAGCAACCAGGGTGGGCGCCCCCTCGTGTTCTGGAGGAGGCACAAGCCCTCCTCCTGTACTCCTGGGCATCCCAGCTGGGCATGAACCCCAGCCGGGTACCACACCACCTACAACTGAACTCCAGCAAAACCGAGGAGCTGGTAGTGGATTTTAGGAGGCCCAGGCCCCTCATGGACCCCGTGATCATCAGAGGTGACTGAGTGCAGAAGGTGCAGCTGGATGATAAACTGGACTGGACTGCCAATACTGATGTTCTGTGTAAGAAAGGACAGAGCCGACTATACTTCCTTAGAAGGCTGGCCTCCTTCAACATCTGCAATAAGATGCTGCAGATGTTCTATCAGATGGTTGTGGTGAGCGCCCTCTTCAACACAGTGGTGTGCTGGGGAGGCAGCATAAAGAAGAAGGACGCCTCACACCTGGACAAACTGGTGAGGAAGGCAGGCTCTATTTCAGGCAAGGCAGAGTGACGGGCGCTGAGCAGACTCCTGTCAATCATAAAGAATCCACTGCATCCACTAAACAGGATCATCTCCAGACAGAGGAGCAGCTTCAGTGACAGACTGCTGTCACCATGCTGCTGCACTGACAGACTGAGAAGATCGTTCCTCCGCCAAACTATTTGACTCTTCAATTCCACCCGGGGGGGTAAACGTTAAAATTATACAAAGTTATTGTCTGTTATACCTGCATTGTTATCACTGTTTAATTTAAATATTGTTTTTATCAGTATGCTGCTGCTGGAGTATGGGAATTTCCCCTTGGGATTAATAAAGTATCTATCTATCTATCTATCTATCTATCTATCTATCTATCTATCTATCTATCTATCTATCTATCTATCTATCTATCTATCTATCTATCTATCTATCTATCTATCTATCTATCTATCTATCTATCTATGTATCATATAGTGCCTTTCATATCTATCTATCTATCTATCTATCTATCTATCTATCTATCTATCTATCTATCTATCTATCTATCTATCTATCTATCTATCTATCTATCTATCTATCTATCTATCTATCTATCTATCTATTTTTGCCAATCACTAAAATTTCCGATTTCTCCTTATTTAGTTTGAGACAATTACTACTCATCCACTCAGAAACGCAAGTAAGACATTGGGGTCAGTGAGCCAAGAGAGTCGGGGTCATCAGGCGCTATTGAGAAATACAGTTGTGTGTTCAAAAGCTCAATATCAAATTTACAGGAGTTGATATCAAACTGTAAAAAGCTGTGTGGACCCCAGGGGCAGGTGTGTAAAGCCCCCTAACCCGACACAGACAGGCAGGTCTTTACTTTCCCATGTGAAGCACTTTCCTGGGTCCCCAGAGGACAGCACAACAGAAGCACCAAAGCACAGTCCTTTCTTCTCGAGTCTCTGACTTTCAGTCCTTCCACCTCCACTCCTTCTTGGGCAAGCTTCGTCCACCTCCTCCCGACTCTGGCTCCTTGAGTTGTGGCGGCTGGCTTCTTTTATAGGACACCCCGGAAGCACTCCAGGTGTCCAATAAGCTACTTCCGGGTGAGGTGGAACATGCTGCCAAACAGGGCTGGGCAAATGTCCAGGTGCCCCCTGCTGGTGGCCACGGGCCCCAGCAGACTTGAGCTTCTATGCTCCAAACCCATGACCCTGCTGCAAGCCAAGTCGGGGCTGCCCTCTAGTGTTCCGAGGGAGACAGTGTCCAAAATAAGCCTTCTGTTATTGAGGCGTCCCAGCGGGGTAAGGGTCCTGCCACAGCTGATATCAAATATTAAAAACCCGATATCCTATTTTTTTTAGTACTGATATCAAATTTAAAACTCATGATATCAGAATTTTGAAAGTAGATCGGTGACAAAGCTGCAAAGAAATGTGGTTTTTAAAACTTTACTGCAGTCTTTCCCATCAGTGACAGCAAGTGAGCAGCTTCAAAAAAAAGAAAAAACAGCAGGCGGTGGCTGTCACAACTCCCCCCCCCCCCCCCCCCCCCACGAGGGTCCTTTGAGGTGAGATGCCCAAAACGTCGTCCAGAGTCCTCTAAAGACACATCATCACTTTGCTGAGGATGTCTTCCTACAGCCCTTCATGTCCCCCTGAAAGGATACGTGTATGCACCATTTCTCGGATCTTTATTTCTAATGCAGGGCACACCTAATGATATTCAGCGGGATGCCACAGAGAGAGAACTTTGACTGTCCTGCAGAAAGCTGCTCAGTGCTCTCGTGTGACGTCACTGCACTTTGTGAACACTTTGTCACTAAACACTTGGCACCGACACCCTTGCTGACTGCGTTTGCCCTCATTTGCCCGGCTATTGGTGATTCCGGATTCAAGAAGCTCCCTGGAAGTAACCTTAGGATGAGGAGCCAACTCGGACCATCCCGCAGGGTCGGTTCATTCCCTTTGGTCAACGAACTTGACGGACGGACAGACCACCGAACTGCAGCATTGACTGTATTAAAAGATTAGTGCAGCCACAAATAAGCGGCTCCAAAGAAAATGGACAAGAGGTGGCCATCACAACTCCCTCCCAAACAGGGTCCTTCGAGGAGTGATGCCCAAAACGCCATCCAGAGAGATGTGTCATCCCTTTGCTGAGGATGTCTGTCTGTCTGTCTGGATCTTGGCTCAGTTAGTGGCCTTTTATTTCCTGGTTACACATCAAGCCATTAGACCCCCTGATTGTTCAGCAGGGTTTGCAGGACTCGTCAGGGTGTCCAGTCCAGTCCAGGCAGAAGCCAAACTAAAATGTTAAAAGCTTTCTGAGTGTCGGCTTCAGATTTCCCGGAGTTGGGATGGTCAGACATTGTAGAAACTCCAAGTTGGTCAGCGTTTGCTTTTCCAAATACACGCTGCTTGTTTTAATGAAGTTTAAAGTGTGCTGGTCAGCTCACAATTAGCATGTCTGCTGGCTTTAGAAGACACGTCCATATAATGGGTCCCCTGTGTTCACATGCAGCTCTAATTGACTGTTAGCGTTCATAGCTTTGAATCGCGTGGCGTTTTCACCAATTAGGCGGGCAGGCAGGCAGGCAGGCGGGCAGGCAGCTCCTACTAAGTGCGTTTTAACTAGCTGGGTGTTTAATCTTCTCTGACACCATGAGATCTGCTGGAAGTCTTGCTCCTTTTTTTGTTTTTGTAACAATCACATACTATCTTCTTCTTCTTCTTCTTCTTCTTCTTTTGGCTGCTCCTGTTAGGGGTTGCCACAGCAGATCATCTTCTTCCATATCATCCTGTCTTCTACATCTTGTTCTGTTACAATAATCACCTGCATGTCCTCTCTCACCACCTCCATGAACCTTCTCTTAGACCTTCCTCTTTTCCTCTTCCCTGGCAGCTCTATCCTTAGCACCCTTCTCCCAATATACCCAGCATCTCTCCTCTGCACACGTCCAAACCAACGCAATCTCGCCTCTCTGACATTGTCTCCCAACCGTCCAACTTGAGCTTACCCTCTAATGTCCTCATTTCTAATCCTGTCCATCCTCGTCACACCCAATGCAAATCTTAGCATCTTTAACTCTGCCACCTCCAGCTCTGTCTCCTGCTTTCTGGTCAGTGCCACCGTCTCCAGCCCATATAACATAGCTGGTCTCACTACTGTCCTGTAGACCTTCTCTTTCACTCTTGCTGATACCCATCTGTCACAAATCACTCCTGACACTCTTCTCCACCACTCCATCCTGCCTGCACTCTCTTCTTCACCTCTCTTCTTCACTCCCCATTACTCTGTACTGTTGATCCCAAGTATTTAAACTCCTCCACCTTCGCCAACTCCTTGCATCCTCACCATTCCACTGACCTCCCTCTCATTCACACACATGTATTCTGTCTTGGTGGTCCTACTGACCTTCATTTCTCTCCTCTCTAGAACAGATATCCACCTCTCCAGGGTCTCCTCAACCTGCTCCCTACTCTCTCTACAGATCACAATGTCATCAGCAAACATCATAGTCCATGGGGACTCCTGTCTAATCTCGTCTGTCAGCCTGTCCATCACCACTGCAAATAAGAAAGGGCTCAGAGCCGATCCCTGATGTAATCCCACCTCCGTCACTCCCACCACAGACCTCACCACTGTCACACTTCCCTCGTACATATCCTGTACAACTCTCACATACTTCTCTGCCACTCCTGACTTCCTCATACAACACCACAGCTCCTCTCTCCTCACCCTGTCATGTGCTATCTCCAGGTCCACAAAGACGTAATGCAACTCCTTCTGGCCTTCTCTATTTTGTATACCCTGATGTGCATCTCGCACTTTGCATTTCTTTAAAGAACGCCACCTCAAATAAAGACCAAGAGTAGAATTACGTATTGCTGGAGCACAAGCCGGTGAAGCAGTCAGAGTCAGAAGTGAGAAGTGAAATTTGCCAGCTTGTGTCTTTTTTTTTATAGCGCCTTTCAATAACTACAGCAAAAGTCTCTGAGGTTTGCCACACTGCAAAAACCATTCAGGAATAAGTTGGGAGTGCATATGTATTCATCCCCTTTGCTATTAAAGCCCTAAACAAGATCAATCAATTCACTGCAGAAGTCACATGATGAGGGTCCGCCTGTGTGCAATCAAAACATCACGTGATCGGTCACATGATGTCTGTCCTGAAATGCCTCTCTTACTTTGCAACAGCACTAAGCAAGCAACATGAAGACCAAGGAGCACTCCAGGCAGGGCAGAGACCACTGTTGTGGAGACGTAGAGATCAGGGTTGGGTTATTAGCAAAATATCCACCAAAACTTTGGATATCTCACAGAGCATCGTTAAATCACTTATAACAAAATGGAAAGAACGTGGCATCACTTACAAGCGTGACAAAAGAAGACACACAGACTAGGAAAGGAGGGCATTAATCAGAGATGCAGTAAAGACATGAAGGATAACACTGAAGGAACTGCAAAGATCCACTAGCGGAGATGGGAGTGTCTGTTGTCATTAAAATGACAAGAAGACATCAAAAAACAGGTTTGGGGCAGCCACCCACATAATATGGGCAAATAGTGGTGAGATGTTCACAAGTCAGAGTCCAAAATAGAACTGATGCTGGTTGTCAATGATGGCAGGTTTATTTGCCGAGGCCGGAAGTGACATCATCAAAGGGCCCAGAACCAGAAGTGACATCATGAGAGCCACTGGAACCGGATGTCACGTCATGAGAGGTGCTAGAAACATGCAGGATTTTCCGTGGATGGTCTGCAAGGAATTGAGAAAGAATGTCCGTGCACCTCGCCACCCCCTGGTCGGGCATGGAATTACTGTCATTCAGACCCTTTAGCTGTCTTCCAATTGCACGTGTGTGACACTGTCCATGGGACCACTTTAAGCCACAGAGTCTACAGAGTGGGGTGTTTTGTCTTGGTGGAGTGATATTTTACTCTCCTTTCCCCTTTTGTATTATTAATAAGTAGCCTCTGTCAGAATGCCTCTAATCTCCCAGACTTACCACTGTTTATAAGGTATCTTATATATAATTCGCCAGCCTACTCACTCGCTCACTCACTCACTCACGTCTGTCCGAAGCCGAATGCGCAGTCGCCTTCTGCGCACATCCGAAGCCGAATGCGCAGTCGCCTTCTGCGCAGCTGCCCGAAAAACCTTGCGAGACCGACATCATGGCAGGCGGCGGATTTACGGCCGCAAAAATTCAAAGAGAAAGGCGACTTCGATTAAAGCTCTAGAGGCCTGAAAGGCAATTTCGACTACAGCTCGAGGCCTAATTACGCATTCATTCAATACACCTATATCAGGTTTGTGGTGCGTATACTTACTATTCCATATTGTACTGGAACATTCATCATTCAATATTATACTATAGACCTGGAAAATTCATCAACTAACAGTACAAGCCTGTACAGTAATGAGTAAAGCGGAGTAAATCATTACAAAACAACTTCTTCTTTACTTATCATTTGTTTTTCATACACTGCTGACACAAACTCGTGCCCGTTTCATCTTACGTTTTTGAAACGGGCTCTTTGTCTAGTCTATATATATAATTCACTAAGCCGCCAGCGAGCAAGACACCCATGGAGCACGCAGGACGGATCCACACCCACCAACTCTAAGACCATTGGATACGACGACAACTCGCAGAGCCACGCCCACCAACTCGGACACAGCAACTCACCAAACACGACGTCATTGGATACGATGACAACTCGCAGAGCCACGCCCACCAACTCAGACGCAGCAACTCACAAAACACGGCGTCATTCGCGTTCATCTCTGCTACACTCCACATGCACCTCTGAGCCACGTTGACTTTTCATTATTCTTTTCGGTTATGACGCACGGCCGCGTCCACCATCGCAAACTGTTTTACACGCCATGGTCTTAGAGTTGGTGGGCGGGTCTCTGTGAGTTGCTTTTGCGAGCGGGCACATGACCAGGCAGTGTGTATGCTTCGAGTGTGAGGGTGGACGCGGCAGGACCATCTAAGAAGAAGCATGTTTGTCGCAGATGTGAATCGCTGTATGCAGCGTATAAAACAGTTTGTTTGTCGCGGATGTGAATCGCTGAATGAGCGTGTGACGGCGGTCCTCCAATTGTCAGTCACGGACAGTTGTATGTTGCCCTGTCCAGAGTTCCATCTTTTTATTCACTTACAGTCGTATCCTCAAACCCACCCCATTTGGACAACTGTGTCTTTCAGAAAGTGTTCACTCATCAATACATAATTATGCTATGCCGTGGGTTGGCTAGTTATAGTATATAACTTCTCCCCACCTTTTCTTCTACATCTATAACTTCAGGCAATTAGGTGTAGTAAAAGACAAGCAGGAGTTAAGTTACACATAAAACAATGCATTATTGATAATATTCATAAATAATAACAATATGCAAAGTACATTTGAATATTGGCAACCATACAACTTGGTTAAATGGTGATGTGTAGTTTCAGGCGGCACACAGACTTGTTAGTTACTTAATGTCTCTAGTTAAGGCCTCATTTGTGGTCAGCATTCATCCACATGTCTGTTCAATACGGCTGCCGAGCTGTGCTCTCCACTGTGTTGTCCTTTCAGTTCATCAGTTTGGTAAGAGATGCTTCTTCATCAGATGTTAGTAAGAGAGAGAGAGTGTGAGGGGGTGAGCAAATTTCTAGATGTTCTGTCCAACCCCTAGAGCCAATAGGATGTCATGGTACTGTGACACCCCGCGTAGTGGAAATCAAGAACACCAGCCTACACTCTAGGTGTCTAGTATGTGGGACCGAGCGTGACCAGGATGATAGTGCAAGACAGGGAGACACGGACACAAAAAGGGTTGGGTTTTTGAAAAATAAAGTGAAGTTTTATTTACAGGTGCACTTAACAAAAATAATGTCCTGCGGAATTTATATATTAATACACAGTCCAATACCACAAAAGACACACAAAAACAGTAAATAAATGATGTTCAAAAATAGTGGCTATATACAAAAATAAACAGTGCACCAATACCCATAACCCAATTAAATACCTCCACCAAAAATATTCCAGAGATATTTTCACGAACAAATATTTACAACAACAAGGCACAAGTCGTAATGCTTGGTAAATTCAAGCTGTTCTACCGAGTACCTTTCTCCAAGAAGATCTAATCAGAAAGAACCCACCTCTAGGGGCCATGAGTCCCTTTTATATTCGGCGCCCTTGTGCCGACCAATTAAGCTGTCCTAAGTCATCCATCTACAACCACGTGATGACGAGAACGCGTCTGCGAGAAGTGCCGTCTCCTGCCCTGCAAAATACTATTAATAGTTCAAGCAGCCGGCGCACGCGCACATAGCTGTGCCGGCTTTTGAGACGCAACTGCGCTTCTGCCTTAAGTTTACCGTAAGCACTTTTAAATTTTCACGTCCTTCCCCTGTGCTACTGCCCAGACAACTACACACACGGGATCCCTTTTCTAAACCGCGGTAACCTAATACTATGACGCTTCACACTTACTTTTACTCCTTTACAGTTATGGGGTCGCGGGAGGCACACGCAGTAGTGGAGGACCGACAATGCCATCCTGGCCGGTTAATGATAAGGCTGTCTAACCTACCGCGACACTCTCCAAAAGGCGCTAATAAGGTCAGTGAAAATGTCTATCTGCATTCTATAAAAAAGGAAAAAGGCAAGTTTCCTTTCTATATACTTTGATTTTTTTTACCCCAAACAAGTGCCTCTCAACACTACAGAGGACACTTGACAAATTTTATATAATTATAGGTAATGCCAGTAAGGCACATTAGCACAGGTACTTAAAGGCTTCTGATACAAGCCAATTCCAAATAGCCATACTTCAGACCAATGGGGGAATAGAACATCTTCACACCTGCCACCCCCCAAAACCATACCGTATGTTAAGGTAAAGCTTGGCAGTGAGGCAGCCTGGCTTTCTTGCAGTGGTTGAAAGACTTTAGTAGAGAAACACTCGTCAAACTGGTTTAAGGTACTTCCTAAAATTCAAAGAGACCCATTCCTGGTGTTTGTAAGCATGAATGCTTCTCACTAATGTAATACTAATATTACATTTGCTTTGCCTAAGTTACAAATAAAGACATATAAAATATTTATCAACTTATATGAAAAATCTCACATCACAACAGTGGGGCTTTATGGAAGAGAGGCCAGAAAAAAAAGCCGTTGCTTAAAGGAAAAATAAAAAAGAAGAAAACACGTTTGAAGTTTGCCCAGCAGCATGCAGTGGACTCCAAAAACACATGGAAGAAGGTGGTCTGGTCAGAGGAGACTCAAATTGAATGTTTTGGCCCACACTCCCCATCACCCCGTGGACACCATTCCCACTGTGAAGCGTAGTAGTAGCAGCATCATGTTTTGGGGACAGGAAAACTGGTCAGGGCTGAAGGAAAGATGGATGGCACTAAATACAGGACATCTCTAGGGGAAAGGCACATATTTGAGACTGGGATGAAGCTTCGTCTTCCAGAAGGACAATGAATGACCCTCAACATCCTGATAAAGTGACACTGGAGTGGTTTAAAGAGAAATATGTGGAATGGCAGAGTCAATGGAGAATCTGTGGCATGACTAGAGGATGGCTGGATACCAAGGCAACCCAATGAATTTGAAGGAGTTGGCGCAGCTTGGCCTTAAAGGAATGGATGAAAATCCCCAGTGGCCAGGTGTGCTAAGCTAATAGAGAATTTCAATAAAAGACTGGCAGCTTTACCAGGTATTGACTACAGGGGTGAATACTTATGCACAATCAGAATTGGTTTGTTTGTCACAATAAAAGTTGGTTTGTACCTTCAAAGTGGTAGGCAGGCATGTTCAGTCAATCGAATGGTGCTAAATAACCAAACAAATCCATTTTCAATTCCAGGTTGTAATGCAAACAAACCAAACACTGAGGGGGTGAATACTTTTGCACAGCACTAGATCTGAAGAAAACCTGTGGGATACCCAAAGAACACACCGAATGTGACCGAGCTGAGAACACACTACTAAGCAGTTGTCAGGCATTTCACCCAAATCTCCTGTACCCACAAGGGGGTGCCACTGAGACCCAAACCCAAATTCCAGGTTGGATTAAAAGGTTTTTTTATTTGCCATCAAGACTTTTCTAATGAAATGTTTCAAAATGCTTCTCTTCCTCCTTCCAGCTCCAGATTAGTGTTGCCCGGTTCCTCCCGATTCCTTGAGGTGAGGCTGTGGGCTTCTAACCTAGGACTGGTCATCTAGGGGCACTTCCGTGTCTGACATAAATTGGGGTATTGCTCTTCCCAGCAGCACCCCCTTCTTGTGGTACCCAAAGAACCCCAATGGGGTTGTACTTCTGGACTCCAAGTCCAATGCCACCCTGCTGGTGTCTCACCCAGGTTTAGCTTGGAGGAACGTCGCCCCCTGTCATGTGGGGGAATGAACTGCAGCACTCATGTTCACCCTTTGTTTCATGCTGGGATTAAGAATATAAGCCAGGTTTAGTCTCAACTCCCTTTGTCCTTCCACTCTGGCCACCCATCTAGGCAAGAAATCCTCCTTCATACTCACTGGGATGGCAGTCCTTCCACTCGGGCACCGACACTCCCAATGCCAGCTCATCTGAGTGCAATGTATGTGCTGGCCAGTGCCACAGGACTGGTTGCAACATCAACAAGGTTGTCCTCTTATCTTCAGTCTCCCAGTATGGATGAAATGGTTGGGACTGGCTGAGGTGGCATCCATTGCTGCTCAAATTCCTCACAGGCATGTGTCACACGTCACCGTCCTCATCATGACTGATTGTAGCTGAGGTGTGCGGCACTGAGAAAATTTCATACAGGATGAAACGTCGCTAACAAGCTTATTGATAAATGTGAGTGAAGCTTGAATTAGACAGCCTCATTATTGGCGAGGCGAGCTGTCGGGACCGCAGGCGGCACACTGGCCAGAGTCACTGAAGACACATTCCCGTGTCCTTGGATGACTGATTCCACATTTGTGGGTGCCAGCTTGAGACATCACAAGGCACCTATCTCAGATGGCTACCCTGCTTGACCGAGCCCAGCAGCCCTCAAATAGGAGGACACACAGTTGCTCACTTGGCTCGCGACCGCTCGCAGTATCGACGTGTCACCACTTATAAGCAATCTATTATGTTTCGGGGTAATTGAGGGGAAAGGTCGATGGAACAAGGCCAGTAGTTTAGTCTAATTAAGACACACCTGACAAAAGACCAAATGTAGTTAATAAATCTCTGCCCAGCCCCTGCCCGGCACGTTTGACAGAAATTGTTGAGCGATTGGTCAGGAACAAAGACCCGGAGATGGCGACTTACAAGAAAGTGACAAGAATCCGATGAACCCTGGGGCTGTTGTTGGAGGAAGGCGAAGAATGAAGACAAGTGCTAAGAAGGGGGCACATTAATATGATTTAAAAAAAACAAAACATAAAAAAGAGTTGCTACAGTACGTTGGCCTACCCTGAGTTTAGAATTAACCAGTAAACCCCTGATTCTCGAAAGAATCGCAGATCCAAGAATGGCAATCACTTTCTGTTCCCTCCGATCTTTGGAGGGATGAAAAATCATGGAGGTTGGGTGCGTCCTGGGAAAGTTTTCATTTAATTAAATAAATATATTTGTACTAAAGCGGTTTCTTTTTGGAGCCGTGACTCCTTTGGTTCTGGTGTTACAGAAGCGCGTTGTAGGTGCCTTCGTTCATTGTTTTTATCCATGCGGTCTCGTTTTTGTTTTCCTATGGCTGTGTCGTTAGCTAGAAGTCGTTTGCTGACGGCGGCAGATTTGCGTGCTGAAGTCACGATGGCGGTGGATCCAGGCTTGGAGATCTAGTACATTACTAAACGAAGGTTGTATACGTGGTTGTGTTTGTGTTCGCGTTCGGGCAGCGGTTGTATTGTGCACGGTTTGCTTCTGGCCTCTGGCATCCGTGCATATACACAACCTGGCGTGCACGCTTTATCTCAGGTTTAGTTTACAGGTTGTGTTATGTTGTTTGGGTGCCACCTACTAAACGAAGGTTGTATACGCGGTGGTGTGCACGTTCGCGTTCAGGTGGCGGTTGTGTTGTGCACGGCTTCCTTCTGGCCTCTGGCATCCGTGCATATATACAACCTGGCGTGAACGCTTTATCTCAAGTTTAGTTTACAGGTTGTGTTATGTTGTTTGGGTGCCACCTACTAAACGAAGGTTGTATACGCGGTGGTGTGCACGTTCGCGTTCAGGTGGCGGTTGTGTTGTGCACGGCTTCCTTCTGGCCTCTGGCATCCGTGCATATATACAACCTGGCATATACGCTTTATCTCAAGTTTAGTTTACAGGTTGTGTTGTTTGGGTGCCACCTACTAAACGAAGGTTGTATACGCGGTGGTGTGCACGTTCGCGTTCAGGTGGCGGTTGTATTGTGCGCGGCTTTACTTCTGGCCTCTGGCATCCATGCATATATACAACCTGGCATGCACGCTTTATCTCAAGTTTAGTTTACAGGTTGTGTTATGTTGTTTGGGCGCCACCTACTAAACGTAGGTTGTATACGCGGTGGTGTGCGTGTTCATGTTCGGGCGACGGTTGTGTTGTGCACGGCTTTACTTCTGGCCTCTGGCATCCGTGCATATATACAACCTGGCGTGCACACTTTACCTCAAGTTTAGTTTACAGGATGTGTTGCGTTGTTTGGGCGCCACCTACTAACTCTGGGAAGCCACTGGGTTTGACTCTGTGGCGCTGAGGCGCTGTGTGCTTGCACTTTCGGCACGGCTTGCTTCTGATGTCTGGCATCCGTGCATATATACAACCTGGCATATACGCTTTATCTCAAGTTTAGTTTACAGGTTGTGTTGTTTGGGTGCCACCTACTAAACGAAGGTTGTATACGCGGTGGTGTGCACGTTCGCGTTCAGGTGGCGGTTGTGTTGTGCACGGCTTGCTTCTGGCCTCTGGCATCCGTGCATATATACAACTTGGCGTGCACGCTTTACCTGAAGTTTAGTTTACAGGTTGTGTCGTGTTGTTTGGGTGCCACCTACTAAACGGAGGTTGTATACGCGGTGGTGTGCACGTTCGCGTTCAGGTGGCGGTTGTGTTGTGCACGGCTTCCTTCTGGCCTCTGGCATCCGTGCATATATACAACCTGGCGTGAACGCTTTATCTCAAGTTTAGTTTACAGGTTGTGTTGTTTGGGTGCCACCTACTAAACGAAGGTTGTATACGCGGTGGTGTGCACGTTCGCGTTCAGGTGGCGGTTGTATTGTGCACGGCTTTACTTCTGGCCTCTGGCATCCGTGCATATATACAACCTGGCGTGCACGCTTTACCTCAAGTTTAGTTTACAGGATGTGTTGTGTTGTTTGGGCGCCACCTACTAACTCTGGGAAGCCACTGGGTTTGAATCTGTGGCGCTGAGGCGCTGTGTGCTTGCACTTTCGGCACGGCTTGCTTCTGATGTCTGGCATCTGTGCATATATACAACCTTCGTTTAGTAATATAGATCAGTGGAAACCCACAGATCGAGTGCAATTATAAAGAAATGAAAAGATATTCCCACGTGCCCCCTAAAGCCCATGATCAGTAGAACCCAGGCGTATTATTAGTGGCTAATCTGTCACACCGGCTGATGGCTTACATTGCGTTCACGTTGTTCTCTTTTGGAGTTCTTCACCTAATCAAAGTTTCTTATTGCCCTGCCTCTGATGTAAATGGTGGAAAGGGAATAAGAGATGAAGCCATTCTTAACTAATTAAGAGCTTGGTGAGAATGAAAGCCAAAAGCCAATATGAGAAGCTCAAAGATGCTCTCGAACACACACTTAAATTAAGTTAATTTTATGATCGGAAGAGCAGCTTTCCACGCAAAGAGTACATTGCTGGTAATAAATATATCGTGGCCGGGTGCAGGAATGACCGCTTCACAAAGTAAGAAAAATGACGGATACTAACCGGGCCGACTAAGGGCACAAAAACGCAAAAACAAAAGGCAACGCTCTTCAGTGTGGATTCTTCCCATTATGTGGGTAACCAACTTAAGGAAATGAGGCTCAGCGAGCTGCTTAGCTAACGTCACTGTGGTAGTGGAGCTCTGTACAGCGGGTTGCTTGTAACCGTTAGTGATGCTTCTTTTCTGCGAGACTTGAGATTTTCTGGAGTCTGAACCGGAAAGAGGCGGGGTCAGTTGACCTCACTGGGCAGGTCTCTCGGCACTGTGGGAAAAGAAGGAGATGGCAGTGTTAGTGATAGTGCCCCCTCTTTTCCTGGCAGGTTAGTACATATCTAGACAAAGCCTGTGAGGAAGTCCTCCAATGTGCATGCATGAAAATATATGTACACCAGTAACAGCTGTAGCGTGTGGCCGGGACCCTTGCCTGGCTGGGACGCCTCCACGCTGAGAGGATCAGGGGAGCAAGTGTGGTTACTACCTCCCCCGGGACGCTAGATGGCAACCCCCTTGGGTAGCAGCGGTGCCTCGAACTCCTGCAGGGCTTCATGGGAGTTGGAGTTTGGTGCAGCCCTATTGGGATCCGCAGGCACCACCAGGGGGTGCTGCAGCTGGAGTTGCTAAGCCCTTATGGGTAGTCCTTCCGCCACACCCAGAAGTGCTGCTGGAAATGAAGGCATCAAGCACCTGGAGCACTTCAGGGTGTATTATAAAAGGAGTCAGCAGTCACTACTCCGAAGACCAGAGTCGGGAAGAGGAGGACGAAGCTTATGGAGGAGGAGCGGAGAAAGAATAAAAGATATAAAAGTATTGCATGGGGTTGTGCCTGTGGGAATGGGGAAGGCATTGCCCACAGGTAAAGAAATAGAAATTAAACATTTATTTGTTTTATAAGTGTGCCTCCCGTGTCTGTGTCCGGTCGGCGTTCATATAGCACCTTTCAGTCACACAGCGTGTGGCGAATAAAGGCGTTCGTAGATAATTTAGATAATAATAGATAGATAATAATAGTAGATTTTATCTAATAAATTTTCTGTAATAATTTTGTTGCGTTTGCCTTTATTCAGTGCGCCCAATTGAGGTCGCCCTTTTGAAGCTCGCCTTTTTGTGTGCGCCCTTATTGAATAGAACCATAATATTTACCCTCAATTCTTAAGGAGCCTAGTGAGTGCAGATATAAACGTTTGACACATATTTTTAGGAAGTCACTTCACACTGGGGAAACTCTAAAGAACTGGAAAATGGCAAATATCATCCCATTATGTAAAAAAGGCGACCGGGCAGATACTAGCAACTATAGGCCAGTAAGGCCAGTTTCTGAGATCTTTCTCTTGATTGAAAACACATTTTCTCCTAAAGTGCAGACCGCATCAGGACTTTCTCCTCACAAGCCTAACCCTAACCCTGATGCAGAGAAGCTTCCCCACAGCCTGTTGCTGCCACCACCCAGCCTCATGGTGGGGATGGCGTGTTTTTCATAATGTGTTGATGTAACACGGTATTTAGTCTGCTGGCCAAAAAGCTCAAGTTTTATTTCATTAGACCACAGAGCCTTCTTCTGTCTAACTGCTGAGTCTCCCATGTACCTTCTGGCAAACTCTTGCGAAGATGTCCTGCACTTTTTTTGTTCACTTTGCCACTCTCCCATAAAGCTGCGACTTCATGAAGAACCTTGGCACAATAACGTCCGCACATTCTCTCCAATGTCAGCCACCGTAGCTTTAGACTTATTCAGGAGTTCTTAGTTGGGGTCCTCCCTCACTTGTCGCCATCTTGCATGATCACAGAGTTTTTATAGACAGCCTGCTGCAGGAAGTTTTACACCTTTTGACAAAAGAAATCTGGAAAATGACCATTCAGTCCATCAGACCCGTTTGTTTAGCTAATAGTTAAGCTGCCCCGATATCTCATGTAGACCCTTCATTAGAATATCAGGGGTCATGCAACTGCAAGCTGTGCCATACTCTTTCCATTTCGTATTGATTGATTTAACTGGATATTCAGTGACTTTTTCTGGTTTTCACAAAGGTGCTTGGCATGTTTCCTTTTGTAAAAACTGTCATTGTCTGGTCGTACTTTTTCATTATTACAGTAATAAAAAAAAAAAAAAGCACCTGACTCAGAGAGCCAATAATATTTAAAAGGGGAGGAGCTGACCAGACCTTTAAAGGTGAAGGTGCAGTGCCAAGACAGAAGGGAAGAAGAGAGACAAGAAACGGCGACAGAGAAAAGGTGGTGGACGTTACAGAGGGAGTTGGGTGAATACGGCTTCTTTCATGGTAGGCAGGAGGACATGACGACATCGAGGATCATTTTACCTTTTTATGGAGAACGTGGGAGAGGACCTGACATGCCTGTGAGAGGTTAGATGTCACCAAGTATTGAGGTATGGCTCTGCGTAACTCAAGTTGAGGTATCCGCTTTTGTTTGGACATCACATGCAGTCACACGGAACTTTGATCAGGTGGTAGTGGTGTAGGAACCAGAAAAGAAAACAGAGAAAAGTAATAAAGCTTGCAGATTCACCAAAGAGATTGATGACTCTATGCATATTTAGGGTACTGAGTTGAACTAAATCGATGCTACGAAAAATCAAAATTTAAAGACTGAGAGAAGATATTGTTTGAGTAATGTATATACGGTGGTGATCAAAATCAGAGAACAACTTACAACTTCCTAAATTTCAAAATCACCGCTTATACCTATTTGAAGTTATCCGAACTGGAACGGAAGGGCAGTTTTTTTTTTTTTTATTTTATTAATTTTCATTGTAATCATTCCATACAAACAGATCAATTTATAACCCAACAAATTTGAAGACAAATCAAACCCCACTCCTGAGAAGGAGAGCTTAGCTAAAGGAAAATTGCTTAAGGGTTTTTAATAAGGCAACATTAAACAAAAGAAAGGGAGAAGTAAATATATATGTAAATTAGAGATGAAGAAGGGAGTTAAATGCAATAATAGTTATTTCTCTTATTCTAAAATAATATTGATTAAATCCCGCCAGGTTTTGAAAAAATTTTGTACAGATCCTCTAACTGAGAATTTGATTTTTTCCAATTTCAAATAATATAAAACATCGGTTTCCCACTGACTTATAAGAGGAGAATTAGGATTCTTCCAATTTAACAAAATAAGTCTGCGTGCCAAGAGTGTAGTGAATGCAATCACCGTTTGCTTGTCCTTCTCCACTTCAAGTCCATCTGGAAGAACACCGAACACAGCTGTTAGTGGGTTAGGAGGGATTGTGACCCCAAGGCTGTCTGAGAGGCACTTAAAAATTTTTGTCCAAAATGATGTTAGTTTGGTGCAGGCCCAGAACATGTGACCCAGTGAGGCAGGAGCTTGGTTGCAGCGTTTACAGGTTGGATCCTGCCCTGGAAACATTTTGGACAGTTTTAAGCGAGACAGATGAGCTCGATATATAATTTTTAGTTGAATAATTCTATGCTTTGCGCATATAGAACTCGAGTGAATTCTCTGCTTTGCTACCTTCCACTCCTTTTCTGATATATTGATTAAGAGATCTTCTTCCCAATGTCCTCTTGGATCTTTGAAAGGTAGGGGACTCTAATAAGATTTTATATATTACGGAAATAGTGTTTGTTTCCTCGGAATTGAGCAGTATTTTTTCCAGCATTGTGGAGGGTGCAAGGTGGGGGAAATCGGGCAATTTCTGTTTAACAAAATTTCTAATTTGAAGATAGTAAAAGAAATGTGTAGCTGGGAGGTTGAATTTTGAACGTAATTGTTCAAAAGATGTAAATATGTTGTCTATATAAAGATCTCTGTGCGTTTTAATCCCAAAACTTTTCCAGGTATTAAAAACTGAATATACTTGCGAAGGTTGAAAGAGGTGGTTCTCTTGTAGAGGTGCCACTGATAAAAGATTTTCCATCTTAAAATGCTTTCTAGGGCAGCACGGTGGCGCAGTGGGTAGCGCTGCTGCCTCGCAGTTGGGAGACCTGGGGACCTGGGTTCGCTTCCCGGGTCCTCCCTGCGTGGAGTTTGCATGTTCTCCTGGTGTCTGCGTGGGTTTCCTCCCACAGTCCAAAGACATGCAGGTTAGGTGGATTGGCGATTCCACATTGGCGCTTGGTGTGTTTGTGTGTGTCCTTTGGTGGGTTGGCACCCTGCCCGGGATTGGTTCCTGCCTTGTGCCCTGTGTTGGCTGGGATTGGCTCCAGCAGACCCCCGTGACCCTGTGTTCGGATTCAGCGGGTTGGACAATGGATGGATGGATGGATGTATGAGATATGTTTGTAGCTCCGTTAGTCGAGCTGTTTGGTTTTGGAGCCGAGACAGTTTTGCTTCCACGGTTTCAGACGCACGTTGTAGGCGCCGACGTCTATTGTTTTTGTCCATGCAGGATCGTGTTTGTAGCTCCGTTAGAGGAGATGTACAGTTTTGGAGCCATGATCATGACTCCATTAGTTCTCCGTTGTTTACCGTTAGTAATATGAATAATTCCACTTACTGTTAATACGGAGCGGTTTCTGTGGTTGTACTGTTAATAATGCATCACTGTAATGTGATTCACTTATGCTGTATAGTTTGGATGTGTGAGGATGACGCACGTTCAATACGGAGCGTTCGTTTATTCTTATTACAGTTTGGACGTGTGAGGATGACGTACGTTTAAAACGGACCGTTCGTTTATTCTTATTCCGCGTTGTAGGCGCCTTCGGCTTTCGTACTAACTCATGCCTTCCGTACTATTATGCTGTGTATGGTGGACCTTTGTGGACTCCGTACTTTTTCCCGTTTCACTCTGGGGCGGGGGGCTGAATCCTCTTTTTTGTGTGGCTGTGTCGTTACCTATGGGCGCGTTGCCTCATTTCTTATTTACATTAGTTGAGCTCTTTTGTTTTTGAGCCGTGATGCGTTGTAGGCGCATATTTACGTTAGTTGAGCTAATATTATACCTCCGGTGCCGTGTGTGTGTTTCATGTGGTAGTCATTGTAGGCACATGCGCCCTCCGTACTATCTCGGGTTTGACTGTGCTGTGTTTTGTGGACGTCGTACTCTCTCTGGTTTGATTGTGGGGCGTGATGCCGAAGCCTGTTGTGTTTGATTTGTCTGTGAGTACTCATATTATTGTATTACTGTAATGTGATTCACATATGCTGTGGAGTCCGTATCTCTGGGGCTTCTGTACCATCTCGGGGGTCTGCCTGCAGTGTGTTAGACGCGCGTTGTAGGCGCCAGCATCTTCCGTACTATGTCGGGTTTGACTATGCTGTGTAGTGTGGACGGTTAGGGTTCCGTATTGTCTGTGCTCGTTGCTTTATTTCGTATTTCCGTTAGTTGAGCTGTCGGCGCCTGTGCACTATGTCTCCTGGGTCCATGGGCATGCCATGTACCTGCGTCCATATCTGGTTTATTCTCAGTTAGTAATATGGATATTGGTGAACTTGGAGGGTCGTCAGCTAACTCTTAAGAATCACCCAGTGCAGAGGACGTGGACCCACCTGTGCTTGCTGCCCCAATGGCTTTCTGAAAAAGACACTGGTGATGCGATGCCATACCTTAGCCGTATCGCTGGCACATGACTCCTATTAATCTTTGTCTCGACAAAATACTCCCAGGCAGACAAGGTTTGTAGTGAAAACTTCAAACCTTGTCCTCCATTGCTGAGATGTTTCACTTGCAACTTGTTGAGCCGCGGCTGTTTGTTTTCTTTCGACGTCTCGTCTCTTCATCTGTGCCATTAGCACCACGGCGTTGTTGCGCGGTGGCGTTTACTGCACACACAGGTCTTTCGTGTTGAGAAGTGAGGTGCGTGCAAGCGCCATCTAGTGGCTGTGGTTGAGCGTGAGCAGAGCAGACACTGCTCCATACACACACATACACACAGGTCTTTTATTTATATAAGTCCAATTTTGAAGCACAACTGAAAAAACTTCAAATGAGAAATCTGAAGAAGAACTTTGATCAAAATGTAAGAACATTCTCAGATACCACCAAGTTATTGGTGTTAATCTGTCACCTGGTGCTAATTTCCTTAATTTTCTGACAAGCCCTGTTCATCTGGCAGCACTCCTAATTACATCACAAGACACCTGAAACCCTGTGACAGCAGACTGTCCAAATGTCAGCCAAAGGGCTAACCCCTTTCAGCCATTGTAAGAGATGTTGGTCGTTCCAAGTCTGTGATAGATAGATAGATAGATAGATAGATAGATAGATAGATAGATAGATAGATAGATAGATAGATAGATAGATAGATAGATAGATAGATAGATAGATAGATAGATAGATAGATAGATAGATAGATAGATACTTTATTAATCCCAAGGGGAATACTATATTAGAATACTGCAGCTTTACAAAGACACAAATTCAATCAAGTCCCTCAAAAATGCTGGTTGTCTATGTAAGGCTGGGCATAAACTTAACACTACTCAATGTGTGCGCATGAGGATTCTGCTGCTATGTAAGAAGTGTGCTGTCTACATTTGAAGTAAATCTGCAGGACTCCACCAGGTGGCAGTGTGAGAAATCATAATGGTGAGAAAAGAATGTCTGGTTTTACTGTGTTGTAAGTTGAGGGAAGAAAGACGACAAAGATAAAAATTCTTCGTATTCTGATGCTGTTGGGAAGGGAAAATGAGAAAAATTCATAATTAATTGCAGAATTACGGTATTTCAGGGTTCCTCTACAGTTTCTGGCTCAAAAACTATTCCACAACCCAATATACATCAATGGAGGTTGTGTGGCAAGAGTTCCTGCCTTCAAGTTTCTGGGCACACATGCTGCAGAAGATCTCTCCTGGTCCATAAAACACCACCATGCCAGTCAAGAAGACAGACAGACATTGGATTTTATACAGTCATATGAAAAAAGAGGGGAACCCTTCTTAATTCTTTGGATTTTTGTTTCTCATTGGCTGAGCTTCCAAAGTAGCAACTTCCTTTTAATATCTGACATGCCTTATGGACACAGTAGGATTTCAGCAGTGACATTAAGTTTATTGGATTAACAGAAAATATGCAATATGCATCATAACAAAATTAGACAGGTACATAAATGTGGGCACCCCAACAGAGATATGACATCAATACTTAGTTGAGCCTCCTTTTGTAAATCTAACAGCCTGTCTGGATTCTGGATGGAGGTATTTCTGACCATTCTTCATTCAAAATCTCTCCAGTTCAGTTCAATTTGATGGACAGCCTGCTTCAAATCATCCCATAGATTGTCGATGATATTCAAGTCAGGGGACTGTGACGGCCATTCCAGAACATTGTACTTCTCCCTCTGCATGAATGCCTTTGTAGATTTCCAACTGCGTTTTGGGTCATTGCCTTGCTGGAATATCCAACCCCTACGTAACTTCAACTTTGTGACTGATGCTTGAACATTATCCTGAACAATTTGTTGATATTGGCTTGAATTCATCAGACCCTCGACTTTAACAAGGACCCCAGTCCCTGAACTAGTCACACAGCCCCACAGCATGATGGAACCTCCACCAAATGTGACAGTAGGTAGCAGGTGTTTTTCTTGGAATTCTTCCACCATGCAAATCGCTTTTTGTTCTGACCAAATAACTCCATTTTTGTCTCATCAGTCCAAAGCACTTTGTTCCAAAATGCAGCTCAGCAGCCACGAGCTCCATTATGCCGACCCCCGTCTTGACTGCCTCTGGACAGGTCAGCTCTCCTTCCTTTTTCCTTCACGTTCACTTGGTCGCACCTCGGAAGCCAAGGGAGGGCACCTGCCTTGCTCGCCACACTCCACCCAAACATTCAGTGGGACGAACTAGCCCCTACAGCGCCACAGCCAACGCTCCTATGCGGGGCCCCAGCTCCTTCCAGGTGATCAGATCGTCCTTCTAAGACTGCCTTTCACGTCTTTTAACCTCTTTTTTTTTCCCCATTTCTTCGATTCCTCCCTTTCCTTGTCAAGTCAAGTCAAGTTGGGGAGCATGCACTGGTAGAGTGTGTGTTTCCACACACACTACATGATGAAACAACTCGGGATCCCGGTTGGTAACCCCCCAGGCAGACACGCTGTCCAGTCCCACCCTCCAGAAATGACCCTCTATCTACCACAGCCAGGTGTTACGTGGGCGACCCCTTGGTCTGGTCCAGCCACTCGCGTCCCCTACAACGAGGATCTTACGAGCCATATCAACCTCGTGGAAATGCACCACATGGCTGTAGTGCTGTAACTGATGTTCCCTCACCTTGCAGGTCATGTGCCTCATTCGGGGCTCCATGAGCAACACAAAGTCAAACCAACGGTACCCAAGAATTTTTCGGAGAGACACAGTACTGAAGGAGTCCAGTCTTCGTCTTAGGTCACTGGATAGCGTCCATGTCTCACAAACAGGAAGCACCAGGACTCTAAAGACTTGGACCTTCGTCCTTTTGCATAGATATCAGGAGCGCCACACATCCCTTTCCAGTGACCTCATGACCCCCCATGCTCTCCCAATCCGTCTACTGACGTCATAGGAAGAGTCACCAGAGACATGAATGTCACTGCCGAGGTAAGTAAACCTCTCAATGACGAGGTCCACACTCTCTCCGCAGACAGACACACTGTTGATGGCCGTGCCCAAGAGGTCATTAAAGGCCTGGATGTTGGTTTTTATCCAGGACCCTCACAAGCCCAGACACTCAGATTCCTCACTCAGTCTCTTGAGTGCCCCGATCAGAGCCTCCATTGAATCCTTTCCTTGTGCCAACCCGTATATATACACCCACGTCTCCGTGGGCACAGCGCCTTAATCACAAACCGCAGGAAGCCAATGAAGCAATTGAGAACGATCGCACCCACACGTGCAGGTATGACTCGCCCCAACGACCTCATTAACTCCCCGCGGGTGTGCAATCGCGCCCACGAAGAGTGACACGGCTTTATGGATTTAAAACCTGGCCTTTTTTTTTTTGAAGCCACGGACCCGCTATACCACAAACTTTATTGATGATTGGGAACGTTATGTTTGGCATCAAACTGGGGAAAGACAAAGTGCGTAAATAAAAATCAGTTAAATTTGGAGGAGGAAGCGTCACAGTTTGAGGGGATGTTTTCTGCAGTACGAGTTGGGCCTCTTTATACAGATACGTGGCAGGGGGAGTGAAAATTCCTTCAGGTTTTGAGCAGTGAAGATGAATGATATTCCAGAAAAAGCAAGTGTCCACATATTCTTTAATTTTGATCACCACTGTACATATGTAAGGTATTTTAGAAATCGGAAGTTATTATTGTAGGTAGACAGATATGAATAGCAGTGTATAATATACAGACCGATCCAAAGAGGTGGGCCTTCCCCTCAGGACTGTAATTTCCATTGTCCGCCATCCATCTGCTCCGTAATTTCTGATTACATGAACCTGCATACGTGTTGTGATTAATGGTGTGCCACCGGAAAAAAAAATTGACGCCCTCATCAATGACAGCCTGCGCCCTTAACATTCCCAATACATCATCTAGCTGACCTCAGGGATTTTTAATCGACATCCTCCTTATACAGTGCGCTCTGAATTCACATGAGAGTAACTTTACTGTTCTCTTAGTCATGACCCATTGAACCTTTCCTTTATGAACAGACAAAAAATGAAATAAATACAGTTATACTAAGTGCCCATTCACCAAAAATGAAGGACAGGCTTTAATTAGCCTTACAATTAGAGGTTCGGGGCTATTTATCTTTTTGGCTAAAATGCCTGCCTATTGATTCTCAATTTTCTGTTGTCCAGTCAGTTGGTGCTGCTTTGTTTCATTAAGCACCCATTGCTTTACCTGCAAAAAGACAACATTTCCAAGTCACTTAAATATGTTATAAGTAGTGCCGATTATATATCTTTATATACAAGGAAATTCAAACCAATGAGAGCAAGAGGTTTAAAGGAAATTGCAAATATTTTAAAGGACTGGGGGAACGTTACATTCAAAATGTATTAGGGATGCTGTTATGAATAAGACAATAATTATACATTTTATTTATAGAGTGCCTTTGCCATGCTCAAGGTGCTTCACGGAGTCTCAGAAAGAACAGCAGGGGATATATAACATTGCATTCAAATAATACCTGCGCATGAAGGTTGGAGGTATGTAATAACCAGACGGGCTGAGAGGGGGCGCTGTAGCTAACATTGTCTTTGCCGAAGAAATCACACAGGAAGGGCATGTATAGCCCCGCCCCTTCTGGTTCATCAGCTATTAAGAAATCCAGCTGCCCAGAATGCGTCTTTTGCGACCAGGGTGAACCGCCAGGCACAGCACCAGTGACAGACCCCAAATTCTCTGACTGAGAGCCTAATAGTTTTATTTGTCTGCATTGCACCTAAGGGCTGGAAGCAGAACGCCAAGAAGTGTTCCTTTTTGTTGGACATTTCTGTTAATTAAACGGGACGACCAAGTTGGTGTCCAGATTTTACGTTTGCGCAACCTGTCATTCCTGCACCCGGCCACACTGCATAGAAGACTAAAAATCTGATAAATACAAGATATGCAAAGCATTAACAAGAGTAAAAGACAATAAACTGTAGTAAAATAGAAAATTTAATACTAATAGGAAAGCCTAATAACATCATCTCTATATACTGTATATACCGTGCATCCAGAAAGTATTCACAGTGCATCACTTTTTCCACATTTTGTTATGTTACAGCCTTATTCCAAAATGGATTAAATTCATTTTTTTCCTCAGAATTCTACACACAACACCCCATAATGACAACGTGAAAAAAGTTTACTTGAGGTTTTTGCAAATTTATTAAAAATAAAAAAATTGAGAAAGCACATGTACATAAGTATTCACAGCCTTTGCCATGAAGCTCAAAATTGAGCTCAGGTTCATCCTGTTTCCCCTGATCATCCTTGAGATGTTTCTGCAGCTTCACTGGAGTCCACCTGTGGTAAATTCAGTTGACTGGACATGATTTGGAAAGGCACACACCTGTCTATAGAAGGTCCCACAGTTGACAGTTCATGTCAGAGCACAAACCAAGCATGAAGTCAAAGGAATTGTCTGTAGACCTCCGAGACAGGATTGTCTCGAGGTACAAATCTGGGGAAGGTTACAGAAAAATTTCTGCTGCTTTGAAGGTCCCAATGAGCACAGTGGCCTCCATCATCCGTAAGTGGAAGAAGTTCAAAACCACCAGGACTCTTCCTAGAGCTGGCCGGCCATCTAAACTGAGTGATCAGGGGAGAAGGGCCTTAGTCAGGGAGATGACCAAGAACCCAATTGTCACTCTGTCAGAGCTCCAGAGGTCCTCTGTGGAGAGAGAAGAACCTTCCAGAAGGACAACCATCTCTGCAGCAATCCACCAATCAGGCCTGTATGGTAGAGTGGCCAGACAGAAACCACTCCTTAGTAAAAGGCACATGGCAGCCCGCCTGGAGTTTGCCAAAAGGCACCTGAAGGACTCTCAGACCATGAGAAAGAAAATTCTCTGGTTTGATGAGACAAAGATTGAACTCTTTGGTGTGAATGCCAGGCGTCACGTTTGGAGGAAACCAGGCACCGCTCATCACCAGGCCAATACCATCCCTACAGTGAAGCATGGTGGTGGCAGCATCATGCTGTGGGGATGTTTTTCAGCGGCAGGGACTGGGAGACTAGTAAGGATAAAGGGAAAGATGACTGCAGCAATGTACAGAGACATCCTGGATGAAAACCTGCTCCAGAGCGCTCTTCACCTCAGACTGGGGCGACGGTTCATCTTTCAGCAGGACAACGACCCTAAGCACACAGCCAAGATATCAAAGGAGTGGCTTCAGGACAACTCTGTGAATGTCCTTGAGTGGCCCAGCCAGAGACCAGACTTGAATCCGATTGAACATCTCTGAAGAGATCTTAAAATGGCTGTGCACCGACGCTTCCCATCCAACCTGATGGAGCTTGAGAGGTGCTGCAAAGAGGAATGGGCGAAACTGGCCAAGGATAGGTGTGCCAAGCTTGTGGCATCATATTCAACAAGACTTGAGGCTGAAATTGCTGCCAAAGGTGCATCGACAAAGTATTGAGCAAAGGCTGTGAATACTTATGGACATGGGATTTCTCAGTTTTTTTATTTTTAATAAATTTGCAAAAACCTCAAGTAAACTTTTTTCACGTTGTCATTATGGGGTGTTGTGTGTAGAATTCTGAGGAAAAAAATAAAGTTAATCCATTTTGGAATAAGGCTGTAACTTAACAAAATGTGGAAAAAGTGATGCGCTGGGAATACTTTCCGGATGCACTGTAAAATCCAACGTCTGTCTGTCTGTCCGCTTTTCGCGAGAGAACTACTTAATGGATTTAGATCGGGTTTTTTTCTAGAATTTACTTGAACATTCCGGTTGATTTTGCGACTTCTGTCATCACGCTAAGTATCACAGTTTGCTTGCCGTACTGATTTATTTGCATGAATCTGAGAGAAACACAGCGGGCTGATTGAGGCCCTCCTCACTCACACGCCAGCCACGGGGTTTATCTTACATCCACTTAGCTAGCGAATGAAAGAACTACTTAACAGATTTAGATCGCGCTTTTCTTGGAATTTGCTTGAACATTTTGGTTGATTTTGTGACTTTTCTCATCGCGCTAAGAATCATAGTTTGCTTGCAGGACCGATATATTTGTGCTAATCAGAGACAGAGGCTGCGGGCCGAGGGGAGGGGGAAGTGTGACGTCAGGAGTGGGGAGTCGCTCTACCTCTGCGTTTTGGAGGCTACCTCACCTCCGCGTAGCTACCGATACCTTTTTTTTTTATTGATTTTTAAAGTTTGTCCTTTTTCACTACTACACGGGCAGAGCCGTGTTTGTAATATAACACAACATACAAAGCTCCTCCACATCAAGAGGAGTCATAATGAGGTGGTTCAGGCATCTGATCAGGATGCCTCCTGGACGCCTCCCTGGTGAGGTGTTCCTGGCACGTCTAACCAGGTGGAGGCCCCGGGGAAGACCCAGGACACGCTGGAGGGACTATGTCATTGGGATGCCCCCGGAAGAGCTAGAAGAAGTGGCCGGGGAGAGGGAAGTCTGGGCATGTCTGCTCAAGCTGCTGCCCCCGCGACCCGATCTCAGATAAGCAGAAGAGGATGGATGACAGACAAATTATGCTGAGCATCTGGACAAAGAAGTAAACCAAAAGAAGGGGCAGAATGTCAGGCCAGTTCAATGCCCTCCTGAACAGATGAGTTTGAAGTTGTTTTTGAAAGAATAAATCGAGTTGGCTGATCTCATTCATTTAGGGAGGTCACTTTAAAGTCTGGGCGCTATAGGAAGTCTCTGTGCACTGGAGAGATTCTGAAGTACTGGAAAATGGCAAATATCACCCCATTATATAAAAAGGGTGACAGGGCAGGGCCAGGCAACTACATGCCAGTAAGCTTAATGGGCATCACAGGAAAATTAATGGAAGGAATTATTAAGGAGAAGATTGAGCAACACCTGACAAGGACAGGAGTTTAACTGAACAGTCAGCATGGGGTCAGACGAGGAAGGTTGTGTTTTACTAACATGCTGGAATTCTATGAGAAAGAAACAAAGGATATGAACAGAGTGGAGCAGATGATGTTATTTATCTGGACTTTCAGAAAGCATTTGATAAAGTGCCACATGAAAGGGTGGGCATCAAACTAAAAGAAGTGGGAGTTCAGGGTGTGGCGTGTAGATGGGTGCAGAATTGGCTCAGACACATGAGACAGAGGGTGATGGTGTGAGGAACTTCATCAGAACTGGGTGACGTTAAGAGTGGTGACCAGCAGAGGGCAGTGCTGGGGCTGCTGCTCTTTTTAATATATAGAAATGACTTACTGTAGATCTTCTTCTTCTTCTTACAGCTGCTCCTGTTAGGGGTTGCCACAGCAGATCATCTTCTCCCATATCTTTCTGTCCTCTCCATCTTGTTCTGTTACACCCATCACCTGCAAGTCCTGTCTCACCACATCCATAAACCTTCTCTTAGGCCTTCCTCTTTTCCTCTTCCCTGGCAGCTCTATCCTTAGCATCCTTCTCCCAATATACCCCTCATCTCTCCTCTGCACATGTCCAAACCAACGCAATCTCTCCTCTCTGACTTTGTCTCCCAACCGTCCAACTTGAGCTGATCCTTTAATGTGCTCATTTCTAATCCTGTCCATCCTCGTCACACCCAGTGCAAATCTTAGCATCTTTAACTCTGCCACCTCCAGCTCTGTCACCTGCTTTCTGGTCAGTGCCACCGTCTCCAGCCAATATAACATAGCTGGTCTCACTACCGTCCTGTAGATCTTCCCTTTCACTCTTGCTGACACCCGTCTATCACAAATCACTCCTGACACTCTTCTCCATCCACTCCATCCTGCCTACATTCTCTTCTTCACCTCTCTTCCACAATCCCCATTACTCTGTACTGTTGATCCCAAGTATTTAAACTCATCCACCTTCACCAACTCTACTCCCTGCATCCTCACCATTCCACTGACCTCCCTCTCATTCACACACATGTATTCTGTCTTGGTGGTCCTACTGACCTTCACTCCTCTCCTCTCTAGAAGATTTCTCCACCTTCCCAGGGTCTCCTCAACCTGCTCCTTACTCTCACTACAGATCACAGTGTCATCAACTAACATCATAGTCCACGGGGACACCTGTCTAATCTCGTCTGTCAGCCTGTCCATCACCATTGCAAATAAGAAAGGACTCAGATCTGATCCCTGATGTAATCCCACCTCCATCGCTCCTACCGCAGACCTCACCACTGTCACACTTCCCTCGTACATATCCTGTACAACTCTCATATACTTCTCTTCCACTCCCGACTTCCTCATACAATACCACAGCTTCTCTCTCCTCACCCTGTCATTTGCTTTCTCCAGGTTCACAAAGACGCAATGCAACTCCTTCTGGCCTTCTCTAAACTTCTCCATCAACATCCTCAGAGCAAACATCACATCTGTGGTGCTCTTTCTTGGCATGAAACCACACTGCTGCTCACTAATCATCACCTCACTTCTTAACTGAGCTTCCACTACTCTTTCCCATAACTTCATGCTGTGGCTCATCAGTTTTATCCCCCTGTAGTTACTGCAGTCCTGCACATCCCTCTTATTCTTAAATATCAGCACCAGTACACTTCTTCTCCACTCCTCAGGCATCCTCTCACTTTCCAAGATTTCATTAAACAATCTGGTTAAAAACTCCACTGCCATCTCTCCTAAACACCTCCATGTTTCCACAGGTATGTCATCTGGACCAACAGCTTTTCCATTCTTCATCCTCTTCATCGCTGTCCTTACTTCCTCCTTGCTAATCCATTGAACTTCAATCCACATCTCCACTTCATCCAACCTCTTCTTTCTCTTGTTCTCTTCATTCATCAGCCTCTCAAAGTACTCTTTCCATCTGCTCAACACACTCTCCTCACTTGTGAGTACGTTTCCATCTTTATCCTTTATCACCCTAACCTGCTGCACATCTTTCCCAGCTCAGTCCCTCTGTCTCGCCCACAGGTCCTTTTCTCCCTCCTTAGTGTCCAACCTCTCATACAACTCATCATACGCTTTTTCTTTAGCCTTCACCACCTCTCTTATCACCTAGTGCCTTATCTCCTTATACTCTTGTCTACTTTCTACATCTCTCTGACTATCCCACTTCTTCATTGCCATCCTCTTCCTCTGTATACTCTCCTGTACTTCCCCATTCCACCACCAGGTTTCCTTTTCCTCCTTCCTCTGTCAAGATATCACGCCAAGCACCCTTCTTACTGTCACCCTTACTACATCTGCTGTAGTTTCCCAACTGTCTGGTGACTCTTCACTGCCACCCAGTGCCTGTCTCACCTCTTCCCTAAACTCAACCTTGCAGTCTTCCTTTTTCAACTTCCACCATTTGATCCTTGGCTCTGCCCTCACTCTCTTCTTGATCTAGAACGTCATCCTACAGACCGCCATTCTATGCTGCTTAACTATACTTTCCCCTGCCACCACTTTGCAGTCTTCAATCTCCTTCAGATCAACTCTTCTGCATAGGATGTAATCTACCTGTGTGCATCTTCACTCCACTCTTGTACGTCACTCTATGTTCCTCCCTCTTCTTAAAATACGTATTCACCAAAGCCACATCCATCCTTTTGGCAAAATCCACTATTCGCTGACCTTCTTAATTCCTCTCCTTGACACCATACCTACCCATCACCTCCTCGTCTCCACTGTTCCGTTCACCAACATGCCCATTGAAATCCACTCCAATCACCACTTTCTGTCCCTTGGGTACACTGTTCAACACTTCATCCAACTCACTCCAAAAATCTTCTTTCTCATCCATTGCACACCCAATTTGCGGTGCATATGCACTAACAACATTCATCATCACATCTCCAATTTCCAGTTTCATAATCATCACTCTGCCTGACACTCTTTTCACCCCCAGAACACTCTTGACATGCTGTTCCTTCAGAATAACTCCTACCCCATTTCTCCTCCTATCCACACCATGATAGAACAATCTGAATCCCACCTCTGATCCACCTGACCTTACTCCCCTTCCATTTAGTCTCTTGCACGCACAATATATCAGCTTTCCTTCTCTCCATCATATCTGCTAACTCTCTCCCCTTATCAGTCATACTGCCAACATTCAAAGTTCCTACTCTCAGTTCCACTCTCTTTACTTTCCTACTTTCCTCCTGCCTCTGGACATGTCTCCCCCCTCTTCTTCTGCTTCTTCTTCGGCAAACAGTAGCCCAATTTCCGCCAGCACCCTGTTGGCTAACAGTACTGGTGGCGGTCGTTGTTAACCCGGGGCTCGACTGATCTGATATGGAAATTTGTATTGTTGTCCGCATATTGATTTGGCAAAATTTTACACCGGATGCCCTTCCTGACGTAACCCTCCCCATTTATCTGGGCTTGGGACCGGCATGAAGAAACACACTGGTTTGTGCATCCCTTGTGGCTGGGTTATAGAAATGATTTAGATATGAATATAAATAACAAGCTGGTTAAGTTTGCAGATGATACCAAGATAAGTGGATTAGCAGATCATTTGGAATCCGTTATATCATCACAGAAGGACTTGGATAGCAGACAGACTTGGGCAGATTTGTGGCAGATGAAATTTAATGGGGCAGCCCGGTGGCTCAGTGGGTAAGGAGACCTGGGTTCGCTTCCCGGGTCCTCCCTGCGTGGAGTTTGCATGTTCTCCCTGTGTCTGCATGGGTTTCCTCCCACAGTCCAAAGATATGCAGGTTAGATGCATTGGTGATTCTAAATTGTCCCGGGTGTGTGCCCTGTGTTGGCTGGGATTGGCTCCAGCAGACCCCCGTGACCCTGTAGTTAGGATATAGCGGATTGGATGATGGATGGATGGATGAAATTTAATGTCAGTAAATGTAAAGAATTACACGTAGGAAGTAGAAATGTGAGGTTTGAATGCACAATGGGCGGTCAGAAAATCAAGTGTCCACCTTATGAGAAGGATTTAGAAGTCGTAGTGGACTCTAAGCTATCGACTTCCAGACAGTGTTCAAAAGCCATTAAGAAGGCTAACAGAATGTCAGGTTATATAGCGCCTTGATGTGTGGAGTACAAGTCACAGGAGGTTCTGCTCAAGCTTTATAACACACTGGTGAGGCCTCATCTGGAGTCCTGGGTGCAGTTTTGGTCTTCATTGAGAATGACCTGGGAGTCAAAGTCAAAGACTTGTCATTGTTTAAGCAGAGGACAGAAGTGATCAAAAATGCTTATAGGATGTTAGGCTATATAACGTCATGAAGTGTGGAGTACAAGTCAGGGGAGTTTATTTTAAGTAAATGTAAAGTATTACATGTTGGAGTTAAAAATGTTAATTTTGAATACACAATGGGAGGTCTGCAAATTTGAAAGTACCCCTCATGAGAAGGACTTAGGAGTCGTAGTGGACTTAACACTATCAACTGTCAGACAGCGTTCAGAAGCCATTAAGAAGGCTAACAGAATGTCAGGTTATATAGCACCTTGATGTGTGGAGTACAAGTCACAGGAGGTTCTGCTCAAGCTTTATAACACACTGGTGAGGCCTCATCTGGAGTCCTGTGTGAAGTTTTGGTCTTCAGGCTACAAAAAGGACATAACAGCACAAGAAAAGGTCCATTAAAGAGCGACTCGGCTGATTCCAGGGCTACAGGGGATGAGTTAAGAGGAAAGATTCAAAGAGCTGAGCCTTTACAGAGATGAAGAGGAGACCTGACTGAAGTGTTGAAAATGATGAAGGGAATTAGTCCAGTGGATCGAGACGGTGACTTTAAAATGAGTTTATGAACAACACGGGGACACAATTGGAAACTTGTTAAGGGTAAATTTCACACAAACATTAGGAAGTTTTTCTTTACACAGAACGATGGACACTTGGAATAAGCGACCAAGTAGTGTGGTAGACAGTAAGACTTTAGAGACTTTCAAAACTCGAGTTGATGTTTTTTTAGAAGAATTAATTGAACTGGACTGGTGAGCTTTGTTGGGCTGAATGACCCGTTCTCGTCCGGAGTGTTCTAATGTTCTATACAGTTGAAGGCCCTGTCACCCATAGGGTGCAAGTTAGTGAGGGGCGCAGCAAGTCTGCCAGAATCAGTGGACTTCAGTGGGCAAACAGGAGCAGGTTACTGATGTAGTCCAGTGTACGGCAATTTAAAAAGTTTTATAGGTTGTTAATAGAATTTTATATTCAGTGCTGTGAAGGTGGAGCAGGATGGCTGTGATTTACTTGCTGTTGCTGGTTGGCATCACGGCCCATGCTGCAGAATTTTGTATCAACTGGAGCCATGATAGATGATTAGAAGTGGCACCTGCCAGTAGGGAGTTACAATAGTCGATGCAGGACATCAAAAAATCACAGACAAGTCCTCAGCTTTCTCTCTCAGTCTCTCATTCTATGTCTTCCACCTCCACTCCTTGTGGCAAGCATCATCCTCTCTCTCCTTTTTCTGACTCCTGGCAGGATTCTTTTATCCTGCAGCCGGGGGTACTGTTAGCATGGTCCACAAGCACTTTGAGTCGGGCTCCCCCTGGTGGCACTCCTGGAACCCAATTGGGCTGAGCCATCAAACTCCAACTCCCAGCATGCCCTGTGGGAATCTCAGGGGGGATTTTCCATCCAGCAATCCGGGGGGAGATAATGCCCTGCAAACACTCTCTCCCCCCCGTCCTTAATTTAAGAAGGCATCCATCCATCCATCCATCCATCCATCCGTCCATTATCCAACCAGCTATATCCTAACTACAGGGTCACGGGTGGCTGCTGGAGCCAATCCCAGCCAGCACAGGGTGCAAGGCAGGAGACAAACCTTGGGCAGGGCGCCAGCCCACCGCAGGGCACACACACCCACAAACCAAGCACACACTAGGGACAATTTAGAATCGCCAATGCACCTAACCTGCATGTCTTTGGACTGTGGGAGGAAACTGGAGTACCCGGAGGAAACCCACGCAGACACGGGGAGAACATGCAAACTCCACGCAGGGAGGACCCGGGAAGCAAAGCCAGGTCTCCTAACTGCGAGGCAGCAGCGCTACCCACTGCGCCACCGTGCCACCCCAGAAGGCATCCACAACATGAAAAATAAGTAAATAACATAACACGACAGATGGGGTGGCTCACCCGCTTGCCCACTGGCTAGACAATGCCATAATGTTGTCACCTGTAGTTAATTCAAACTCAGGGTCACACTGAGATAACAAACACATACTATACATAGTGCTGCTCACCAATGCACAGTGTTTTTATACAACAGTGCAGTTTTGGTTGCCATATCCCAAGAAGGATATAGTGGGGACAACTCCTGAGAAAATCGTGTCCAAGTCCAGGGGTCTACGTGATAAGCAAAGACCAAGTACCACCTTAAAAATGCCCTCTGACTGTCCGCTTCCCGGTCCTGCGACTCTCGCAGATAGTGACGTGGACGATAAAAAAACGGCGAATTACTGTCATTGGAAATAAAAATGGCTAAACAAAAAATCTCGCCCATCCCAACTAAACTGCAGTGGGATCCATTTATAAGCTGCACCGAGCGCAGCGGCGCTTATTTCATAAGCTGGTACCATTTAAACCCTCTGTATTAGATAAGGCTCATGCATAATGCAACAATATTTGTTATTAAAAATGAAAGTCATAGAAGGAGTCTTTGCTGTTGGCTTGTCGTTTATTTCCAGTATATCATCTGACAGGAAGGAATGAGGAAAGAAAAGAAAAGAAAAGACTTGCTTTTCCCTCATATTAAAATCACATTTGACGTATATTTAAGTCGTTCCAGAAAACTCGGTAAAGCTGATCTGGAGTACATGGTTGAAAAAGAATTTCTACCAAAATGAACTTCACCTTATTGAAAAGTTGGGGCACAGATGTCCCTTTACGCTGAATGGTGTCAGTGACGGCTAAGTGTACAAAAGGTAACCATAAAACGAGCCATAAAAGAACATCTTCCTTTTTTATTTAGTGGTGTGACATGGTGGTGCAGTGCTTCACAAGGCTGCATTTGAATCCAAACCCAAGTTTACCAAGTTAGAATTGTGATGGACGGCCGGCAGCTCATCCCGGCCGACACATCCAGGACGCTAGATGGCGTCTTCCCTGCAGGGTATCATGGAAGATGGAGTTGGGCTCCGTAACCCTGCTGGGTACCCTGGGAGCCAACCGTGTGATGCTGCAGGGAGACGAGGGGGTTTTTGTTTCCCGTACTCCCAAGTCACGGGCACGGAGGAACAGAAGTGTTTCCGGGCTGAAGAAAAATTAATTCTCCATTTGACCCGGAAGTGCTGACAAGTCATGTGAACAGAGGAGGAGAAGCACTTCCGGGTCAAGGACTATATAAAGGACTATGAGAGACCCAGCAAGTGAGCTGGAGTTGGGAGGGTGTGTGACGGAGCTGCTGGGAGGAGAGGAGGATTGTATAATTGTGATTATTGTCATTGGTGAATTGTGACGTGTGTGGTGCTTTGTGCACTATATTTAAGAAAAATATTAAAAATTATACTTGGTGCTTTTACACGTGTGTCCTGGACGTCTGTCTGTTGGGTTTCATGGGGCAACAGCGACCCCTAGCGTCCACAGAATATAAAAGAATGCAAGAACGTCAAAAAGTGACAAATGAGTGGTGACCATTCAGTCTGTCCTGCTCACTGGATTAGCTAAGAGCTCAGCTGTCCTAAGTTCTTTCTACATCTGTGTTGTTTTTCTCTTGAAACGTCTGCTTTCTTTTCACATTGCCAAAGACACACAGGTTTGCTTAACTGGCCATTTTAAACTGACTTGGTATGAATGTGTGTGTGCGTGGCCTGTGATGGATTGGCAACACCCAAATCTGCTACAAAAACAGGCTTTGTCCCCATGACACTCAATTGAGTTAATTCACCTTAATTAAAGGAAAAGTGTCTGTATATCTGTGTAACGGGGTGTCCGTCTGGCGGCTATGTCCCTGTCACTCCAACAGATGGTGCATCATAAACATTTGTAGTAATAAAAAGCTTTGCATTTGGTAATCCGACAGATGGTGCATCGCAAATATGAACAATGCTTTTACAAACTACCTACCAAATGGCATATAACAGAGACATATGAATTGCATTTGCCATTCCAACATGCATATTATTACTACAAATGCTTGTGGTGCACTATTTGTTGGAATGCCAAATGCAATGCATTTTATTACAACACACATTACAAAATACATTTCAATGGATGGTACACTGCAAATGTTAATGCTGAGGTCTATGTTGATTTTTTTTTATTTCAACCCATGTAAAATAGGAAACATATATTTCCTTTAATAAAAGGATACATGTCTGTGAAATTGTGTCTCCATCTGTCTGCTGTGTCTCTGTGACTCCAACAGATGGTGCATCACAAATGTTTATAGTAATAAAATGTATTGCATTTGACATTCCAACAGATGGTGCATCACAAACATTAACAATGCTTTTACAAATCCCCTACCAAATGGCATATAATAGAGACATGTGCATTGCATTTGCAATTCCAACATGCATTTTACTACTACAAATGCTTGTTGTGCACTATTTGTTGGAATGCCAAATGCAATGCATTTTATTAGAACCCTCATTACAAAATACATTTCAATGGATGGTACACTGCAAATGTTAATGCTGAGGTCTATGTTGATTTTTTTGATTTCAACCCATGTTAAACAGGAAACATATATTTCCTTTAATAAAAGGATACGTGTCTGTGAAATTGTGTCTTCATCTGTCTGCTATGTCTCTGTGACTCCAACAGATGGCACATCACAAACGTCTGTAGTAATAAAATGTATTGCATTTGACATTCCAACAGACGGTGCATCACAAACATTAACACTGCTTTTACAAATCCTACACCAAATGTAATAAAACAAATTCACATGCATTGCAATTGTCATTCCAAGAAATGGTGCATGACAAACATTTGCAGTAATAAAATGCATTGCTTTTGTTATTCCAACAGATGGTGCATCACAGACATTATTACTGCTTTAACAAATCCCATACCAAATGGTATATAACAGAGACATGTGCATTGCATTTGCCATTCCAACAGATGGCTTATCGCTACCATTTGTAATAATGCATTTTATTACTACAAATGTTTGTGGTGCACCATTTGTTGGAATGAGAAATGCAACTCCATTTATTACAACACACATTACAGAATACATTCCAATAGATGGTGCACTACTAATGTTAATGCTGAGGTTTGCTTTTATTACATAGATTTCAACCTGCCTTACACAGGTAGCACATATGTCCTTTAAAGATTAAGTGTTTATATTTTGTATATCTGTGTAATTGTGAGCCACCTGGGTGCCATGTGTTTGTCACTCCAACCAGTTGGTGCATCATCAACATTTGTAGTAATAAAATACGTTGTATTTGTTCATTCCAACAGATAGTGGATCACAAACATCTGTAATAATACATTTTATTACAATAAATGTTCTTGATGCACTATTTGTTGGAATGACAAATACAATGCACTTTATTACTATGCACAACATACAAAATAAATTCCGATAGATAATGCATTGCAATCGTGAATGCTGAGGTCTTCGTTAATCACTTAGATTTCAACCCATCTTAGATGGGTAGCACAGCTAGTGGGATAAATAAATGAATGGATTAACATCAATGAGTAGGATTTACATTGTAACATAAAAATCATGTACTGTATTACACTATTTTTACACGTAAAGTTAGACAGTATTTATTATTAATTGCATGGATTACTACCTACTGCCTGCTTCATGCAGAACATCAACAGAGAGTATACTGTAAGTAAGTGCTGGAGTGTGCACGAGTGTACCTATGATGAAGGCACAGTCCACCCAGCATTGAAATCCTGCCTTATGCTGTCTGAACTTGATAAAGAAATTAGAAAAGGGCTGGGTGATCCTGGCCTGTTCAATTACTGGTTGTGTTTTATTTCCAGTTTCCTATTCATAAAAAAAACTTGTGTTCGTTTTATTTTTTTTTTTTACATGTTCATTTACTATACCCAAAAATGCAACATTTAGGCAAAAGGAATTATTATAAATACAAGTTGAGAGACACTGTCCTACAGGAGTTAACTTGTGAAAAGGATTTAGGGGTTGACAATGACACTGACACAATGTTCTCATCATCTAATGTGCAGAAGAGATTAAAAAGCAAAAAAACAAATAGGCTGGGTTAGTGCATCCAGCAGGGGGTGCACACTCCCTGGAAATACGTTCATTACAGTTTAATAATTTTAACTAAAAGTCTATATATATATATATATATATATATATATATATATATACTGTATATATATATATATATACTGTATATATATATATATATATACACATATAAACTCAACACATATATATGCAGTATATTCAATATATTTACTGTATTTATAGCTTTGTTAAATGGTGCGACTCAAACCACCTACAACTGAACACCAGCAAAACCAAGGAGCTGGTGGTGGATTTTAGGAGGCCCAGACCCCTCATGGACCCCGTGATCATCAGAGGTGACTGTGTGCAGAGGGTGCAGACCTATAAATACCTGGGAGTGCAGCTGGATGATAAACTGGACTGGACTGCCAATACTGATGTTCTGTGCAAGAGAGGACAGAGCCGACTATACTTCATTAGAAGGCTGGCATCCTTCAACATCTGCAATAAGATGCTGTAGAGGTTCTATCAGACGGTTGTGGTGAGCGCCCTCTTCTACGCGGTGGTGTGCTGGGGAAGCAGCATAAAGAAGACGGACGCCTCACGCCTGGACAAACTGGTGAGGAAGGCAGGCTCTATTGTTGGCATGGAGCTGGACAGTTTGACATCCGTGGCAGAGCGACGGGCGCTGAGCAGACTCCTGTCAATCATGGAGAATCCACTGCATCCACTGAACAGGATCATCTCCAGGCAGAGGAGCAGCTTCAGCGACAGACTGCTGTCACCATCCTGCTCTACTGACAGACTGAGGAGATCGTTCCTGCCCCACACTATGGGACTCTTCAATTCCATGGTGGGGGGGGTGGGGGTGGGCAAACATTATACAAATTACCTGCATTTTTATCACTGTTTAATTTAATATTGTCTTTTATCAGTATGCTGCTGCTGGAGTATGTGACTTTCCCCTTGGGATTAATAAAGTATCTATCTATCTATCTATCTATCTATCTATCTATCTATCTATCTATCTATCTATCTATCTATCTATCTATCTATCTATCTATCTATCTATCTATCTATCTATCTATCTATCTATCTATATACATTCATATGAAAAATTGATTTTTGTTTCTCATTTGCTGAGCTTTCAAAGTAGCAACTTCCTTTTAATATCTGACATGCCTTATGGACACTGTAGGATTTCAGCAGTGACATTAAGTTTATTGGATTAACAGAAAATATGCAATATGCATCATAACAAAATTAGACAGGTGCATAAATGTGGGCACCCCAATAGAGATATGACATCAATACTTAGTTGAGCCTCCTTTTACAAATCTAACCGCCTCTAGACACTGTCCTCCTATAGCCTCTGATGAGTGTCTGGATTCTGGATGGAGGTATTTCTGACCATTCTTCATACAGAATCTCTCCAGTTCAATTCAATTTGATGGACAGCCTGCTTCAAATCATCCCATAGATTTTCGATGATATTCAAGTCAGGGGACTGTGACGGCCATTCCAGAACATTGTACTTCTCCCTCTGCATGAATGCCTTTGTAGATTTCCAACTGTGTTTTGGGTCATTGTCTTGTTGGAATATCCAACCCCTGCGTAACTTCAACTTTGTCACTGATGCTTGAACATTATCCTGAAGAATTTGTTGATATTGGGTTGAATTCATCCGACCCTCGACTTTAACAAGGGCCCCAGTCCCTGAACTAGCCACACAGCCCCACAGCATGATGGAACCTCCACCAAATGTGACAGCAGGTAGCAGGTGGTTTTCTTGGAATGTGGTGTTTTTCTTCTGCCATGCAAAGCGCTTTTTGTTCTGACCAAATAACTCAATTTTTGTCTCATCAGTCCAAAGCACTTTGTTCCAAAATGAATCTGGCTTGTCTAAATGAGCATTGGCATACAACAAGAGACTCTGTTTGTGGTGTGAGTGCAGAAAGGGCTTCTTTCTCGTCACCCTGCCATACAGATGTTCTTTATTCAAATTGTGCTGAATTGTAAAACGATGTACAGATACACCATCTGCAGCAAGATGTTCTTGCAGGTCTTTGGAGGTGATCTGTGGGTTGTCTGTCACCATTCTCACAATCCTGCTCATATGACGCTCCTGTATTTTTCTTGGCCTCCCAGACCTGCTGGGTTTAACAGCAACTGTGCCTGTGGCCTTCCATTTCCTGATTCCATTCCTTACAGTTACAGAAACTGGCAGTTTAAACCTCTGAGATGGCTTTTTGTAGCCTTCCCCTAAACCAGGAGACTCAACAATCTTTGTTTTCAGATCTTTGGAGAGTTGCTTTGAAGATCCCATGCTGTCACTCTTCAGAGGAGAGTCAAAGGGACGGAAGCACAACTTGTAACTGACCACCTTAAATACCTTTATATCTCATGATGGACACACCTGTCTATGAAGTTCAAGGCGTAATGAGCTCATCAACCAATTTGGTGTTGTAAGTAATCAGCATTGAGCAGTGACAGGCATTCAAATCAGCACAATGACAAGGGGACCCACATTTGTGCACAGCCAGTTTTTCACATTTGATTTAATTTCATAAACTAAATACTGCGTCACTAAAAATCTTTGCTTGGAAAACACAGCAGTACTCAGATGTTCCTAGGAAATGAAAGACATACCACTGTTATCTTTATTGTTGAAAGAAGAGTCAATTATTATGCAGGCTGAGAGGGCTTCCCAAACTTTTTCATATGACTGTAAATATATATATATATATATATATATATATATATATATATATATATATATGTTGTGGTCAGGTACAGGAATGACGGGTTTGGGACATCATCCGGGTTGTCCCATTTAGTTGAACAAAATCCAACAACAAGCACGCCTCTTTCGGCAAAATATTAAGAAAGGTATTGGGACTCTTGGCCACAGAATTGAGGGTCGTTTTACTGGAACTGCGTCTGGCAGGTCGCTCTGATCGCAAAAGATGCCTCCTTCAGGACAGCCGGGCTTCTTATAGCAGATGAATCAGAAAGGGCAGGGCTAAGTGGGAGGTCAGGGATTTGCCCTGGCAATCGGAAGGTTGCCAGTTAGAATCCCGTAAATGCCAATAGGGACTCTGCTCTGTTGGGCCCTTGACCAAGGCCCTTAATCTGCAATTGCTGAGCACTTTGAGTAGTGAGAAAAGCGCTATATAAATGCAAAGAATTATTATTATTATTATTAAGTGCCCTCACTGGGTTGTTTCTTTGGAGTTGTGGGGTGAGAAGGAGGAGAGAATGTTAGTGACAGTGCCCCCTCTCGCCCTGGCTGGTTATCATATACCTTGATCGAGCCCATGAGGAAATTCTCTGATGTGCATGCATGACGATATATAAGCAGTTGAATAAAATAAAATATTATATCCTTCCCTAGTGGTATGACAATGAAGAAAGAAAAAATAACATGAAAGAAAGGATGCACTTAGCTTCTTTTCGTTTTGACTGGACACTCATAATCATACAATTTCTGAAGGAGAGCTACTGGCAAAAGTGCATTGCAGTTGTTGAATTCCAGCATTCAGCCACTTTGAAAGAGTTTCAGGAGGCTTGCTTCGTAGGTATGGGCACAAGCGATGTCTTCCAACCTACAGTAGGTGAGCTGTCATGTTCAGTGTAGCTGCCAGAGCTTTACATTTTCTTCATGTTCTTCATTTCCAGAATAAGAACATGCACTTCCCAAACATGGGAGTCCTTCTTTGTTAGCAGAGAGAAGCTCTAAATAGCAGACAGAAGCATCCTGACCGTATCTTGACCCTCACCCAACAAGGCACATATGGGCCCTTCTTAATAGTTCCAATGAGTTGCCTCCACTTGTCTCTTCCATCTTTGCCCTGTTGGGCTGCTTACATGGCAGTAATGCCTTCTCGCTGTCAGATGGTTTGTGTGGCTTCAGCTGTAGTTATTTATGGCTTCTGTGGTAAGGTGAGGTCCACGGCTCATTGTCTTTTAAAATAAATAATCACTGTACTCGCAGCTTATGGAGGGGAACGTGGTAGTGTGGGGCTGGAGTGGTTCCTGGGTGCGATGCGGTACGGGCATTTCCTCACAAGTGCATGGGTGAGAAATCATCCGTGTTCGTAATTGCTGCAGGGAGCCGCTAATTGCCACATCTGTGCCACGTCCCCACATATAAAATTGCGAGTGGTCTCCCCTTTACTTTCTTTTATACTCAGATATGGAGATATTATGTACACCAAAGAACCATCAACAACAAATCAAATCAAATTAATAATATATGGAACAATCGGACTCTGAAGCTGCATGAATAAAAGGTAAAGTACCACTTCCGGATAGCAGAAACAGCCCAAAAGGTGATAGAAATCTACGTTTTGTACCTAATACGTGTATGCAAAATTTGGTTGACACAAGTGAAAGCGTACTTACGTTATTGTGTTTATACACACACACACACACACACACACACACACACACACACAGACAGACACACAGACATAATTCCAAAAATGGTATTTTCAGACTCAGGGAGGTCAAAATTGTTGAGATTCATCAAAATCTCGAAATGGAATCTTTGGACGATTACAATACTTTCCCTGTACTTCGTATACGAGAAAGTCAGGGAGGTCTAAAACATCGAGATTCATCAAAATCTCGAAATGGAATCTTTGGACGATTACAATACTTTCCCTGTACTTCATATACGAGAAAGTCAGGGAGGTCTAAAATATCGAGATTCATCAAAATCTCGAAGTAGAATCTTTGGACGATTACAATACTTTCCCTGTACTTCGTGTACGAGAAAGTCAGGGAGGTCTAAAACGTCGAGATTCATCAAAATCTCGAAATGGAATCTTTGGACGATTACAATACTTTCCCTGTACTTTGTATACGAGAAAGTCAGGGAGGTCTAAAACGTCGAGATTCATCAAAATCTCAAAATGGAATCTTTGAACAATTACAGTACTTTCCCTGTACTTCGTATACGAGAAAGTCAGGGAGGTGTAAAACGTCGACATTCATCAAAATCTCGAAATTTAATCTTTGGACAATTACAATAATTTCCCTGTTCTTCGTGTATGAGAAAGTCAGGGAGGTCTAAAACGTTGAGATTCATCAAGATCTCGACATCAAATCTTTGGACGATTGCAATACTTTCCCTGTACTTCATATACGAGAAAGTCAGGGAGGTCTAAAACGTCAAGATTCATCAAAATCTCGAATTGGAATCTTTGGACGATTACAATACTTTCCCTGTACTTCGTATACAAGAAAGTCAGGGAGGTCTAAACTGTCGAGATTCATCAAAATCTCAACATCAAATCTTTGGACGATTACAATACTTTCCTTGTACTTCGTATACAAGTCAGGGAGGTCTAAACTGTCGAGATTCATCAAAATCTCGAATTGGAATCTTTGGACGATTACAATACTTTCCCTGTACTTCGTACACGAGAAAGTTAGGGAGGTCTAAAAGTCGAGACTCATCGAAATCTCAACATCAAATCTTTGGACGATTACAATACTTTCCTTGTACTTCGTATACAAGAAAGTCAGGGAGGTCTAAACTGTTGAGATTCATCAAAATTTCGAAATGGAATCTTTGGATGATTAATATACTTTCCCTCTACTTCGTATACGAGAAAGTCAGGGAAGTCTAAAACGTCGAGATTCATCAACATCTTGAAATGGAATCCTTGGACGATTACAATACTTTCCCTGTACTTTGTATACGAGAAAGTCAGGGAGGTTTAAAACGTCGAGATTCATCAAAATTTCGAAATGGAATCTTTGGATGATTAATATACTTTCCCTGTACTTCGTATACGAGAAAGTCAGGGAGGTCTAAAACTTCGAGATTCATCAACATCTTGAAATGGAATCTTTGGACGGTTACAATAATTTCCCTGTACTTTGTATAAGAGAAAGTCAGGGGGTTCTAAAACGTCGAAATTCATCAAAATCTCGAAATGGAATCTTTGGACGATTACAATAATTTCCCTGTACTTCGTGTATGAGAAAGTCAGGGAGGTCTAAAACGTTGAGATTCATCAAGATCTTGACATCAAATCTTTGGAAGATTACAATACTTTCCCTGTACTTTGTGTACGAGAAAGTCAGGGAGGTCTAAAACGTCAAAATTCATCAAAATCTCGAATTGGAATCTTTGGACGATTACAATGCTTTCCCTGTACTTCGTACACGAGAAAGTTAGGGAGGTCTAAAAGTCGAGATTCATCGAAATCTCAACATCAAATCTTTGGACGATTACAATACTTTCCTTGTACTTCGTATACAAGAAAGTCAGGGAGGTCTAAACTGTCGAGATTCATCAACATCTCGAAATGGAATCCTTGGACGATTACAATACTTTCCCTGTACTTTGTATACGAGAAAGTCAGGGAGGTTTAAAACGTCGAGATTCATCAAAATTTCGAAATGGAATCTTTGGATGATTAATATACTTTCCCTGTACTTCGTATATGAGAAAGTCAGGGAGGTCTAAAATGTCAAGATTCATCAACATCTTGAAATGGAATCTTTGGACGGTTACAATAATTTCCCTGTACTTTGTATAAGAGAAAGTCAGGGGGGTCTAAAATGTCGAGATTCATCAACATCTTGAAATGGAATCTTTGGACGGTTACAATAATTTCCCTGTACTTCGTGTATGAGAAAGTCAGGGAGGTCTAAAACGTTGAGATTCATCGAGATCTCGACATCAAATCTTTGGAAGATTACAATACTTTCCCTGTACTTTGTGTACGAGAAAGTCAGGGAGGTCTAAAACGTCAAAATTCTTCAAAATCTCGAATTGGAATCTTTGGACGATTACAATACTTTCCCTGTACTTCGTACACGAGAAAGTTAGGGAGGTCTAAAAGTCGAGATTCATCGAAATCTCAACATCAAATCTTTGGACGATTACAATACTTTCCTTGTACTTCGTATACAAGAAAGTCAGGGAGGTCTAAACTGTCGAGATTCATCAAAATTTCGAAATGGAATCTTTGGATGATTAATATACTTTCCCTGTACTTCGTATACGAGAAAGTCAGGGAAGTCTAAAACGTCGAGATTCATCAACATCTTGAAATGGAATCCTTGGACGATTACAATACTTTCCCTGTACTTTGTATACGAGAAAGTCAGGGAGGTTTAAAACGTCGAGATTCATCAAAATTTCGAAATGGAATCTTTGGATGATTAATATACTTTCCCTGTACTTCGTATACGAGAAAGTCAGGGAGGTCTAAAACGTCAAGATTCATCAACATCTTGAAATGGAATCTTTGGACGGTTACAATAATTTCCCTGTACTTTGTATAAGAGAAAGTCAGGGGGGTCTAAAATGTCGAGATTCATCAACATCTTGAAATGGAATCTTTGGACGGTTACAATAATTTCCCTGTACTTTGTATAAGAGAAAGTCAGGGGGGTCTAAAATGTCGAGATTCATCAACATCTTGAAATGGAATCTTTGGACGGTTACAATAATTTCCCTGTACTTCGTGTATGAGAAAGTCAGGGAGGTCTAAAACGTTGAGATTCATCAAGATCTCGACATCAAATCTTTGGAAGATTACAATACTTTCCCTGTACTTTGTGTACGAGAAAGTCAGGGAGGTCTAAAACGTCAAAATTCATCAAAATCTCGAATTGGAATCTTTGGACGATTACAATACTTTCCCTGTACTTCGTACACGAGAAAGTTAGGGAGGTCTAAAAGTCGAGATTCATCGAAATCTCAACATCAAATCTTTGGACGATTACAATACTTTCCTTGTACTTCGTATACAAGAAAGTCAGGGGTGTCTAAAATGTCGAGATTCATCAACATCTTGAAATGGAATCTTTGGACGGTTACAATAATTTCCCTGTACTTTGTATAAGAGAAAGTCAGTGGGGTCTAAAACGTCGAAATTCATCAACATCTCGAAATGGAATCTTTGGACGATTACAATACTTTCCCTGTACTTCGTATACAAGAAACTAAACAGGAGAAGCACGAGTGTGAGACAGGAAAGAAAAAAGGAGATGGAAAGGAACCAGAAATGGAATTGAGGTTAATAAAACACAGCTGAAGAGCAGTCTCGGTGAGGACAATTCGGCCACCTAGAGAGGAAAGGTACCATGCAAAGGAGAGTAGGTTGTGGCGCTCAAGGGGCTGTTTCGCCCCACTGAACAAAGGCGCAGATGACCTCCCCAGGGATCCAAGGTATGACTGCAGGTGCGTGAAGGATGATGGGAGGAGTGCCAACTTTGGGAGGGTCTGGCTGCACTGTGAGGAGGCAGCCAAGATGGGGGTCAGAGGGTAAAGTTCATGGCTACTGAGTCTCTGCCAGCTGTGCGAGTTATGGGTGAGCCGGGGAGACGAAGAAGGATGAGGGCTGGGATCTTGAAGGAGCCAGTGACTGCATTTTTAACCTCTGCTTTTAATGGATTTATTTATTGTGTTTTTATCCCCCACTATTCACTTGTTTTTATAGATTATTTATTTAGGGATTTTTTGAGCACTGCACTGTGGACACTGTTTTTGGTTTGGTTTTTAATCTTTTTAATAAAAGCATGGAGCACTTTTTACACCATCCCCTTGCTCCATGTGTGATTTATAATAATAATAATAATTCATTACATTTATATAGTGCTTTTCTCTGTACTCAAAGCACCCTCCACACAGGGAGGACACAGGAAGCGAACCCACAATCTTCTACAGTCTCCTTACTGCAAAGCAGCAGCACTAACACTGCGCCACCTGTGAGGATTTGTCACCATCTGTCAGCTCATTCGGTCATAACTATCGACAATTTTGGGTTTGAGAGGCTCCCACATGTGAAGAGGGAGCATGGAGAGGACCCGCATTGTCGCAGCTTCAATTATCTCTTTTAAACAACATAATGTCTATGGAATAAACCTCACAGATCACAGTAGTGGTCATAGGTGGGTAGTAATGAGTTACATTTACTCCGTTACATTTACTTGAGTAACTTTTTTAAAAAAATTGTACTTCTAAGAGTAGTTTTACTGCACCATACTTTTTACTTTTACTCGAGTACATTTGTGAAGAAGAAACGCTACTCTTACTCCGCTACATTGGGCAACACTCAAATCGTTACTTTTTTTCCATTAGATACGCTATATTTTTGCCAGAGAGAAGCCGCCATTGGATCTACTGCATGACTGGTTTACCAATCAGACCTAGCAACAATAATCACATGGCTCCGTTTCACAAATCAGACGTAGCCATGCAGTCACATGACCTCACACAAACTGTGGTGACATAGCAGCACTTAAACTCCGCACAGACAGCGGACAGGGAAAGAAAGAATACATGAAAAATGAAAGCCAACTCCTGCTGAAGCTTAACCATCACTTCACTGAGTGAAGAACAAGCAGGTTTTAACCAAACGTGCACAGACACAGACATTCAAGGTAAAGTGAGACTTCTTGTAGGTGCACAAGCTGCCTTGTTCTAATGTTATTTTCTATCAGCTGTGCTATTTGGAGGGCCAGTGTGTGACGATGCCGGTCCCCTACAGACTCTTTTCATTTCTCCTTTTCTTTGATTCCCCCTTCTTTTATTTGTGCCGACCTGTATATATACACTCCCGTCTCCATGGGCCTTAATCATATGCCGCAGAAAGCCAATGAAGCAATTGAGAATGATCGCACCCGCATGTGCAGGTGTGAGTCGTTCCAACTACCTCATTAACTCCCCGCGGTCGTGCAGTTGCGCCTGCGGAGAGTGTCACAGCTTTATGGATTTTGAAGCTGCGGACCCGCTACACCACAAAGTGAATATGCAGCATTATACTGTCAGTGTACAGTCATTATATCTCGTCACTGTAAGTAGTTGGCACTGTTCAAACATACATCTTACCTACTGTAGGTATTGGCTTCAAAGGCTCTGTTCTGAAAAACTGAGATTTGGAACTTTGTGTTATTTGTGCATCTTTATTTTGTAAAGATGTTATTTATTTTTACTCATTTTTTATTTTATTATTTGGAAATAGAAGAATTTGCACATTATTTTATTTTTTTGTTTATCTTATTACAACATTTCTAAAAAATAAATAATTTATTATGATCAAACAGTTACTCAATACTTGAGTAGTCTTTTCACCAAATACTTTTTTACTCTTACTTGAGTCATTTTTTGGATGACTACTTTTTACTTCTACTTGAGTCATATTATTTTGAAGTAATGCTGCTCTTACTTGAGTACAATTTTTGGCTACTCTACCCACCTCTGGTAGTGGCACACTTCAAACCTCTGGATGCAGGAATATCATAAATGTTGATGAAACTCAATCGAGAGACGTGCTTTGACTTAACGCTCTAGTGAGTCCGTGTCCGAAGTACCATGTGCAGTTCTGGTTTCCACACTACAAAAAGAACATAGCAGCACTTGAGGAGGTGAAGAGGGGAGCAACTAAGGGCAACCCAAGACATAACAACATGTCGTACCGTGACAAACCCGGAGAATTAAACCCATTTAGTCTCAAGCAGAGGAGACTGTGTTGGGACCTAATCGAGGACTTTAAAGTTCTATACAGTAGATCCAGCAGAATTCTTTTCACTTAGGCCAGGTGTATACTTCACGTGGCACAACGCATGCTCCAGTGGACGCACCTGATACGCAAGCGTTTTACTGTTTATACTTGTGAGCGTACTTTATGTAAATCTGGAGGAATCCACCAGGTGGCAGTGCAAGATATCATCCCGGTGAGAACAGGTTCAGCTTCGCTGTGTTGTGAATTACCTGAAACATCCATTAAATTGCGATGACACATTGACACAATATCTTCTAAAAAGGATTAATGATTAAATCCATCAATCCAGGGATGTGACCATTCGAGCAAGAACAGTGCAACCCGAAAGTATTCACAGCGCATCACTTTTTCCACATTTTGTTATGTTACAGCCTTATTCCAAAATGGATTAAATTCATTTTTTTCATCTGAATTCTGCACACAACACCCCATAATGACAACGTGAAAAAAGTTTACTTGAGGTTTTTGCAAATTTATTACAAATAAAAAAACTGAGAAATCCCATGTACATAAGTACTCACAGCCTTTGCTAAATACTTTGTCGATGCACCTTTGGCAGCAATTACAGCCTCAAGTCTTGTTGAATATGATGCCCCAAGCTTGGCACACCTATCCTTGGCCAGTTTTGCCCATTCCTCTTTGCAGCACCTCTCAAGCTCCATCAGGTTGGATGGGAAGCGTCGGTGCACAGCCATTTTAAGATCTCTCCAGAGATGTTCAATCAGATTCAAGTCTGGGCTCTGGCTGGGCCACTCAAGGACATTCACAGAGTTGTCCTGAAGCCACTCCTTTGATATCTTGGCTGTGTGCTTAGGGTCGTTGTCCTGCTGAAAGATGAACCGTCGCCCCAGTCTGAGGTCAAGAGCGCTCTGGAGCAGGTTTTCATCCAGGATGTCTCTGTACATTGCTGCAGTCATCTTTCCCTTTATCCTGACTAGTCTCCCAATCCCTGCCGCTGAAAACATCCCCACAGCATGATGCTGCCACCACCATGCTTCACTGTAGGGATGGTGCCAGGTTTCCTCCAAACGTGACACCTGGCATTCACACCAAAGAGTTCAATCTTTGTCTCATCAGACCAGAGAATTTTCTTTCTCATGGTCTGAGAGTCCTTCAGGTGCCTTTTGGCAAACTCCAGGTGGGCTGTCATGTGCCTTTTACTAAGGAGTGGCTTCCGTCTGGCCACTCTACCATACAGGCCTGATTAGTGGATTGCTGCAGAGATGGTTGTCCTTCTGGAAGGTTCTCCTCTCTCCACAGAGGACCTCTGGAGCTCTGACAGAGTGACCACTGGGTTCTTGGTCACCTCCCTGACAAAGGCCCTTCTCCCCCGATCGCTCAGTTTAGATGGCCGGCCAGCTCTAGGAAAAGTCCTGGTGGTTTCAAACTTCTTCCACTTACGGATGATGGAGGCCACTGTGCTCATTGGGACCTTCAAAGCAGCAGAAATTTTTCTGTAACCTTCCCCAGATTTGTGCCTCGAGACAATCCTGTCTCGGAGGTCTACAGACAATTCCTTTGACTTAATGCTTGGTTTGTGCTCTGACATGAACTGTCAACTGTGGGACCTTATATAGACAGGTGTGTGCCTTTCCAAATCATGTCCATCCAACTGAATTTACCACAGGTGGACTCCAATGAAGCTGCAGAAACATCTCAAGGATGATCAGGGGAAACAGGATGCACCTGAGCTCAATTTTGAGTTTCATGGCAAAGGCTGTGAATACTTATGGACATGGGATTTCTCATTTTTTTTATTTTTAATAAAATCTGCAAAAATCTCAAGTAAACTTTTTTCACGTTGTCATTATGGGGTGTTGTGTGTAGAATTCTGAGGAAAAAAATTAATTTAATCCATTTTGAAATAAGGCTGTAACATAAGAAAACGTGGAAAAAGTGATGTGCTGTGAATACTTTCTGGATGTACTGTATATACAGTATATAGAGATGATGTTATTAGGCTTTCCTATTAGTATTGAATTTTCTATTTTACTACAGTTTATTGTCTTTTACTCTTGTTCATGCTTTGCATATCCTGTATTTATCAGATTTTTAGTCTTCTATGCAGTGTTGCCGGGTGCAGGAATGACAGGTTGCGCAAATGTAAAATCTGGACACCAACACCAATTCTTTCCGGATGCACTGTACTTCAGACCAATGGGGGGGGAATAGAACATCTTCACACCTGCCACCCCCCAAAACCATTTGTTGAGCTAAAGTTTGCCAGTTAGACAGCCTGACTTTCCTATGGGGGTTGACTGAGAGACTTCATAGGGCATTCCGCCCCCCCAACTGTGTGGTAAAATTCAAAGAGACCCATTCCTAAAAGGCAGAGGTAAACATGAATCCTTCTCACTAATGTAACACTAATATCACATTTGCTTTGCCTAAATTACAAATAAAGACATACAAAATATTCATCAACTTGTATGCAAAATTTCACATCACAACAGAGCCCTTAAGGGTGAATCACCTCCTCGAGGACATCGTTTAGGACTGAACCCAAAAAGCACTTCTTTACGCAAAGAGTTGTGGGAATCTGAGACAAACTAGCGAGACATGGAGTAGAAACCTTCACAACCTTTAAGAAGAACCTGGATGAGATATTGAGGGCAGCTCAGCTATTAGCCTTGATGATCTGAATGCTCTCTCCTCTTGTTTATCGTATCTTTTTATGTTCTTAAAACACTGAAGGTAATAAACCCAACAAAAACTCATGCAAATCCACTTAGTATAGCGTGATTTATCTGCTGGATTTGCCTCTGTATCAATCAGACGCTACATACGTTCTACGTTCTCGCTTACTACTATTTGCTGTGCATTATTCATGTCACATTTTGCATCAGCATTTTGTATTCATGTAGAATGAATTCCCTTCAAGCAGATGCATTATACATCGGCGTGCGCTGAAGTTGACGTCAGCATGGAAAAACTCATTTGTATGAAGTCAACTTGACTGCTGCCGGCAAAGGGCGCAACTAACCAAAGTCAGTCGGTCGTCGGAAGTAATCGCAACCAAAACCATAAATTCTGGGAGAGGCGACAGTTTATTCCAAAATAACCCCTCGGCCTGAAATAAGCATTTCATTGTGAATGATTGATTAATCATTTGCAACTCCATTTCATTTTCTGTGTTCATTTCTTTTGCATATTTTACAGCTGCTTGCTTGGTACCCTAGTCGTTTATTATTTCAATATGATTGTTTTTATAATTTCATTTTACGGTAGTTAGGTGGAAGTGCACAGTGTGATTGTTTTTGCTGCTGCTTTTGCAGAAATGATTTTGCAATTTTCATTCATTTCAGACGCAAGGGAAATTAGTTTAAAAAGTCTGATAAAGTTTTTATATGGAACATATTTGGTTAATTGCAAAACTAAAAAAAATAACTGTGCCACCAGTACCTTCAAAATGGAGGTGGCAGAGTTAAAGATGCTAAGATTTGCACTGAGTGTGACGAGGATGGACAGGATTAGAAATGAGGACATTAGAGGGTCAGCTCAAGTTGGACGGTTCGGAGACAAAGTCAGGGAGGCGAGATTGTGTTGGTTTGGACGTGTGCAGAGGAGAGATGCATGCTGGGTATATTGGGAAGAAGGATGTTAAGGATAGAGGAGAAGAGGAAGGCCTAAGAGAAGGTTTATGGATGTGGTGAGCGAGGACATGCAGGTGATGGGTTTGACAGAACCAGATGACGAGGACAGGAAGATATGGAACAAGGTGATCCGCTGTGGCAACCCCTAATGGGAGCAGCCGAAAGAAGAAGAAGAAGAAGATTACCTTCAAAATGGGAGGCACTTGGAGCAGCAGGCAGAACCAGGTCATTTTCCCCTGCTGTACTGTAGTGGGGACTTGCCTTAATATGGCTGTTTTATAGCGCCTTACATGTACAACAACAACAACATTTATATATATATAGCACATTTTCATACAAATAATGTAGCTCAAAGTGCTTTACATGATGAAGAAAGAGAAATAAGACAAAATAAATAAGAATTAAAATAAGGGTATACAGCCTTACCTTCGTATGGACAGCTGCTTCACGCAAAGAGTCATACCAGCTCAGCACAAGCAGGCCAAACGGTTAAGCCACACCTGTGCCCATTCACCGCATTACTCTTTACTGGAGGCGTCCCACCTCAGCTGCTAACCCCTGAGGGTATATGACAGTCAGCCACACCAGGTGCTCTTATCACTATATCCAGAATAAATAATCACGGCAATTCCTGTGGTCACTATTTTGGTTTGCCTACGCCATACTTACTGTTAACTGGTGTAACAACAGCGACAAAACAAAGTCAAAGCTTTGGGGATCTTCCCTGTTTAGCGAAGGTTGTTGAAATATTGGATTGGTCAATATAGACTTGAGTCCAAACCGAACTGATCAGAGCAATAATGGTGCACATTTATATAGTGAAATAGCAGGAAATGATGTTGTAGCGGTTGCCACATGTGCTTTATTCCGTGGGCAGTTGCTGCCTCTTTGGGCGCATTGCAGGGAAGAAGAATGCTGTAAATACACCTTTAAGGGGGAGGTCATAACTCGGTCAGGGCAGTTGGTGGTGAGAACTTAAAAACCGGAAAAAAAGGGGAGAAAGGGAGACATCTTGTGGTGGAGCAAAGAGAAGAGACGAGGTAGCGCCAAGTAAAAATATCTGCTGGAACAACTTCTTTGTTTTGAAGATTCAGCGACACAAGGGAGACGCGTCTCTGAAGACGGACCTTTTATCTTTGATTTCGCTGGAATACTTGGACTGGTAGGATTGAACTTTGTTGTTATCAGCTCGACAGCTGGCGTATTCCAGTAGGGTTTCTCTTTGCCCTGCACAATAAGGACAGTAATCCCATTTGGTCGAACTGGTTTCTCTGATTTATGAACATTGCGTGTTTAAACCAGGAAGGGGAGTTTAAATTGTTATGTATTTGTTTGTTTGTTTTTTTTTTTATGTAAGATAATATATGTGTTATTCTTTTGCTTCTTCTTTATTTTGTAATATGGCTTGTTGTTAATGCTAAGCTGGGACTGGTGGTGGGGAAATCAAATAAAAGGACGAGCGTTGGTCACGTTGCCCGATAGATTTTATATATTGAACTGCGTTACACTAGCAGTTTTCTAATCGTGCTTATCCCGGGGTTTAGTTGTTCTCCCAGGGCAGCGGTACAATGTAAGCAGGTGGCATTCTGGGAACCGGAAGTGACATCATCTGGAGGTGGGGCTTGGAGGGTTGGAACTGGATGTGACATCATAAGCCGAAAGTGATTATTGTTGTGGTGATTCTTCAGTTAGATAGATAGATAGATAGATAGATAGATAGATAGATAGATAGATAGATAGATAGATAGATAGATAGATAGATAGATAGATGTGAAAGGCACGATAGATAGATAGATAGATAGATAGATAGATAGATAGATAGATAGATAGATAGATAGATACTTTATTAATCCCAAGGGGAAATTCACATACTCCAGCAGCAGCATACTGATAAAGAACAAATATTAAATTAAACAGTGACAACAATGCAGGTATAACAGATAATAACTTTGTATAATGTTAAATGTTAACGTTTACCCCCCCGAGTGGAACTGAAGAGTCGCATAGTGTGGGGGAGGAACGATCTCCTCAGTTTGTCAGTGGAGCAGGACGGTGACAGCAGTCTGTCGCTGAAGCTGCTCCTCTGTCTGGAGATGATTCTGTTCAGTGGATTCTCCATGATTGACAAGAGTCTGCTCAGTGCCCTTCGCTCTGCCACGGATGTCAAACTGTCCAGCTCCCTGCCTACAATAGAGCCTACCTTCCACACCAGTTTGTCCAGGCGTGATGTGTCCCTCTTCTTTATGCTGCTTGTTTATCGAAATGTTTGCTATATAAGCTTTATAGCGCCCCACGTGTACAGCCATATCTGCATGTGGACAGCTGTTTCAACCAAAAAGACTTACCAGCTCAGCACAAGCAGACCAAACAGTTACAGATACATTTACACCAATCAACACAGCAGGTCACCCCTAATGGAGGATCACAGGAATCGTGGGTAGAGGGGTCCTTTCATCGGATTGGCTGGCCCAGCGCTGTTTCAGCCATGGAATGGCCAATAGGTGGATACAGCTTGATGGCTGAGGTCTCCAGGGTGCTAAACAATTCCAAGTCATATTATGTGATATCATCTACGGTTAAATTCTGGTCCGTACTTGTAAACTTTTTATTTTTATACTGTATTGAGGATGGCGGCACGGTGGCGCAGTGGGTAGTGCTGCTGCCTCGCAGTTGGGAGACCTGGGGACCCGGGTTCGCTTACCAGGTACTCCCTGCGTGGAGTTTGCATGTTTTTCCCGTGTCTGCGTGGGTTTCCTCTGGGTGCTCCGGTTTCCTCCCACAGTCCAAAGACATGCAGGTTAGGTGGATTGGCGATTCTAAATTGGCCCTAGTGTGTGCTTGGTGTGTGGGTGTGTTTGTGTGTGTCCTGCGGTGGGTTGGCACCCTGCCCAGGATTGGTTCCTGCCTGGTGCCCTGTGTTGGCTGGGATTGGCTCCAGCAGACCCCCGTGCCCTGTAGTTAGGATTCAGCGGTTTGGAAAATGGATGGATGGATGGATGTATTGAGGATTTGTTCTGTTCCGTGTATTGTATTGTATCGACCCCCTTCTTTTTGACACCCACTGCACACCCAAACTACCTGGAAAGGGGTGTCTTTGAACTGCCTTTCCCGAGGTTGCTTCCATTTTTTCCCTACAAAGGTTTTTTTGAGAGTTTTTCCTTGTCTTCTTAGAGAGTCAAGGCTTGGGGGCTATCAAGAGGCAGGACCCTGTTAAAGCCCATTGCGGAGTTTCTTGTGTGATGTAACGCACTCCTCTCAGGACCCACCTAAGAAAGACATCAATCGATGACAATGAGTGCAGAATGGAGCTGCCAGAATCTGAGCTAGGAAAAGAAAATTTGAGCACATCACCCCAGTCTTAGCATCACTGCACTGGTTACCTGTGTCATTTAGAATTGACTTTAAAATCCTGCTTATGGTTTACAAAGCCTTCAATAATCTGCTCCATCCTATATCTCTGAATGTCTGTCACCTTACACTCCAAATCATAAACTTAGATCTTCAAATGAGGGTCTGCTTAGAATTCCAAGAGCTAAACTTAAAAGAAGTGCTGAGGTGACCTTCTGCTGTTTTGAACCTAAAATCTGGAATAGCAGACCGATAGAAATTTGTCAGGCTAATACTGTTGAACAATTTAAAAAACTGCTAAAACCCCATCATTTTAAAATGGCTTTTTTGTAGCTACATTTTAATTGTATCCTTATTACACCATATGGCAAGAGCAGTGTTTGGAGGTGGCAAGTGTGGCAACCGTCCCAGGCCTCCCGCGCCTAAGGGGGCCCTGCTTTTGAGATCCGCGTGTCCCGTTCAAGCAGATTTGTCAGGTTATATTCTCCAGTATATATATATGTAGGGCGGCACGGTGGCGCAGTGGGTAGCGCTGCTGCCTTACAGTTAGGAGACCTGGGTTCGCTTCCCGGGTCCTCCCTGCGTGGAGTTTGCATGTTCTCCCCGTGTCTGCGTGGGTTTACTCCGGGCTCTCCGGTTTCCTCCCAAAGACATGCAGGTTAGGTGGATTGGCGATTCTAAATTGGCCCTAGTGTGTGCTTGGTGTGTGGGTGTGTTTGTGTGTGTCCTGCGGTGGGTTGGCACCCTGCCCGGGATTGGTTCCTGCCTTGTGCCCTGTGTTGGCTGGGATTGGCTCCAGCAGACCCCCGTGACCCTATATATATATATATATATATATATATATATATATATATATATATATATATATATATATATATATATATATATATATATATTTGAGATGCTCCTAAGAGGAACCCTTTAAAAATCCCTCTTCAAGGTCAAATTCCGTCCATGTACGTCTTTGAAAACATTCCAAAGACCACCTTCGTCGCCCAAAAAGGATTGCCGGTATAATCCCTTCCTAAAATAGGTAGAGCCCATTAGTCGCTGGGTTGGCTTCTGTTTTGACTTAGGACTCATTCGTGTCTGGTGAGCCTACCATCGTTTCTTAGTCGAGTCTTTGGTTCAGTTTGCTACGGTAGGCCAAGTTGAAACAGTGCAGGAATTGTTTGTAGTGGAAGATGCAGCAACGTTTGATTACTAGTTTAGCCATATCGCCATGAGTGGAAGACCCTGGTTGACCCTCCTTTGGCAGCAATGACCTCAACCAGGTGCTTCCTGTAACTGCAGATCAGACCTGCACATTTCGTGGGGGGATTTGAACCCATTCTTCCCTGCAGAACTGCTGTAACTCTTCCATATTCTTTGGTTGTCTTCTTTGTATGGCTCTCTTCAAGTCATTCCGCAGCATCTCAATAGGATTGAGATATGGGCTCTGACTGGGCCACTCCAAAAGGCAGAGTTTGTTCTTCTGAAGCCATTGTGCTGTTGGATTTGCTGCGATGTTTGGGGTCATTGTCCTGTTGTATCACCCAGCCTCTTCTGAGCTTAAGTTGACAGACAGACACCCTCACATCATCCTGGAGAATTTGTTGATAAACTTGTGAATTCATTTTCCCCTCAATGATGGCAAGCTGTCCAGGCCCTGATGCAGCAAAGCAGACCCAAATCATGATGTTCCCTCCACCATACTTTACTGTAGGGATGATGTTTTGATGTTGATATGCAGTGCCCTTTTTACACCAAATGAAGTTCTGCTTGTTCCTCCCAAATAGTTCAGTTTTGGTTTCATCACGCCACAAAACATTTTCCCAGTACCGTTGTGGAGTGTCCAAGTGCTCTTTCGCAAACTCCAGGTGTTCAGCAATGTTCTTTTTTGATAGCAGTGGCTTCCTTCTTGGTGTCCTGCCATGGACTCCTTTCTTGTTCAGTGTTTTGTGTATAGTTGACTCATGAACAGAGATGTTAGCCAGTTCTAATGACTTCTTCAAGTCCTTTGTTGTCACTCTAGGGTTCTTCTTTACCTCATTGCTGACTTTGCGTTGTGCTCTTGGGGTCATCTTGGCAGGGCGCCCACTTCTAGGCAGAGTAGCCACAATACCAAATTGTCTCCTTTTATAGACAACTTGCCTAACAGCAGACTGATGAATATCTCAAATCTTTGAGATGAACAATTCTCAATCGTAGCTCTTCAGACAGCTCTTTTGTGCGAGGCGTGATTCCCATCTGGATATGCTTCTTGTCAAAAGCTCAAACTCAAACTTTATAGTGTTTTTGATCAATCAAAGTCATTCTAGGACACCACACCTCTGAACTCGTGTCATTAAATGGAATCCAGGTGTGCGAAATTCTGACTGCAAAGAGCTTTCTAAGAAGTCATTAGCTTAGGGTTTACTTACTTTTTCCAACCTTCAGTTTCACAGTTTGAATGATTTATTCAATATTGTCAATACAGTAATCCCTCGCTATATCGTGCTTCGACTTTCGCGGCTTCACTCTATCGCGGATTTTATATGTAAGCATATTTAAATATATATCGCAGATTTTTTGCTGGTTTGCGGATTTCTGCAGACAATGGGTCTTTTAATTTCTGGTACACGCTTCCTCAGTTGGTTTGCCCAGTTGATTTCATACAAGGGCCGCTATTGGCAGATGGCTGAGAAGCTACCCAAGCACAGCGCGTATTATGTATTAAATAAAACTCCTCAAATATATTGTGAGCACGGGGGCTATTCGCACCCCTAGAGGACATGGCCGCTCCTCAAAAAACGCTGAAAGATTACCTTCACATTGCTGCCTTCCTTGCTGGGCTTATATGTGGCTGCTTTGCAAGTGATAAGCTTCCCGCATTGTGCTTCGCATACTTGAAAGATCAAACAGCACATATTGATTTTTGATTGTTTGTTTTTCTCTGTCTCTCTCTCTCACATTCTCTGCTCCTGACAGAGGGGGTGTGAGCAGAGGGGCTGTTCGCACACTGGCCTAGAGGATACGGGCGCTCCTCTAAAAAATGCTGAAAAATGCTTGCTCCCTTCCTCGCAGCTACTTTGTCCGGCGGTGCTTCGCATACTTAAAAGCCAAACAGCACCTATCGGTTTTTGATTGTTTGATTTTCTCTCACTTTCTGACATTTTGTGCTCCTGATGCGCACTCCTTTGAAGAGGAAGATATGTTTGCATTCTTTTAATTGTGAGACGGAACTGTCATCTCTGTCTTGCTATGGAGCACAGTTTAAACTTTTGAAAAAGAGACAAATGTTTGTTTGCAGTGTTTTGAACAAGTTGAAAAAGTTCCTGTCTCTCTACAACCTCCTGTGTGTCTGTGCAAATCTGTGACCCAAGTGTGACAATATAAAAATAACCATATAAACATATGGTTTCTACTTCGCGGATTTTCACCTTGCGTTCCAGAACCCCCTTGCGATCGAGGAGGGATTACTGTAATTCTCTGAGAATCTGTGTATCTTTAGTTATAGGAGACTGTGTTTGTTCATTATTGTGACTGACATGAATATACGACCAGGTTTTATATGGGAATTAGACATAAACATAGACAATTCCTAGGGGTTCACATACTTTTTTCTTTGACTGTATTCCTATGCAATCAACATGGGACTGCACTACATCCTGCAACATCTCGACTCTCCAGGGACATATGCTAGGATCCTGTTTGTGGACTTCAGCTCGGCGTTCAACACTATCATTCCAGAAGTCCTCCACACCAAACTCACTTGGCTCACTGTACCAGCTCCCATCTCCCGGTGGATCAAAAACTTCCTGACAGATAGGAAGCAGCAAGTGAGACTGGGAAAAATCACATCCAGCACACGAACAGTCAGCACTGGCGCCCCCCAGGGATGTGTCCTCTCTCCTCTGCTCTTCTCCCTCTACACAAATGACTGCACCTCAAGAGACCCGTCTGTTAAAATCCTGAAGTTCGCAGATGATATGACAGTCATTGGCCTCATCAAGGACAGTGACGAGTCTGTATACAGACGAGAGGTCGAACAGCTGGCCCTCTGGTGTGGTCAAAACAACCTGGAGCTGAACAAGCTTAAAACTGTGGAGATGACAGTGGACTTCAGGAGGAGCCCCCCAGTGCTGCCCCCTCTCACACTACTCAACAGCATTGTGTCTGCTGTGGAAAACTTTAGGTTTCTGGGATCCACAATTTCCCAGGACCTAAAGTGGGAACTAAACATAAACACAATTGTTAAAAAGGCCCAGCAGAGGTTGTACTTCCTGCGCCAGCTCAGGAAGTTCAACCTGCCTCAGGAGCTGCTCATCCAATTTTACTCTGCAGTAATCCAGTCTGTTCTCTGTTCATCTATCACAGTCTGGTTTGGCTCAGCCACAAAACAGGACAGGAACAGACTTCAACAGACAGTCAGGATTGCAGAAAAAATCATTGGTGTTGATCTGCCCTCCATTAAAGACTTATACAGATCTCGAGTCAGGAAACGGGCAGAAAACATCATTGCAGACCCATCACACCCTGGTTACAACCTTTTTCAACTTCTTCCCTCTGGTAGGCGCTACAGAGCACTGTACGCCAATACTACCAGACATGTGAACAGTTTCTTTCCTCAGGCCATCACTCTCATGAACACTTAAGTCAATCTCACGGCATCAGGGACAATACTAGGTAAAACCGGAGTCCAATTCCTTGTATGTGTACATATACTTGGCCAATAAAGCTGATTCTGATTCTGATTCTGATTATGTTTATTAAATAGAGCAGCAGCCCCAGCACTGCCCCCTGCTGGTCACCACTCTTAACATCAGCCAATTCTGATGAGGTTCCTCACACCATCACCCTTTACTTCCTGTGTCTGAGCCAATTCTGCACCCACCTGCACACCATACCCTGAACTGCCACTTCTTTTAGTTTGACCCCCACCCTTTCATCAAATGTTTTCTGAAAGTCCAGATAAATAATATCATCTGCTCCATTTTGATCAGATCCTATTGTTGCCTCCTCAAAGAATTCCAGCATGTTAGTTAAAAACAATCTTCTTCATCTGAGCCCACACTGACTGTTCCTAATAACTCCTGTCCTTGTCATGTGTTGCTCGATCATCTCCTTAATAATTCCTTCCATTAATTTTCCTGTGATGCACGTTAAGCTTACTGGCCTGTAGTTGCTTGAATCTAACCTGTCACCCTTTTTATATAACAGGATGATATTTGCCATTTTCCAGTCCTTTGGAATCTCTCCAGTGCACTGTGACTTCCTAAAAATATGCGTCAAGGGTAGCACTGCTGCCTCGCAGTTAGGAAACCCGGGTTCGCTTCCCGGGTCCTCCCTGCGTGGAGTTTGCATGTTCTCCCCATGTCTGCGTGGGTTTCCTCCCACAGTCCAAAGACATGCAGGTTTGGTGCATTGGCGATGCTAAGTTGGCCCCGTTTTGTGTTTGGTGTGATGGACTGATGACCTGTCCAGGGTTTGTTCTGGCCTTGCACCCTATGCTAGCGGGGATAGGCTCCAGCCACCAAACCCAAAGACCAGACCCTAATCTGGATTAAGCATGTTGGAAAATAACATGACTTGACAATTGAAGGTAACTGTACAAATGACTTAGGCTACTAATGAACTCTGCTCTGCAGTAGGTACTATGTCATAGAATTGAGATGAACAGATGGTGGCCTCAGATGAATTGTCCTTAGTGTGTGCTTGGTGTGTGGGTGTGTGTGTGCGTGCCCTGCGGTGGGCTGGCACCCTGCCCGGGGTTTGTTCCTGCCTTTCACCCTGTGCTGGCTGGGATTGGCTCCAGCAGACCCCCGTGACCCTGTAGTTAGGATATAGCAGGTTGAAAAATGACTGACTGCCTGACTGACTCAAAATAGCTTCAGCCCCTGCACTGACCCCTGTGGAATTCTGATGAGGTTCCTCGCACCATCAACCTCTGCTTCCTGAGCCAATTCTGTACCCATCTAAAAACATCTTAATGTATGGGCACTGGCTGGGAGCCCCAGGAGCATGGAGGCACACAATGTTTCTGATGCCTATGACCGGAAAGTATTCACAGTGCATCACTTTTTCCACATTTTGTTACGTTACAGCCTTATTCCAAAATGGATTAAATTCACTTTTTTCCTCAGAATTCTACACACAACACCCCATAATGACAACGTGAAAAAAGTTTACTTGAGGTTTTTGCAAATTTATTAATAAAAAAACTGAGAAATCCCATGTACATAAGTATTCACAGCCTTTGCCATGAAGCTCACAATTGAGCTCAGGTGCATCCTGCTTCCCCTGATCATCCTTGAGATGTTTCTGCAGCTTCATTGGAGTCCACCTGTGGTAAATTCAGTTGATTGGACCTGATTTGGAAAGGCACACACCTGTCTATAGAAGGTCCCACAGTTGACAGTTCATGTCAGAGCACAAACCAAGCATGAAGTCAAAGGAATTGTCTGTAGACCTCAGAGACAGGATTGTCTCCAGGCACAAATCTGGGGAAGGTTACAGAAAAATTTCAGCTGCTTTGAAGGTCCCAATGAGCACAGTGGCCTCCATCATCCGTAAGTGGAAGAAGTTCGAAACCACCAGGACTCTTCCTAGAGCTGGCTGGCCATCTAAACTGAACGATCGGGGGAGAAGGGCCTTAGTCAGGGAGGTGACCAAGAACCCGATGGTCACTCTGTCAGAGCTCCAGAGGTCCTCTGTGGAGAGAGGAGAACCTTCCAGAAGGACAACCATCTCTGCAGCAATCCATCAATCAAGCCTGTATGGTAGAGTGGCCAGACGGAAGCCACTCCTTAGTGAAAGGCACATGGCAGCCCGTCTGGAGTTTGCCAAAAGGCACCTGAAGGACTCTCAGACCATGAGAAAGAAAATTCTCTGGTCTGATGAGACAAAGATTGATCTCTTTGGTGTGAATGCCAGGCGTCACGTTTGGAGGAAACCTGGCACCGCTCATCACCAGGCCAATACCATCCCTACAGTGAAGCATGGTGGTGGCAGCATCACGCTTTGGGGATGTTTTTCAGCAGCAGGAACTGGGAGACTAGTCAGGATAAAGGGAAAGATGACTGCAGCAATGTACAGAGACATCCTGGATGAAAACCTGCTCCAGAGAGCTCTTGACCTCAGACTGGGGCGACGCTTCATCTTTCAGCAGGACAACAACCCTAAGCACACAGCCAAGATATCAAAGGAGTGGCTTCCGGACAACTCTGAAAAACTCTGTAAAAGAGGAATGGGCGAAACTGGCCAAGGATAGGTGTGCCAAGCTTGTGGCATCATATTCAAAAAGACTTGAGGCTGGAATTGCTGCCAAAGGTGCATCGACAAAGTATTGAGCAAAGGCTGTGAATACTTATGGACATGGGATTTCTCAGTTTTTTTATTTTTAATAAATTTGCAAAAACCTCAAGTAAACTTTTTTCACATTGTCATTATGGGGTGTTGTGTGTAGAATTCTGAGGAAAAAATGAATTTAATCCATTTTGGAATAAGGCTGTAACATAACAAAATGTGGAAAAAGTGATGTGCTGGGAATACTTTCCGGATGCACCGTATGTTTCAGTTTAGCTATCAAAACAGGGGCCCCAGCACACTACTTTGCCCGGGGGCCTGTGTTGCTGTTAAGATATCCCTGTGAAGGGCCTATAATTCACACTACATGTTAAGACGAAAACAAGACATGAAGTCCAAGGAATTCTCTGTAGACCTCCATGATCAGAGCAAGGGGATCAAACCATTTGTAAAGCGTGGAGTGTGCCAAGCAGCCCAGACTGGCCTCAATAACTGTGAAACAGAAGAAGCTTGGAACCATCAGAACTCTTCCTAGAGTGGACATCCAGTTAAAATGAAAAACTTGTCAAGAAAGGTCTTTGCCATGGAGGTAACCAACAATCTGATGGTCACTCTACCTCTGCTGAAATGGGACAACCTATCGAAAGTGTGACCATCTCAGCAGCATTCCATCAATCGGGCGTTGATGGCCGAGTGGTTGCCTCCTTCTTGGAGTCTCACAATTGGCATTTGAAGGACTCTTAGAGAATGTCGAAAAAAAAATCTCTGGGCTATTGGGACAAAAATTAAACTCTTTGGTCCGAACTCCAAACCCTATGTCTGGGAAGACCAGGCACTGCTCAGCACCGGACAGGGGCAGGGACAGGCATACTGGTCAGAACTGAGAGATGAATGAATGCAGCCACATATAGAGGGGTCCTTGAAGAAAACCTGCTTCAGAGTGGATGCCACCTCGGTTCACCTTTCTGTAAAACAAGGACCAGAAACACACAGCCAAGACAATGCTGGAGTGGTTTCGGGACAAGTCTCTGACTGTCCTTGAATAGCCTGGACTTTTAGACCCCATGGAACATATGTGGCAAGACCTGAATATGGCAGTTTACAGATGTGTCTCAGCCAGCCTAATGGAGCTTGAGAGGATCTGCCAGGAAGATTTGGGGTAAACTGCCCACATCCTGGTCTATACAAAGCTGGCAGAGTCTTAGCCAAGAAGACTCCAAGCTGGACTTGCTGCCAAAAGGACTGAATTAAGGGTCTGAACAAATGTGTGGAAAGTGAAGGGGTCTGAGTACTTTGTGAAGCCACTGAATATGAATACCAAATCACATGAGCAAGGAAGGTTCTACTGCCCCCTACTGGGACTCTGCACAACCAATTTCGATTTCTGGTGACCAGTGACAATTCAAGTGATGGGTGGGTGGAGGTCTGATGATCTAAAGCAGGAATGCAAATCAAATGATGGGTGGAGGTGGGTGGGTGGAGGTCTGATGGTCTAAAGCAGGGGTGCAAATCAAGTGACGGGTGGGTGGAGGTCTGATGATCCAAAGCACGAGTGCAAATCAATTGATGGGTGGAGGTGGGTGGGTGGAGCTCTGATGGTCTAAAGCAGGGGTGCAAATCAAGTGACGGGTGGGTGGAGGTCTGATGGTCTAAAGCAGGGGTGCAAATCAAGTGACGGGTGGGTGGAGGTCTGATGGTGTAAAGCAGAGGTGCAAATCAAGTGATGGGTGGAGGTGGTTGGGTAGAGGTCTGATGGTCTAAAGCGGGGGGGGCAAAATCAAGTGATGGGTGGAGGTGGGTGGAGGTCTGATGGTCTAAAGCAGGGGTGCAAATCAAGTGATGGGTGGGAGGAGGTCTGATGGTGTAAAGCAGGGATGCAAATCAAGTGATGGGTGGAGGTCTGATGGTCTAAAGCAGAGGGGCAAATCACATCCTGGAGGGCCACATGCAGGTTTTTGTTGCAGCCACTTTCTTAATTAGTAACCAGTTACTGCAGCTAATGGATTATCCTCCTTTTGCCTTCATTTTAATTAATTTGCTTTTTAAAATTCACAACCCTTAATTATTTTCTTTTTCTTAAACCATCAGCCAAATGGTAATGAGATGAAACAAGCAACCAGCTAACTCTGAGTCCTCAAACTCAGTTACTGGAGGGCCACTATTTTAGTTGCAACCAATTTTTTTTTATTTAAAAGTCATTTCACGCTGTAAGTGAAGCCCATTATTTAATTCAATGGCCTGTCTGTGCCCTCATTTTCATATAGCGGAGATTTCTAAAATGGTTTGATTTTATTCCCAAACCCAAGATCACCACCCAAATGTTTTGTGGCCCAGAACAGCTCAATATTTCTCAGGTGTGTACTTCTTTCTCTTCAAATATTTTATTGAAACACATTGTATGATGGAGAGTCCTTATTGTCTGGATGCTGAAAACATTTGAGGTTTCCGAATCTTTAAATACAAATCACTCAAAATTAATGAAATAGAAGTAAGTTCTGTCAGCAGAAAACTTCTTCTTCTTTTGGCTGCTCCCGTTAGGGGTCGCCACAGCGGATCATCTTCTTCCATCTCTTCCTGTCTTCTCCATCTTGCTCTGTCACACCCAGCACCTGCATGCGCTCTCTCACCACATCCATAAACATTCTCTTAGGCCTTCCTCTCCTCCTGTTCTCTGGCAGCTCTATCCTTAGCACCCTTCTCCCAATATACTCAGCATCTCTCCTCTGCACATGTCCAAACCAATGCAATGTCACCTCTCTGACTTTGTCTCCCAACCTGAGCTGACCCTCTAATGTCCTCATTTCTAATCCTGTTCTTCCTCATCACACATAATGCAAATCTTAACATCTTTAACTCTGCCACCTCCAGCTCTGTCTCCTGTGCCACCGTCTCCAGCCCATAAAACATGGCTGGTCTCACTACCGTCCTGCAGACCTTCCCTTTCACTCTTGCTGATACCTGTTTGTCACAAATCACTCCTGTCACTCTTTTCCACCCACTCCACCCTGCCTGCACTCTCTTCTTCACTTCTCTTCCACAATCCTCATTACTCTGTACTGTGGATCCCAAGTATTTAAACTCATCCACCTTCGCCAACTCTACTCCTTGCATCCTCACCATTCCACTGACCTCCCTCTCATTCACACACATGTATTCTGTCTTGGTGGTCCTACTGACCTTCATTCCTGTCCTCTCTAGAACAGATCTCCAGGTCTCCAGGGTCTCCTCAGCCTGCTCCCTACTATCACAATGTCGTCAGCAAACATTATAGTCCTGTCTAATCTCATCTGTCAGCCTGTCCATCACCATTACAAATATGAAAGGGCCCAGAGCTGATCCCTGATGTAATCCCACCTCCATCACTTCAACCGCAGACCTCACCACTGTCACACTACCCTCATTCATATTCTGTACAACTCTGCCACTCCCGACTTCCTCATACAATACCACAACTCCTCTCTCCTCACCCTGTCATATGCTTTTCTGTAAACAGAAGACATTGGTTTCTAATTAAGAATGGAAATCTACAGCCAGTGTAGCCCTCCAGGATCTGAGTGTGACACCTGTGGTCTAGTGGGTGCCCATTTCTCGCACTCCGTACTCACATGGCTCTGCTCTTTTTTATTTAACAGGTCCTGCAGATGTACCTTCCTTTCTGTGGAATAGCAATTTCCAACGCCCAGCTCTTCGCTGCATCCAGGAAAGAGTACGAAAGAAGCAGAGTAAGGACTAAATGTGAATGTCTATGCTTGCCCATAATCTACAGGTCGGTGCTGACTGGCCATCTATTTGACATTTCTGTGGCTGCTTTGTGAACAACAGGTTGTCTTTGCTATTGGGTGGAGGGGTAGGATAAGCATCCAGGATGGTGGCCATTGACAAGTAGGCTTCCAGCACCAAAGTTTGATTTGGGGTGAAACTGGGGAAATCAGGAAACTGGTCGCTTGTTCTTTACACCCTCTGTGTGACTGGACTTCATCTCAAAATGAAATGGTTAGGATGTTGATGGCCAGCCAGCAGTGGAATAAAGAGAGTTCAAATGGGAAAGTGGCACAGCCACCAAAACAAAGTTGCCCAGTGAGGAAAATGCTGGGATGGCAGCCTGGTGCCTTATGCTGGACAGAGAATGCTGGGAAAAACACTGATATATTACTATTGGGTATTACATCAGCTGAACGGACACTGAGCTGTCTTTTGGCTAGTGCTGTAATTGCTGGGTGGTGTCCTCACCTAAAGACGTGATGCTAGAAAACCTGTTAGGTATTACTGATGCTTGCCCAATAAATACACTGTGGGTTCTCTTTAGGGTATTGCTAAAGGGACAGTGGACATGGGGTTACTAGAAAGACTGGACAGGAGACAGTGATGTTAGTGCATTACTATAACAGACATTTGGTGGTCCTAAATGAACAAAGGCAGGAACAAACCCAGGGTGCTACAATAGATAGCACTATACCAGCGCTTAACCTGACACAGACAGACGCAGGCACACAAATGTTTTATTTTTTTTCACCTCTTGTGAAACGCCTTCCTCGTTTCCCACAGGCACAATGCAGTCTCGAGCACAAAACACAATACTCAGTACTTTTTACTTTTTCTTCTTCTCTCGTTCTCCTCCACTCCTCCTCTGCAAGCTTTGTCTCCCTTCTTCCGACTCTGCCTCTCAACTGTTCGTTGACCCCTTATATAAGGCACCCGGAAGTGCTTCAGGGGCTCGTCGCCCCACTTCTGGCAGCACTAACAGGTGCGGCGGAAGAACCTCCCACACGGGCTCAGGAACAGCTGCAGTGCCTCCTGGCGGAACCCCCGGATCCCAACATGGCTGAGTCCAATTCCATCTCCTAAGAAGCCTTGTGGGAATTCGAGGCACGGCTGCCACCCAGGGGGACTGCCATTTAGCATTCCGGGGGAGGTAGCACTTTGTCCATACTTGCTCCCCGGGTCCTTCTAACGCAGAGGCGTCCTGACCGGGCCATCCACAACACTGGACATGGTGCCAATCCATCACAGATGCAGAAAATGATTTTTCCAATTGTTTCTATCAACACCCGTCCTCACAGTGGTCAATGCTGCCATCAGACAACCCTGGGGTCTTGTGTTTGAGTTGTGTAGCGTGTGCCATCCGCGTGTTCTGTTCTTGTCTCTTTTCATCTTAAAGCTGTTTGATTCTAATTGTCAATGTCAATTTATTTACAGTGCATCCAGAAAGTATTCCCAGCGCATCACTTTTTCCACATTTTGTTATGTCATAGCCTTATTCCAAAATGGATTAAATTCATTTTTTTCCTCAGAATTCTACACACAACATCCCATAATGACAACATGAAAAAAGTTTACTTGAGATTTTTGCAAATTTATTAAAAATAAAAAAACTGAGAAATCCCATGTCCATAAGTATTCACAGCCTTTGCTCAATACTTTGTCGATGCACCTTTGGCAGCAATTCCAGCCTCAAGTCTTTTTGAATATGATGCCACAAGCTTGGCACACCTATCCTTGGCCAGTTTCGCCCATTCCTCTTTGCAGCACCTCTCAAACTCCATCAGGTTGGATGGGAAGCGTCGGTGCACAGCCATTTTAAGATCTCTCCAGAGATGTTCAATTGGGTTCAAGTCTGGGCTCTGGCTGGGCCACTCAAGGACATTCACAGAGTTGTCCTGAAGCCACTCCTTTGATATCTTGGCTGTGTGCTTAGGGTCGTTGTCCTGCTGAAAGATGAACCGTCGCCCCAGTCTGAGGTCAAGAGCGCTCTGGAGCAGGTTTTCATCCAGGATGTCTCTGTACATTGCTGCAGTCATCTTTCCCTTTATCCTTACTAGTCTTCCAGTCCCTGCTGCTGAAAAACATCCCCACAGCATGATGCTGCCACCACCATGCTTCACCGTAGGGATGGTATTGGCCTGGTGATGAGCGGTGCCTGGTTTCCTCCAAACGTGACTCCTGGCATTCACACCAAAGAGTTCAATCTTTGTCTCATCAGATCAGAGAATTTTCTTTCTCATGGTCTGAGAGTCCTTCAGGTGCCTTTTGGCAAACTCCAGGCGGGCTGCCATGTGCCTTTTACTAAAGAGTGGCTTCCGTCTGGCCACTCTACCATACAGGCCTGATTGGTGGATTGCTGCAGAGATGGTTGTCCTTCTGGAAGGTTCTCCTCTCTCCACAGAGGACCTCTGGAGCTCTGACAGAGTGACCATCAGGTTCTTGGTCACCTCCCTGACTAAGGCCCTTCTCCGCCGATCGCTCAGTTTAGATGGCCGGCCAGCTCTAGGAAGAGTCCTGGTGGTTTCGAACTTCTTCCACTTATGGATGATGGAGGCCACTGTGCTCATTGGGACCTTCAAAGCAGCAGAAATTTTTCCGTAACCTTCCCCAGATTTGTGCCTCGAGACAATCCTGTCTTGGAGGTCTACAGACAATTCCTTTGACTTCATGCTTGGTTTGTGCTCTGACATGAACTGTCAACTGTGGGACCTTCTATAGACAGGTGTGTGCCTTTCCAAATCATGTCCATCCAACTGAATTTACCACAGGTGGACTCCAATGAAGCTGCAGAAACATCTCAAGGATGATCAGGGGATACAGGATGAACCTGAGCTCAATTTTGAGCTTCATGGCAAAGGCTGTGAATACTTATGTACATGTGCTTTCTCAGTTTTTTTATTTTTAATAAATTTGCAAAAACCTCAAGTAAACTTTTTTCACGTTGTCATTATGGGGTGTTGTGTGTAGAATTCTGAGGAAAAAAATGAATTTAATCCATTTTGGAATATGGCTGTAACATAACAAAATGTGGAAAAAGTGATGCAGTGTGAATACTTTCCGGATGCACTGTATATAGAGAATAAAATAGGACCCAAAATGGATCCCTGAGGAACACCACATTTAAGAGGAGCAGTAGATGAAAAAGATCTCAGGTACTGCTGTTTCTGTCTGGGCAGTTCACGGCCAAGAGATTTTCAAGGGACAATGATAGTTTGCTTAGCGTTTAAAATTAAATGGTTCAATTTTGCTCCGGCGATAACAATGTCAGAGGGTAAAACAATGATCTGATGCAATCGAGACAGACCCCATTGTTTGATTGATTTTTGTGAACTTCCACATCTCACTTGTCGCTAGTGGTCATTAGCTTTTTTTATTTAAAGTTTACGATAGAGAAGTACGGAAGCCGAGAGAGGATGTGCAATATTGTTATTTCTTTAAATTGTTTTCTCGAGATAAGGGACTAATTTTATTGAGATCTCGAGAAAATGAACTTTGTTTTCTCGAGATAATGGAATAATTTTATCGACATCTCGATAAAAGAAAAGATCTTGTTTTCTTGAAGTTCTGAAATAATTGTACCAAACGTTTAATGTTTAGCTTATTGAAGCCACGCCCTGTTTGAAATGGCAGAAGAGCTGAACTGTATTGATGAGCAAGTCACATTTTTAATAATAAATAGTAATACATTTGATTTATTTGTAGGCGCCTTTCTAAACACTCAAGGACACCGAACAATCGATAAACACAGATTATAAACAAAACTAAAATGCAAAAATTAAAATCAGACAGAGCAATTGTAATCAAAGAGAAAAAGCAGTCTTAAACAAATGATTCTTAAATTTAGATATGAAAAGTGAAAATGATTTAATATTTCTAAGCTCAGGTGGTAGTGAGTTCCAGAGCTGGGGAGCAGAACAACTGAATGCGGACAAAGGGGACAGTCAAGTGAATGGAGGAAGAGGATCTAAGGGTATGGGAGGGAATGGCAACATGGAGGAGGTCAGACAGATATGGAGGAGCGAGGTTGTGGGGAGCCTTAAAAGTTAACAGAAGAATTTTGAATTGAATGTGGAACTTAACTGGAAGCCAATGAAGTTGCTGCAAAATGGGAGAGATATGGTGAATAGAGGGCGTTCTAGTAATGATGCGGGAGGGTAACTGAATTCTGGACCAGTTGAAGCTTATGAACAGATTTGTGAGAAAGACCAAAGAAAAGGGAATTACAATAATCCAGACGAGAAGTGACAAGGCTATGAACGAGAGCAGTGGTGTGGGGCGAATACAATTAATGTGACGCAAGTGGAAATAAGCAGACTGGGAGATGTTATTGATGTGGGACTGAAAGGATAAAGTACTGTCAAGGATGACACCCAGACTCTTAATAATAATTCTTTGCATTTATATAGCGCTTTTCTCACTGCTCAAAGCACTCAGCAATTGCAGGATAAGGGCCTTGTTTAAGGGCCCAACAGAGCAGAGTCCCTATTGACATTTACAGGATTCAAACCGGCAACCTTCCGATTGTCAGTGCAGATCCCTAGCCTTAGAGCCAGCACTCCGCCTCCAAACCTGTGGGGATGGAGAGACTGAGGAATTATCAATAACAAAGGAAAAATGATCAGTTTTAGATAATGCTGATTTTGTACCAATGAGGAGAACCTCAGTTTTGTCACTTGTTATTTAATTTAAAAAAATTTGAAGGAAACCAGGATTTGATTTCTGCTATGCAATCAATAAGTGAGGAGGGTGGAAAGGAAGCAGTAGGCTTGCTAGTGAGATAGAGCTGGGGGTCATCAGCATAACAGTGGAAGCTAATGTTATATTTATGAAAGGGGAAGGAGGTAAATAATGAAAAGGAGGGGCCGCAGGACAGAGCCCACCTGAAGTAACAGAGGTGGGCTAGGAAAGTTTTCAGCTGAACAAACTAAGTGCGGCCTGAGAGGTAGGATCTGAACCAGTCTAGTGGAGTGTGGGTAATGCCAGTCAAAGATAATCTATTAAGGAGAGTGGTGTGACAAATAGTGTCAAAGGCCACACTCAGATCAAGGAGGATGAGAATAGGAATTAAACCAGAATCAGCTGCCATAAGGTGGTCATTAGTCATTTTTATAAGTGCTGTTTCTGTACTGTGGAGGGGACGAAAACCACAGCAGATCATTTTCTTCCATCTCTTCCTGTCTTCTCCATCTTGCTCTGTCACACCCATCACCTGCATGTCCTCTGTCACCACATCCCTAAACCTTCTCTTAGGTCTTCCTCTCCTCCTCTTATTTACCAGCTTTATCCTTAGTACCCTTCTCCCAATATACCCAGCATCTCTCCTCTGCACCTGTCCAAACCAACGCAATCTCACCTCTCTGACTTTGTCTCCCAACTTGAGCTCACCCTCTAAAAAAAGTCCTCACAGGTGGCACAGTGGTAGTGCTGCTGCTTTGCAGTAAGGAGACTGTGGAAGATTGTGGGTTTGCTTCCCGGTTCCTCCCTGTGTGGATAGCGCTTTGAGTACTGAGAAAAGCGCTATATAAATGTAATGAATTCTTCTTATTATTAATGTCCTCATTTCTAATCCTGTCCTTCCTCATCACACCCAATGCAAATCTTAGCATCTTTAACTCTGCCACCTCCAGCTCTGTCTCCTGCTTTCTGGTCAGTGCCACTGTCTCCAGCCCATATAACATAGCTGGTCTCACTACCGTCCAGTAGACCTTCCCTTTCACACTTGATGATACCCGTCTGTCACAAATCACTCCTGACACTCTTCTCCACCCACTCCACCCTGCCTGCACTCTCTTCTTCACCTCTCTTCCACAATCCCCATTACTCTGTACTGTTGATCCCAAGTATTTAAACTCATCCACCTTCACCAACTCTATTTCTTGTATCCTCACCATTCCACTGACCGCCTTCTCATTCACACACACATGTATTCTGTCTTGGTGGTCCTACTGACTTCATGCGTTTCCACTCTAGAGCAGATCTCCACCTCCCCAGGGTCTCCTCAACCTGCTCCCTACTATCGCTACAGATCACAATGTCATCCGCAAACATCACAGTCCACGGGGACTCCTGTCTAATCTCGCAAATAAGAAAGGGCTCAGAGCCGATCCCTGATGTAATCCCACCTCCATCACTCCTACCGCAGACCTCATCACGGTCACACGTCCCTCGTACATATCCTGTACAACTCTTACATACAGACTGGAACTGTTCATACAGATTATTTTGAGATAAATGAGAATGAAGTTGAATAGCCACTATTTTTTCAAGAACTTTGGAAATGAAGGGTAGATTAGAAATAGGACGAAACTTACTGAAATTAGTCGGATCAGCACCAGGTTTTTTCAGTATTGGGGTTATTGCAGCAGTTTTAAAAGATGAAGGAAGTAGTGAGAGAAGAGTGGATTATAGCAGAGATAAGGGGGACCAGAGAGGGGAGGCAGACTTTGACCAGAACTGGAGGGTTGGGGTCCAGTTGACAGGTGGGTGGCTTAGACTTACAGACGAGATCTGAGATTTCTGAGAAAGGAGGAAGCTGAAAAGAGGAAAATGAGTGAGTTGGTGGGTGAAATTCAAATGAAGTACTGGAGGAATCCGTACAGAGAGACTGGTGAATCTTCTGGATTTTTTTCATTAAGAAAGGACATAAGGGAATTGCAAAAATCAGTTGAGTAAAGGTGAGAAGGTAAAGAATCTGGGGGTTGTGTGATATTATTAAGCATATTTTGCTCAATCAAGGGCTGACGTAGGCTGAAATATGTTTATGCCTTAGTTTAGACAATAATAACGTTAGTGTCCATCATTTAAGAAGACAGTTAGCAAGGCTTCAGCTGTATAGGCGTCACAATCTAAGCGAGCCTGATGCCAGTAGCAAAGGTTAAGTTTCATTTCCTCAAGATCGCGATAAAATTATTACATTATCTGGAGAAAACAAAGTTTGTTTTCTCGAGATCTTGATAAAATGAGTCTGTTATCTCGAGGAGACAATTTAAAAAAGTAACGATATTACACATCCTCTCTTGGCTTGCATAGAGAAGTCCAAGCATGCAGAGGAAATTTCCAGCATAGCCCCACCAGAAGTTTCAAAGCCTACTGAACATTTCTCAAATGGTGCACAATGAATACGTAGTGACCTTTCACTATAGTCCTAGGTTTTGAACCCTAAATGGACGGTGGACCCTTGAGAAGTGCAAATAGCTTCAATTAATCAGTGGCCATCAGCCGATTTTGGGAATCTCTGGTGTGACGGGCAGGTGGATTCAAATGGACTGAAGGCACCAATGGCAGATTTGGATTTTACTGGAAAAGTGGAACACCACAGTTAACTGAATGCATTCACATTGTACACATTAAATACCCCACCATTTATGTATACATAAGAGGGTACCCAAAAATAGCTGGAATTGGAAAAAAATGTTTGAATAATTTTTACTTCCTGAAACTTTAGTCTCCTTCAAAGTCCTCTCCATGTGAATGAATGCACTCGTCCCAACGGTTTTCCTACTGGTGGAAACAGTTTTGGAATTGCTGAAGAGGAATGTTGTCCAAGGCAGCCAAAAATGGCTAAAATAGTTATAAACCGTAAGGAGTATTTTTTCAAAAATTTTCTGGAACAATTAACTACCAAAAATTAGAATAATATAGGAGATCAGGTGGTGGGCAAATACCTTTAAAAGCACTGTAAACACCTCAGGCTTCTATGGCTTCTGCCTCCTAGTGGTCATTGCGATAGATAGATAGATAGATAGATAGATAGATAGATAGATAGATAGATAGATAGATAGATAGATAGATAGATAGATAGATAGATAGATAGATAGATAGATAGATAGATAGATAGATAGATAGATAGATAGATAGATAGATGTGAAAGGCACTATATAATAGATAGATAGTGAAAGGCACTATATGAATGAATGAAACAACAACAACATTTATTTCTATAGCACATTTTCATACAAATGATGAAGCTCAAAGTGCTTTACAAGATGAAGAAAGAAAAAAAAGAAGAAATACAGTACTGTTTTAGGCAGGTGTGAAAAAATGCTGTAAACAAAGAATGCTTTCAGAAATATTAATTATGATTGTTTATTGTTATCAATTTACAAAATGCAAAGTGAGCGAACAAAAGAAAAATCGAAATCAAATCAATATTTGGTGTTACGACCTTTTGCCTTCAAACCAGCATCAATTCTTATCGGTCCACTTGCACAAAGTCAGGGATTTTGTAGGATTCTAGTCAGGTGTTTGATCAACCAATTCTACCAAACAGGTGCTAATGATCATCAATGTCACACGGAGGTTGAAACACAGTCATTAACTGAAACAGAAACAGCTTCAAACTGGGTGAGGAACAGCCAAACTCTGCTACCAAGGTGAGGTTGTGGAAGACAGTTTCATGTCATGGCAAGATTGAGCACAGCAACAAGACACAAGGTAGTTCTACTGCATCAGGAAGGTCTCTCCCAGACAAAGATTTCAAAGCAGACTGGGGTTTCAAGATGTGCTGTTCAAGCTCTTTTGAAGAAGCACAAAGAAACGGGCAACGTTGAGGATCGTAGACGCAGTGGTCGGCCAAGGAAACTTAGTGCAGCAGATGAAAGATACATCAAGCTTATTACCCTTCGAAATCAGAAGATGTCCAGCAGTGCCATCAACTCAGAACTGGCAGAAACCAGTGGGACCCAGGTACACCCATCTACTGTCTGGAGAAGTCTGGCCAGAAGTGGTCTTCATGGAAGAGTTGCAGCCAAAAAGCCATACCTCCGATGTGGAAACAAGGCCAAGCGACTCAAGTATACACAAAAACATAGGAACTGGGGTGCAGAAAAATGGCAGCAGGTGCTCTGGACTGACGAGTCAAAATTTGAAATATTTGGCTGTAGCAGAAGGCAGTTTGTTCGTCGAAGGGCTGGAGAGCGGTACAATAATGAGTGTCTGCAGGCAACAGTGAAGCATGGTGGAGGTTCCTTGAACGCTTGGGGCTGCATTTCTGCAAATGGAGTTGGAGATGTGGTCAGGATTAATGGTGTTCTCAATGCTGAGAAATACAGGCAGATACTTATCCATCATGCAATACCTTCAGGGAGGCGTATGATTGGCCCCAAATTTATTCTGCAGCAGGACAATGACCCCAAACATACAGCCAAAGTCATTAAGAACTATCTTGAGCGTAAAGAAGAACAAGAAGTCCTGGAAGTGATGGTATGGCCCCCACAGAGCCCTGATCTCAACATCATCGAGTGTGTCTGGGATTACATGAAGAGACAGAAGGATGTGATGAAGCCTACATCCACAGAAGATCTGGGGTTAGTTCTCCAAGATGTTTGGAACAACCTACCAGCCAAGTTCCTCCAAAAACTGTGTGCAAGTGTACCTAGGAGAATTGATGCTGTTTTGAAGGCAAAGGGTGGTCACACCAAATATTGATTTGATTTAGATTTCTCTTTTGTTCATTCACTGTATTTTGTTGATTGATGAAAATAAATGATTAACACTTCCATTTTTGAAAACATTCTTTGTTTACAGCATTTTTTCACACCTGCCTAAAATGTTTGCACAGTACTGTATATAAATAAAATGAAGCAATACTAATTAACAAAGAATAAAGTAAGGTCCGATGGCCAGGGAGGACAGAAAAAAACACTCCAGACGGCTGCAGAAAAAAAAACAAAATCTGCAGGGGTTCCAAGGCCTCAAGACCACCCGGGCCCCACTTGGCATTCTACCTAACCAAAATGATCGCAATCAGTCCTCAGGGTTTACAGGCTTCACATGATAGAATTTGGACGGTGCTTTGATCAGATGGTGGAGGTGCAGATCGGCACCGCAGAAAACCGGAAAAGAACAGTAGAGAAAGTAGGGATTAGTACGGATTACAGAGCCACCATGAATGATAATGATAATTAAAGGCATATACAAAATATCAGGGTTAAACTAAAATGTAGGTCTGAGAAAGCCATGTTACAATAATGAGTTTTTATCAGTTGTTTTAAAGTGCTCCACCGTATTAGCCTGGCAAAAATTCTATTGGTCTGCTATTTCAGATTTAACAGAAGAAAACGAAAGAAAGAAAGAAAGAAAGAAAGAAAGAAAGAAAGAAAGAAAGAAAGAAAGAAAGAAAGAAAGAGAAAGAAAATTTTATTTGTGCCCAGGGGAGAAATTTGGTATAGGTATGACTACTGAAGAACCCTAGTAATCTAAAGGTATCCAATGCAATCAATACTCACCTCTACCAAGCTTTATGGAAATGAGTTTGAATTTTCTCCTGAACCAACTCTCCCAAACATTTTTGTGGCCCTTCTTTATGAATAACAGATGAAGCAACCTTCTTCATCACAAACTTTGTTGGCATTCTGAAGAATACTGAGCTTCCTTGGGTTTGATACTCCTGCTCTGGGCAGCTTAGTGCAAGAATGTGTAAGCTTAGTAGTAATAAATAATATTAATAATAATAATTCTTTATATTTATAGAGTACTTTTCTCGCTACTCAAAGTGCTTCAGTGAGTGGGGAGCCACTTCAGCTACCACTAGCTAATGTGTGGCATACACCTGGATGATGCAATGGCAGCCATCTTTGTGCCAGTACACTCATCACACATTAGCTATTAGGTGGTGAAGTGGTGGGAGAGAGAGAGAGACAGTTAGAGACAGGAGATGATTAGGGGGCCGGAATGACTAGGACATGGTGGGCAATTTAGCCAGGACTTTAGGATTTATAACGACAGAGAGTCAGGACCTCGGTTTTACATCTCCTCTAAAGAATGGCACCATTTTCACAGCACAGTGTCCCCATCACTGCACTGACATCACATTCAGACCACACGGTAAGTGCCTCCTGCTGCCATCACCAGCACCTCTTCCAGCAGCAACCCAAGCTTTTTCCTTGATGGTCTCCCATCCAAGTACTAAGCAGGCCTGAAGAGGCTTAGCTTCAGGTGGTGACTTCTTCTGAAGTTACAGGTGGTATGGCTGGTAATGTTTAATATCAAACCCTCTCTAAGATGCCCCACCATCTGTTAAAGCAATCACCTGTCTATCTGAAAGCAGAAAAGAAACATTTTATGCATCCTGTTGGGATAACTTTTGACCAGAACTCCTGCGAAATGTATCAACCCAAACTGCCCCAGCTCTAGTATTTATGCCAGCTTTTACATTTTATTAGCACCATAGTTTTTCTAAAATTTGCTGCCACTTTCTCAGATTGAGACATCCAGTGCCTGTCAGGTGACTTCATTCACTTGATCATGTAATCTGTAGGAGTCAGTAACCATACCTCATGCAGTCCTATGATAAACGCTGTACAGCAGTGGTCTCCAACTCCGGTCCTGGTGGGCCGCAGTGGCTGCAGGTTTTCATTCTCACCCTTTTCTTAATCAGTGACCTGTTTTTGCTTTCCTTTTCCTTTCATTTTAATTGACTTGCTTTTTAAGATTTGATCCTCTGAATTGCTTCATTTCTTTCCTTCAATGGCACCCAAACAGAAGTGAAATGTGAAGTGAGTGAACTAACAGAAGACCAACTAATCAGGGCCTCAAATTCCAACCAATTTCACTCCAACCAGTTGCTTAATGAGGCATCGCTGAGTCTTGTTGTTAATTAAACTCGTTCTTTAATTCCATGGCTTGTTGCTGCTCTCGTTGTGCATTAGCAGACATTTCTGAAATTGTTGATTTTCTCTTTCTAAGAGCTCTGTTAAAATGTTTTGGGGACCTGAGCAGATCAGCATTCCTGAGGCCTTCATCTTTCTTTATGTTCAGATATTCTCTGATGGACACAGTTTGCTGGTCCTGTTTTGGCTCGTTTTGTATCTCATTATTGTTTGGCTGCTAATTAAGGAAAAAGAAACAATTCAGACTGTGGTGGGCTGTCACCCTGCCCGGGATTTGTTCCTGCCTTGCACCCTGTGCTGGCTTAATTGGCTCCAGCAGACCCCCCGTGACCTTGTGTTAGGACATAGCGGGTTGGACTGACTGACTGACTGAAACAATTCAGCAGTCTGAGTTTTCAAGAATAAGTCCATTAAAAAGTTAATTAGCAGCAAAAACAGGTCACTCGTTAAGAAAAGGGTGAGAATGAAAACCTGCAGCCACTGCGGCCCTCCAGGACTGCAGTTTGAGACCCCTGCTGTACTGCTTACTAGATCAGGAGTGGGCAACATCGGTCCTGGGGGGCCGCAGTGGCTGCAGGTTTTTGTTCCAACCCAGTTTTCTTAATGAGAATTTAATTAATGCCGATGAAGAAGAGGTGGGCAACAACGGTCCTGGGGGGCCGCAGTGGCTGCAGGTTTTTGTTCCAACCCAGTTTTCTTAATGAGAATTCAATTAATGCCGATGAAGAAGAGGTGGGCAACAACGGTCCTGGGGGGCCGCAGTGGCTGCAGGTTTTTGTTCCAACCCAGTTTTCTTAATGAGAATTCAATTAATGCCGATGAAGAAGAGGTGGGCAACATTGGTCCTGGGGGGCCGCAGTGGCTGTTCCAACCCAGTTTTCTTAATGAGAATTTAATTAATGCCGATGAAGAAGAGGTGGGCAACAACGGTCCTGGGGGGCCGCAGTGGCTGCAGGTTTTTGTTCCAACCCAGTTTTCTTAATGAGAATTCAATTAGTGCCGATGAAGAAGAGGTGGGCAACATCGGTCCTGGGGGGCCGCAGTGGCTGCAGGTTTTTGTTCCAACCCAGTTTTCTTAATGAGAATTCAATTAATGCAGATGAAGAAGAGGTGGGCAACAACGGTCCTGGGGGGGCCGCAGTGGCTGCAGGTTTTTGTTCCAACCCAGTTTTCTTAATGAGAATTCAATTAATGCCAATGAAGAAGAGGTGGGCAACAACGGTCTTGGGGGGCCGCAGTGGCTGCAGGTTTTTGTTCCAACACAGTTTTCTTAATGAGAATTCAATTAATGCCGATGAAGAAGAGGTGGGCAACAACGGTCCTGGGGGGCCGCAGTGGCTGCAGGTTTTTGTTCCAACCCAGTTTTCTTAATGAGACATCAATTAATGCCGATGAAGCACTTATTGCACGAGTGACATTTTTCTGCTTCATTTTAGTGGTCTCCTCTTGTTGTAGCAATAAAATGCAAATGACAAAGTAGCCAGGAGTTCTCCATTTACACCTCTGTGTGTTCATCATGCACTGTTTGGTTTAATAAAATGTGACAGATTGAAAATGATCTGTTTTAGGCTTCAAATCGTAAATGATCCGTTGTCATTTATCTTATTGCTAATAAGAAGCCATTAAAACAGTGAATGCAGCTGTTTAAGAGTGAAATAAGAAATTAAGGGATGGGGGACCTTAACAAGAGAGACCACTAAAATGAAGCAGAAAAATGTCACTTGTGCAATAAGTGCTTCATCAGCAATAATTGATGTCTCATTAAGAAAACTGGGTTGGAACAAAAACCTGCAGCCACTGCGGCTCCCCAGGACCGACATTGCCTACCTCTGTCCTTGACATTATGTTTTGTTGAGGAGCATTGTTGGAGGGTGGTCGGGGATGAAGTTATCCTGTACAGCAGTAGAGAAGCAGACCCCCAAACTCTTTATGCTTTCTTTGAACGCTGTCTTCAATTGGACTTCCACAGGCTTTGCTGGAGGTCGTCAATGACTTGTTTGAGGAGCAGACAGACCTGGAGAAGATCGTCCGAAAGATCATGCACCGAGCGCAGACCCTGCTGAAGTGTGAGAGGTGTTCTGTGCAACTCCTTGAAGATATCGAATCACCAGTATGTATTAATGTAGTAATACTAGGGGATGGGTGGAAGGAGGGGGTTCAGTTTATGGAAATGGATGAAATTTTATTTTAAAGTAGCAAAAAATTAGTGGGCATCTCCATCCATCACCTAAAAGTCCTAATGACTATTGTCTTGTGAATTTTTACAAAGAGACATGATCAGACTGGAAAAGTTTAGCACCACCAGTAACTCGTGTAGCGTCTTGTAGAATGGCCAAATTGGAAAGAGTGAAGAGCTATAAAAGTATGGAAATGAAACTAGAGGTAGAAGTGTTAGAATAAACCACCAGGGTTGAGGGTTCAAATCACACCACTGGCAAGACGTAATTAGGGGGCCTGAGTTGCCTCAAAAGCCTGCATATTGTAATCTTTTTAGTTAGCCAATAAAAAGGGGTCATTTTGCTTCACTAGGAATTAGATAGATAGATAGATAGATAGATAGATAGATAGATAGATAGATAGATAGATAGATAGATAGATAGATAGATCTTTATTGTCATTGTCACTTTTACAAAGGAACAACGAAATTGAAGGTGCAATCGTTACCTGAAAGAATTTGATATAAACCAGTCGGTAGTTAGTTTGACGCATCATCTTTCACAGTGCTAATGCGGAGTGTTTATGGTGTCAGACAAATCATTTTGTTTTCAAAGTCATTTAATCCATTTCATAGTCATGTGGGGCCAAAGCCGATCACTGGTCCAAAATTGGACTGGAAGCCAATCCACTTTACACACTCAATCTATGAAACTGCAGCACTTGACAGTGTGCTGAACTAAAACACACAACTTCACATAGCTGTCTTTTTCACAGAAACTTTGGTTAATCAGCACCATCTTAAAGAGCTACATATACTGTATAGTTATAGTCAAGTTTTACAGAACACTTTTCACAGTACACAAGACCAAAACCAGTTAATACAAAGTACACCACCATGTAAGAAGGGTATACATTTAAAATCCTTTATACTGAACGTCAGTCTATATTTTGTGTTATATATCCATCTATTATCCAACCCACTATATCCTAACTACAGGGTCACAGGTCTGGTGGAGCCAATCCCAGCCAACACAGGGAGCAAGGCAGGAAACAAACCCCGGGCAGGGCGCCAGCCCACTGCAGGGCTAACACACACACACACACAGACACCTACACACCAAGCACACACTAGAGCCCATTTATGATTGTCAATGCACCTAACCTGCATGTCTTTGGACTGTGGGAGGAAACCCACGCAGACACGGGGAGAACATGCAGACTCCACGCAAGGAGGACCCGGGAAGGGAACCCGAGTCTCCTAACCACGAGGCAGCAGCGTTATCCACTGCTCCACCGTGCCACCTATATATATAAATATAATATATATATATATATACAGTATATATATATATATATATATATAGATTCTAAATTGGCCCTAGTGTGTGCTTGGTGTGTGGGTGTGTTTGTGTGTGTCCTGCGGTGGGTTGGCACCCTGCTCGGGATTGGTTCCTGCCTTGTGCCGTGTTGGCTGGGATTGGCTCCAGCAGACCCCCGTGACCCTGTGTTCGGATTCAGCGGGTTGGAAAATGGATGGATTGAGATATATATATATGTATATATACACAGTGTATATATACAGTATATATATATATATATATATATATATATATATATATGTATATATGTATATATGTATTTACCTGCATTATGAGGGAGCGTCACTTATGGCACTATGGCCATGTGGCACATTTCCCCAAGGGTGATCCAGCTCGTAAGATCCTCATTGTTGGGGACTCGAATGGCTGGACCAGGTCAAGGGGTCGCCCACGAAACACGTGGCCGTGGCAGATAGAGGGTCATTTCCGGAGGGTGGGACTGGACCGCGTGTTTGCCTGGGGGGTTGCTAACTCTTGACTCCTGAGAGAAGCAGCGGCTTCCTTTATAGCAGACTTGGAGAATACTTCCGCCGCTACCACATTGCATCTGGGCACCTTTTCCGTGTCAGGTGAAATCACCCTAAAATGAGAAAGCCTCCTCCCCATAGCACCCCCTGGTTACTCCCATAAGGCCCAGTAGGGCTGCCCATTAGAATTCCAATTCCTATACAGCCATGCAGGTGCGATTGTGGGAGATCCATCAGAGAGCTGCTGTCACCTGTCATACTGAGCACATGGCCCAGAGAGGTAGTCTTCTTCCACCCATCCATTACAAAGGAGTCTCTGCTGGGTAAGGAACCATTTGTCCCCATAGGGATGCCAGCCATATCTTCTATAAATAATAGATAGATAGATGTGAAAGGCACTAAATTATAGATAGATAGATAGATAGATAGATAGATAGATAGATAGATAGATAGATAGATAGATAGATAGATAGATAGATAGATAGATAGATAGATAGATAGATAGATAGATAGATAGATAGATAGATAGATAGATAGATAGATAGATAGATAGATGATAGATAGGAAGGAATGAAGGCATTGTAACAGATAGACAGACAGCACTTTGTCAAAAGGAGAAATTTGGCTTTTACAGAAGCTCAAGAAATTTCAAAAAATTATAACACATACAAGAATGACCAAAAAAATGTAATAACATTTTTATCAACTTAATGAACATATTAATGAACCAAGCAGAACATTCTTTAGTATAATTTTATTTTATGTCGCTCACTGCTACAAAGTATGTTACAAAGCAGTGAGGGTATTTGTATTTCACTTTGCACATCACCGGTCCGGGGTTTGTTCCTGCCTTGTGCCCTATGCTAGCTGGGATTGGCGCCAGCAGCCCCCGTGTGACCATGTTCAGGACAGACTCTTCTGACCAGATGACGTTTTTCCAATCTTCTGTTGCCCAATTTTGATGACCCTGTGTGAATTGTAGCCTCTGTTGCCTGTTCTTAGCTGACAGGAGTGGCCCCCGGTGTGGTCTCCTGCTTCTGTAGTCCACCTGCTTCAAGGTTGATGTGTTGTGTGTTCAGAGCTGCTCTTCTGCACACCTCAGTTGTCACGAGTGCTTATTCGAGTTACTGTTGCTTTTATATCAGCTCAAACCAGTCTGGCCATTCTCCTCTGACCTCTTGGATCAATGAGGCAATTTTCTCCCAAAGATCTGCTGCTCACTGGATATTTTCCTGTTTTCGGACCATTCTCTGTAAACCCCTAGAGATGGTTGTGCATGAAAATCCCAGTAGATCAGCAGTTTGTGAAATACTCAGATCAGCCCGTCTGGCACCAACAACCACACCACGTTCAAAGTCACTTCAGTTCCCTTTCTTCATCATTCTGATGGTTGGTTTGAACTTCAGCAGGTCGTCATGACAACGTCTACAGGCCAAAATACATTGAGGTGCTGCCATGTGATTGGCTGATTAGATTTTTGTGTTAACAAGCAGTTGAGTAGGTGTACCTAATAAAGTGGCCAGTTTTCAAAAGTCTCAGTTTTCGGGACAAAAAGCGATAACAGAGATTAAGGTCTGCATGTTTAGCCGTGTGAGTGTAGGCTTAGGTTAGATTGATTGGCTCCATTTTGCATAGCTGTGCCCTAAGATGGACTGTCTCCTCGTCTTTGGTTGGTTCCTGTTTTGCTTCTAAAACTATTGGCACCATGCACTCCTGAATTAGATAAGTGGTTTAGAAAATGTATGGATCATCTGTCCTCCCCTTTACTTTAGTGATTACCATGAAAAGTGTGATATGCAAAATACATTTGACTGATTATTTGACCAGATGAAAATAAGTTTGTTTTCCATGTGCTGTTCCTTCATCCTCCCCTAAAACCCTCATGAAAATAAAACTGTCACTTTTTTATTCATTTGCATATGTATATTTTTGGCAGGTGGTGAAGTTTACCAAATCCTTTGAGCTCCTGTCTCCAAAATGCAGCGGTGACACGGACAACAGGTACAGATACCGCCCGCCGTTCTGCACGCCATAAGTGACGCTAGTACAGGGTGGGCTGTTCAGCTTACAAATGCGTAGCTATTTTGTTCATGAAAGGTGAGCTGTGGCCCCTGGGGGACATTCTTTCGTCATTTTTTTTTTTTTTCTGTTCTCGCCGGAGTAGCCGTTGGAGGCGGAATTTCGACGAGAATCCAGCAAAGAAGCCATCCGTGGATCAGCTCTCACGGAGTGTAACGGTGCATGAAAAGTGGCCTGACATTTATTCTCCTGGGCTCTTGAAAGACCTTTTTGCAGAAATGAGCGTCGCAAATCACTTTTGATTTCATGGGACAGGACCCAAGCCGAAGGGGGGGAAGGTGGTGGTGGTGGGGAGGATGGTGTTGTTTTGTGAAAATACTGACCTCCGTAACCACGGTAACTAGAAATGTAGCCTTCTGCCTTTCCTTCCCGTTTCCCATCCAAATACAAACATGACGTTATGTGGCTTGGATGTTTATGGAGTTTGAGTATATCTGTGAAGCTTTTTTTGAATTTGAAAATCCACCAAATTCCATCTTCCAATGATAACCAAAGGACCACAACATTCCCTTAAGAAACTCTTCTGAATATGTGGGGGCTAATACTTCTGTAGATGTAATGGTTTCGAAACGCCTCCTTCTCGTACTGAAAATTCAGCCGCAACAGTTAAATCACACAGAGTACGCATAATGACGGGCACGGGAAAGCTGCCAGATGTCCTGCTTCTTGAGGAAAAGATCAGGATTCCTGCCTGCTGGAGAATAAGAGTAACTGCCATGCAAACCACTGACGGTCTAAGGAGAAGCTTTTCAGTATGTGGTTCTGAAAACTGACAAGTAATCTCTTGGTTATAGGCTAAAGTCATGCATATCAATCGATTGCGCAAGTCACAATGAGTGACTTCACATATTAATCAACCAATTACTGCTTACTGAGTATACTTGAGGTCTCATTTTCTTTTCTTCTGCTGTGGAGCTCCCAGATTCTTCAGAGCCAGCCTATAGATAGAGGCCTGGGCCCTCATGCATAATGCCATGGGTAGAATTCACACTAAGGGCGAAGTGGTGGCTCTGAGGCTAAGGCTCTGTGCTGGTATCCAGAAGGTTGCTGGTTCAAATCTCCATCACTGCCAAAAGAGATCCTACTCTGCTGGGCCCTTGAGCAAGACCCTTAACCTGTAATTGCTCCAGGGGCGCTGTACAATGGCTGACCCTGCGCTCTGACCCCAAGGGGTATGTGAAAAGTAACAAATTCCTAATACAAGAAATTGTATAAGGCGAAATAAAGAACAAAAAAAAAACATGGCGTACGGACAATAATTTATATTTATATGAAATGTGCTTCTTATATATTACTTCATATTCTCATATGATAATGATGTTAATGTTTATATTGATTTCTGTGTTATTAAAACTGCATGTATGTGTATATATGTATATATATATATATATATATATATATATACTACCAAAATACCCGCGCTTCGCAGCGGAGAAGTAGTGTGTTAAACAGGTTATGAAAAAAAAAGGAAACATTTTAAAAATAACGTAACATGATTGTCAATGAAAGCCCGTTTCAGTCAGTAAGTCTTATGTGTGTGTTTATGTATGTGTGTATATATATGTAGATGTGTATATGTAGATATGTATATATATGTATATGTATATAAATGTTTATGTGTGTGTGTATATTATATATATAATATATATATATATATATATATATAAAAGACAGCAACAGTTATAACAATGACAACACAATTACATTGACAATCATGTTACGTTATTTTTAAAATGTTTCCTTTTTTTTTCATAACCTCTTTAACACACTACTTCTCCGCTGCGAAGCGCGGGTATTTTGCTAGTATATATATATTCACGGCATTCGAAGTCTGTGTCACAATCTGTTAGTGTGGGTGGTTACCTACCAGGTAACGCTTTGTGGTTGGCCAGCATCCACACTAACAGATTGTGACACAGACTTTGAATGCCGTGAATGTAATTACCCCGATCTACATGCTGTCAAATAAACGAACCACACGCCGTGGCGCAACGTTAGGGGCATCGCCTCTGGTGCTGACGTCCGAGGTTCGATTCCCGAGAGGGAGTGCAGTGGAGTGTGTACACCTGATGAGCCCAGAATGAGGGCGAAACACGTGTCGTGTACTCTTTGCATTTATTTGACAGTAAACTATTGCAACCATATATATATATATATATATATATATATATAAAAAATATATATATAAAAAATATATGTGTATATGTATATATAATATATCTGTATATGTGTGTATATGTGTGTGTATATGTGTATATGTATATATATATGACAGCAACACTCATAACAATGACAACACAATTACATTGACAATCATGTTACGTTATTTTTAAAATGTTTCCTTTACTTTTTCATAACCTCTTTAACACACTACTTCTCCGCTGCGAAGCGCGGGTATTTTGCTAGTCAATAATAAAATAATAGCCCTTAAGCTCAGCATTCTGTGAAAAGACAATGGCAAAAGCACGGGGGAAAATAGAAGCATTTCAGCGAATACCAAGTGGAGGCAAGGAAAAAAGTACTATTTGTTGGTTTAAACAGTGGTATAAACAACAAAAGGAAGTTGATCGAGTGACATATCGTGTCGGAGAAACTCTTAAGCTCAAGTCCAGAAAGTCGCACAGTGCCGGAAATAAAAAAAGAAATTTTCAGATATGAATGTCGCCGCAAAAAGGCGAGTTGTATTCCACTGTCTGAGTGACATATGAAAGCTTTTTAGGGTACAGAGAAAAGAAAAAAAATAGGGACAGCAGCGCTACCCACTGCACCACCATGCCGCCCCTAAAGTGTTTATTTCTTATTTATATATTCTTATATATATCTTCTTTACCATTCACTTTGACAGCACCTCACCTTAGCGGGGATACAGTCAAGGAGTTTGGCCCAGGCGTCTTCTAGCCACTGCACGCCACTGTGTTTGTGATTCCTTAGGTGGGTTTCATGGCTTCATAAGACACCTCAGCCTGCTTCTACCCTTTGGAGTCTGTAGTTGCCATTGTTCAACATGAGGACCAGAGCTGTGCCAATGAAAGTCAAAGAAGCCATCATGAGGTTGAAAAACCAATGGAGACATCAGTAAGACCTTAGGATGACCAAAATCAACTGTCTGGAGTATCATGAAGAAGAAAGAACACACTGGTGGGCTCAGGAATCACAAGGGGACTGGTAGGCCAAGGAAGACCTCCACTGCTAATGACAGAAGAATCCTCACTATGGTCAAGAAAAAGCCCCCAATGCCTGTCTGACAGATCATACACAGTCTTCAGGGGGCCGATGTGGACGTGTCAGAGACGACTATCAGCAGAAGACTCCATGAACAGAAACAGGATGGCCAGGTGACAGTTTGTGACAAATGACAAAAAGATCTTGTGGACAGACGAGACAAAGATGACCCTCATCAGAGTGATGGCGAAAGCTAAAAGGAACTGCCTGTGATTCAAACAGACCACCTCATCTGTTAGACATGGCCGTGCTGGGGGTGTTATGGCTGCCACAGATCCTGGCACACTTCTCTTCATTGCTGACGGCACATTGAATTCTGAGGTGTGTAGAAACATCTGATCTGCTCAAGTTCAGTAAAGGCCTCCAAACTCACTCGGCGGCACTTCATCCTACAACAAAATGATGAGCCAAACACATTGTTGAGGACACACAGGAGTTTATCACAGCTGAAACATTGGAAATTCTTCAATGGCCAGGCCAGTCACCCGATTTCAGTCCAATTGAGCAGGCCTTCCATACGCTGAAGAGAAAACTTAAGGGGACAAGCCCCCCAAAACAAGCAGCAGCTGAAGATGGCTACATTAGAGGCTTGGCAGAGCAACACCAAAGAAGACCCTCAGCACCTACTGATGTCTGTGATTGGCACACTTCGAGCAGTCATTGCATGCTGGGATACGTGACAAAGTCCTAAATATAAGAACAGTTTTAATAGACCTGCCATTGCTGTGTACCAAAAATGGGGGGACCGTGTAGACAAAGTGTTGTCGGACCAAAATGTCTGCAAATCCCCTTAACTGAAAGTCTGCAGTGTGCACTTTATTACCACAAGGTCTGAATTGTTTGATTTGTCATTTAAAACTGTGGGACAGAGGGAGAAATTAAGGAAACATGTCTTTGTCCCAAACGTTATACGTTGTAACTGCAGATTGAAGTGTGTCTAGTCAAAATTTAATTACAGATATCACCAATTAACAGGCCCGTAAAGTCAATGGAAGAGGTCCTTGATTTAGTTTATTCCCCCAGTTATATTTTATTGTTTCCTCTTCATTCAAAATTGGGTGTCATAGTGAAGTATTAGACGCCGCTGTACATTCGACATTGCCTTGTTGCTCTTACACTTGTATGCCATTTTTGATGTGTTTTCTTTCTTTCTCAGTTTCAAAGACAGCCTGGAGAAGTCGTCCTATTCTGACTGGCTGATCAATAACAGCATCGCTGAGCTTGTCGCTTCCACTGGCCTCCCAGTTAACATCAGTGATGCTTATCAGGACCCCCGGTTTGATGCTGAGGTGAGTGCATATGTGCAGGTCCCAACATTCGCAGTAGACGGCCTTCAGAAAGTCTTCAGACCCCTTCACTTGTTTCAAATTTTGCTTTATTCAAAAATCTATCTATCATATAGTGCCATATCTATCTATCGTGGGGAACAGCCCGGACACAGACAGGTAGACATGTTTCTTCACCACACACGTTTATTGACAACTATTATATATACAATAGAAGTGCACAATCTACAATCAGCACCAATCACCCCTTAAGTCCTGGCCACACTCACAATGCCTTTCACAGTCTTTGGTCCGCCTCCACTCCTCTCCACCAAGCTTCGTCCTCTTCCACCCAACTCTTGCCCTTGACTGGCGGGAGGCGGCCCCTTTTATTCACCCCAGAAGGGCTCCAGGTGTAGCCTAAGGGGCTCTGTAGCCACACCCCTGTGTGGCGAAAGCTCTAACGGTACATCCAGAAGTCCTACGGGTGTCCATAATCCTCTTCCCCCCAGTACTTCCGGGTGTGGCGGAAGTACTGAGGTCCAGGGCTCCCAAGGCATCGGGGCGCCCCCTGGCGGTGACCACGGGTCCCTACAGGGTTGAGCTTCCATGCTCTGTACCCGTGGCCCCCAAAGCAACCAGGGCGGACGCCCCCTCGTGTTCTGGAGGAGGCACAAGCCCTCCTCTGGTCCTCTTGGGCATCCCGTCCGGGTAGGAACCCCATCCGGGTGCCACACTATCTATCTATCTATCTATCTATCTATCTATCTATCTATCTATCTATCTATCTATCTATCTATCTATCTATCTATCTATCATCATATAGTGCCTTTCATATCTATCTATCTATCTATCTATCTATCTATCTATCTATCTATCTATCTATCTATCTATCTATCTATCTATCTATCATCATATAGTGCCTTTCATATCTATCTATCTATCTATCTATCTATCTATCTATCTATCTATCTATCTATCTATCTATCTATCTATCTATCTATCTATCTATCTATCTATCATCATATAGTGCCTTTCATATCTATCTATCTATCTATCTATCTATCTATCTATCTATCTATCTATCTATCTATCTATCTATCTATCTATCTATCTATCATATAGTGCCTTTCATATCTATCTATCTATCTATCTATCTATCTATCTATCTATCTATCTATCTATCTATCTATCTATCTATCTATCTATCTATCAGATAGTGCCTTTCATATCTATCTATCTATCTATCTATCTATCTATCTATCTATCTATCTATCTATCTATCTATCTATCTATCTATCTATCTATCTATCTATCTATCATGTAGTGCCTTTCATATCTATCTATCTATCTATCTATCTATCTATCTATCTATCTATCTATCTATCTATCTATCTATCTATCTATCTATCTATCATATAGTGCCTTTCATATGTATCTATCTATCTATCTATCTATCTATCTATCTATCTATCTATCTATCTATCTATCTATCTATCTATCTATCATATAGTGCCTTTCATATCTATCTATCTATCTATCTATCTATCTATCTATCTATCTATCTATCTATCTATCTATCTATCTATCATATAGTGCCTTTCATATCTATCTATCTATCTATCTATCTATCTATCTATCTATCTATCTATCTATCTATCTATCTATCATATAGTGCCTTTCATATCTATCTATCTATCTATCTATCTATCTATCTATCTATCTATCTATCTATCTATCTATCTATCTATCTATCTATCATATAGTGCCTTTCATATCTATCTATCTATCTATCTATCTATCTATCTATCTATCTATCTATCTATCTATCTATCTATCTATCTATCTATCATATAGTGCCTTTCATATCTATCTATCTATCTATCTATCTATCTATCTATCTATCTATCTATCTATCTATCTATCTATCTATCTATCTATCTATCTATCTATCTATCTATCTATCTATCTATCTATCATATAGTGCCTTTCATATCTATCTATCTATCTATCTATCATCTATCTATCTATCTATCTATCTATCTATCTATCTATCTATCTATCTATCTATCTATCTATCTATCTATCTATCTATCTATCTATCTATCTATCTATCATATAGTGCCTTTCATATCTATCTATCTATCTATCTATCTATCTATCTATCTATCTATCTATCTATCTATCTATCTATCTATCTATCTATCTATCATATAGTGCCTTTCATATCTATCTATCTATCTATCTATCTATCTATCTATCTATCTATCTATCTATCTATCTATCTATCTATCTATCTATCTATCTATCTATCTATCATATAGTGCCTTTCATATCTATCTATCTATCTATCTAGTGTGTTAGGAAATCTTTAACTGGAAATGTTTCTTTATTTGTTATATAGCACTTGTTTTTTATTTTTCTGTATATGTGTTTTGTTTGTTGGGTGATGTTATATACTGTTTTTTTTTTTTTTTACAATTATATCAATAAACGTTGTTTTTAAAAAATAAAAAAAAAATATCTATCTATCTATCTATCTATCTATCTATCTATCTATCTATCTATCTATCTATCTATCTATCTATCATATAGTGCCTTTCATATCTATCTATCTATCTATCTATCTATCTATCTATCTATCTATCTATCTATCTATCTATCTATCTATCTATCTATCATATAGTGCCCTTAGTGTAAGTATTACATTAAATCTTTCATGAGATACAGTATATTGTATAAAAGACATTTCTAACCAAACTCCCACATTCACACTGGCACATACCTGGTTTCTCAATAAGACTCAATGTATGAGTGCCTTGTGTGGGGGGTCATTAACTGGCTTTCCAAATTCTGATCCCACCCTCTGGATGGACCACACTATGAAATCATTAAAAGTTGTTATTTGGGTGGAGTTGTGGTTATTGTACTGCTTTGTACCTTCCTGATTCTGGATTTTGTTCTTTTCCAGATGTTCTTTGAGCAGAATTTCCCCTTTTTTTGTCTGATCCTCGTGGGCTTTATATGTTGTCCAATTTCCTCTTATATCCCAGGCTCATTCTGTTAATTTGTTGGGTTATTCGACAACACTATACTGGTCCAGGTGCTGATGTACACATTAAGAACAGTATGGAAAATGACTGTCATGCTGTCCAGTGTTGGTTTACCACCTTGGACTTGATGTTCCCAAGACAGACGTCAGCTCCTTATAAATATGTAGTGTAAATAATCCATTTTAGAGAAATGAAAGGATTATTAGTGAGTTTATTTAATTTATTTGCAATTGTCATCTCAAAGTCTAAAGGCCACAATGTGCACTTACACCAGTAGCCTAGTTGTGATGATGTGAAAACCTCAATCAGTCCTCAGGTTTCAGCATTTACAGCATGCAGATAGCTGCCTGCTACTGGACATCAGTATGCCAGCCATAGTAGGCCAGTCCCAATAACGGTGCAGATGCGGTACATGGATGATGCAGCATGACTTTCCAGACAAACACAAGGCTAACGAGATCACTGGATGTTTCTACAGCTGTCCTTTCAATTTTTCTTTTCCCCAGGCCGATCAGTTCTCCGGATTTCACATACGCTCCGTCCTCTGTGTGCCTATTTGGAACAGCAACCATCAAATTATCGGTGAGTCTTTGGGAGGTTCAGCGGGGGCATCTTAACAGTTATGGTCACCAGCTTTCATTTCTGTTACAATTTAATTTGTTTTCTTGTCTCTTCATGAGTGGGAAATCATCCATTGTTTGTGTGAGATTTCAGGTTAAGGGGGCACTGGGGACTCTTTGGGTGGTTCTATCAGTTTTATGCTTTTATAGTAATGCTATTGTGATAATAAAATGGTAGGTACATAGAAATCTGGCCTATGGGGGTCTGGTGGTGATTTATAGAAATTTATAAAAACTCAAAACAATGGAGGAGACCAGTGAAGATTAAGGGGAAGAGCATTTACGACTGGAGCCAGGAAGCACTATTTTTCTCAAAGAGTTGTGGGAATCTGAAACAAACTACCAAGCCATGTTATTAAAGCAGAAACTTTGACAATGTTTAAGAAGAATCTGAATGAGATATTGGAACAGCTTAGCTACTGGCTAAACAAATGGACTGAATGGCCTTCTCAAATGTCTTAAGTTCTAAAGTACATGTGAAACTTGCAAAGAGTCTTCATTAGTCCTTATCAATCTAACAGAATTAGCACTGCGACAGTTAGATAGACAGACAGACATTCATTTTAGTATAGTAGGCAGGATGATAGATAGATAGATAGATAGATAGATAGATAGATAGATAGATAGATAGATAGATAGATAGATAGATAGATAGATAGATAGATAGATAGATAGATAGATAGATAGATAGATAGATAGATAGATAGATAGATACTTACTTTATTAATCCCCAAGGGGAAATTTACATACTCCAGCAGCAGGATACTGATAAAAACAATATTAATTAAAGAGCAATAAAAGCGCAGTGTAAGTTAAAAAAAAAGTAAAAGGTGGAGAGTTCCAGGCAGGTATAACACAATAACTTTGTATAATGTTAACGTTTACCCCCCCTGGATGGAATTGAAGAGTCGCATAGTGTGGGTGAGGAATGATCTCCTCAGTCTGTCAGTGGAGCAGGACGGTGACAGCAGTCTGTCGCTGAAGCTGCTCCTCTGTCTGGAGATGATCCTGTTCAGTGGATGCAGTGGATTCTCCATGATTGACAGGAGTCTGCTCAGCGCCCGTCGCTCTACCACAGATGTCAAACTGTCCAGCTCCATACCTACAATAGAGCCTGCCTTCCTCACCAGTTTGTCCAGGCGTGAGGCGTCCCTTTTCTTTATGCTGCCTCCCCAGCACACCACCGCGTAGAAGAGGGCGCTCGCCACAACCGTCTGATAGAACATCTGCAGCATCTTATTGCAGATGTTGAAGGACACCAGCCTTCTAAAGAAGTATAGTCGGCTCTGTCCTTTCTTACACAGAGCATCAGTATTGGCAGTCCAGTGTAATTTATCATCCAGCTGCACTCCCAGGTATTTATAGGTCTGCACCCACTGTACACAGTCACCTCTGATGATCACGGGGTCCATGAGGGACCTGGTCCTCCTAAAATCCACCACCATCTCCTTGGTTTTGCTGGTGTTCAGTTGTAGGTGGTTTGAGTCGCACCATTTAACAAAGTCCTTGATTAAGTTCCTATACTCCTCCTCCTGCCCACTCCTGATGCAGCCCACGATAGCAGTGTCATCAGCAAACTTTTGCACGTGGCAGGACTTCGAGTTGTATTGGAAGTCTGATGTATATAGGCTGAACAGGACCGGAGAAAGTACAGTCCCCTGCGGCGCTCCTGTGCTGCTGACCACAATGTCAGACGTGCAGTTCCCAAGACGCACATACTGAGGTCTGTCTTTAAGATAGTCCACGATCCATGACACCAGGTATGAATCTACTCCCATCTCTGCCAGCTTGTCCCTAAGGAGCAGAGGTTGGATGGTGTTGAAGGCGCTAGAGAAGTCCAGAAACATAATTCTTACAGCACCACTGCCTCTGTCCAAGTGGGAGAGGGATCGGTGTAGCATGTAGATGATGGCATCCTCCACTCCCACCTTCTCCTGGTATGCGAACTGCAGAGGATCGAGGGCATGGCAGACCTGTGGCCTCAGGTGGTGAAGCAGCAGCCTCTCCATAGATAGATATGTAAGGCACTATATAATAGATAGATAGATAGACAGACAGTGTAGACAGTAGAATGTGCTGCCACACCCCAAACTGCAGGCAATATCTATCTATCTATCTATCTATCTATCTATCTATCTATCTATCTATCTATCTATCTATCTATCTATCTATCTATCTATCTATCTATCTATCTATCTATCTATCTATCTAACACTAGAGGGCACTGTCGCTCCTCTAACCCAACAGACAGACGTCCAGGACACCAGGTAAAAGTACTAAAAGGTATTTTTAATTCCTTCTTTTATAAATACAGTAGTGCCTCTAAGCACCGCAGCCACCATACACAGGCAGGTAAATAAGCACAATAACCATACAATACTGTAATCATAACCAATTCTCTCCTCCACACCTCCCGGCTCGCTTGCTGGGTTTGCAGCAGTCCTTTATATAGTCCTTGACCCGGAAATGCTTCTGTCTTTCTGTCCCAGTGACTTGCCAGCACTTCCGGGTCAAATGGAGAACTTGCATTTTTTTTCAGCCTGGCAGTACTCCAAAGTCACGGTGGAAGGAAGATTGTTTCTTCTTTGATAGAGAATGCCTCGTGCGTCCAGTAACGTATTTTTGACAGTTTGTTCACGCTTGAGACTTGTAATTTTTAGAAGCGCAAGCATATTTTTAGAAGCAAGCGTAAATTTCTGAAAGGCAAGCGTAATTGACATGCGTGAAATGTAAATTTGACTTAAATTATTACGAGTTATTTTTGACACCGATCTTACTTCATAGTTCTAGGGCACCCGTAGGCAAACTCTGTATAATTGAAACTTCAATGAGGAAAAATAACGTGAGTAATAAACGTCTGGTTCTGGCTATCCAAGATGGCGGATTTTCCAGCTACGATGGTGTTCAGCAGGAAGTCATGGGTCCGGGCGGACCGACACCACAAATGGCATCAGCGATGGAAAAGCCGTCAATATTCCGGTCTGCAGAGGGAGGAAAAGAAATGGCGTTATCATAGAGCATCCAAACCTCGGCATCGGCGCAGAATTACCATCACTAGAGCCCTTAAACCTTAAGCCACCGATTCACTATAAGCACACGTGTGACAGGTTTTTGATGTCCAAGAACACTTTTGGCTATTTATCTTTAGTCTTTTCTGCATTTGGAATAAAGTATATTTCATTTAGTTTTTTTATTAGTGATGTCCTGGTGCCATTTTGTGAGTCCTATCGTTAGGACACTGGTCCTGATTGCCAACTATTTTACATTACAACGAGTAATTAACCATATTATAAAATAGTAAAACATAAAGTAGATTATGTTTCATGTTGCGTTAGAGGTATTCGTTGCGTTATACATTTTCGTTCTGTTTGGCTTTGAAATTAACACGCAGATGCTTTTTAAACTTACACTTTTACTGTAAAACTTCAATAAAAACAATTTTTTGAATGAACCTTTCGTCAATATCGCATTGAATTTTGATTCCGTGTTTGAACATACATCATAACAACGCAGCGTATAACTGCCTGTGAGTGAATATCGTTTCTTTCTCTCTAATAAATTAGACGACTTTTTCGAATGTTTGTCTCTGCGATTTGTTAATTGCCTATGCAAAAGCTATTCTAACCGGAAACTGTCAACGTTTTAATACGAATGGCATCTCAAGATCTCCTTTGGTGTCTAATGTTATCCCCTGAAGATGTACGACATTACCTTTCTGAAATACATCCTTCTTTCTACAGTAATTCGTACATTGTAAGACTGGACAGTGTTAATGGTTTTTGATATTCTTCGTGATATTGTAAGTTGTTGTTTTCATCTTCCGCACCATCACCACCAACTATTTCAGCAGAGTCTATTGGTACATATTTAACCAATTTGGCCATGTAACCGAATGACAATTTTGGACGCACTTAACCAATTTGATGTGGAACCGATCAACATTTTTGCTGTTAATTCATTTGACTTCCTCGTTTCTCAGTGCTAGGATTTGCCATGAGTGAATTTCGTTTCTTTCTCTCTAATAAATAAACTTTTTTGAATGTTTGTTCCTGTGATTTGTTAATTGTCATAGCAAAAGCTATTCTAACGGGAAACAGTCAATGTTTTAATACGAATAGCATATCAAGATCTCCTTTGTTGTCTAATGTTATCCCCTGAAGATGTATGACATGACCTTTTTTGGATACATCCTTCTCTCTACAGTAATTCGTGCGGAGGAAGACTGCACAGTGTTAACGGTTGTAGATATCCCTCATGATTTTGTAAGTTGATGTTTTCATCTTCCGCAGCATCACCACCATCTGTTTCAGCAGAGTCTATTGATACGCATTTAACCAATCTGCCGTGTAACCGATCAACAATTTTCGCGTTAATTCATTTGACTTCATCGTTTCTCGGTGCTAGGATTGCCCGTGTACTCATTTCTTCTGTTGATAACCCTTCAGGATGAAATTCATCAATAAGATTTGGACATGATACGTCTTCTTTAATTGGGAACTTAAAGTGACGAAAGCATAAAAATTTTCAAGAGCATAGAGAGCAGGAAACGTGTCTGTCAAAAGCATTCACACCAATGAGAGGTGAGAGGACTGCGGGCGCGTTTGGATATAGTTGAGAAGAGAGCGTGACTTGAATAAATCTCATGTCAAAAGTCTTGTCTTGTGGGACTTGAAAAAATCTGTTCCAAAACGTCTCGTCTCGTCGCAGGTTTTTTTTTTTTATATACCGGTAATAGAGAATGTGACAGATTTAGGTTCCCTGTGACCCCTTAAACCCTCAGACCACACGTCAGACACCAGGTAAAAGTCCAAATATTATATTTATTAGGACAAAACGTGCACAAAGCACCTCCACCTCCACTATACTTCAATAAACAATCAATACTACAATAACAATCACAATAATCAAATAAACAATCCTCCACTCCCAGACGCTTAGCCACCCTGCCTCCCAACTCAACTCCTCCGTCTGGGATTTCCCAGAGTCCTTTATAGTACATGACCCGGAAGTGTTTCAGTCCCTCAGTCCATGTGACTTTCTGTCACTTCCGGGTCAGGTAAAAACTTTTCCTTTTCTTCATCAGCCCGGAAGCACTTTATTTCTTCCCACCATGTGACTGGGATTTACTTCCAGGCTGTATGGAAAATAAATGTCTCTGTTTCTCCCTGCAGCGTCCCCTGGCGACCCCAACGTTATCCAGCAGGGCTGTGCATTAAAACTCCATAGTCCATGATGCCCTGCTGGAATTCGGGGCATCTCCACGTTGCAAGGAGGGCTCCGTCTAGCGACCTGGGGGTATTGGCCGGGATGAATGGCCGGCCATATCTCACAAGAGATATCTCGTCTTTCCTAGTGATGTGTTAAGACATTCAGATATTCTATAAAGAAGCACATGGACACCTCTCACCGTCTTCCCAGTTTGCTCGTCTTTGGTTCAATGCTGCCGGCTATCTAACAGAAGTCAAGAGAGCACACATCTGCTCCTACAGCAGCTTACTGTGTGCAGATGGTGCAGACCTATTAATACCTGGGAGTGCAGCTGGATGATAAATTACACTGGACTGCCAATACTGATGCTCTGTGTAAGAAAGGACAGAGCTGACTATACTTCCTTAGAAGGCTGGCATCCTTCAACATCTGCAATAAGATGCTGCAGATTTTCTATCAGACGGTTGTGGCGAGCGCCCTCTTCTACGCGGTGGTGTGCTGGGGAGGCAGCATTAAGAAGAAAGGCACCTCACGCCTGGACAAACTGGTGAGGAAGGCAGGCTCTATTGTTGGCATAGAGCTGGACAGTTTAACATCTGTGGCAGAGCGACGGGCGCTGAGCAGACTCCTATCAATTATGGAGAATCCACTGCATCCACTTAATAGTATCATCTCCAGACAGAAGAGCAGCTTCAGCGACTGACTGCTGTCACTGTCCTGCTCCACTGATAGACTGAGGAGATCGTTCCTCCACCACACTATGCGACTCTTCAATTCCACCCGGGGGATAAACGTTAACATTATAAAAAGTTATTGTCCTGCGGTGGGTTGGCACCCTGCCCAGGATTGGTTCCTGCCTTGTGCCCTGTGTTGGCTGGGATTGTGAATTTCCCCTTGGGATTAATAAAGTATCTATCTATCTATCTATCTATCTATCTATCTATCTATCTATCTATCTATCTATCTATCTATCTATCTATCTATCTATCTATCTATCTATCTATCTATCTATCTATCTATCTATCCATCTATCTATCTATCTATCTGTCTATCTATCTATCTATCTATTATATAGTGCCTTTCATATCTATCTATCTATCTATCTATCTATCTATCTATCTATCTATCTATCTATCTATCTATCTATCTATCTATCTATCTATCTATCTATCTATTATATAGTGCCTTTCATATCTATCTATCTATCTATCTATCTATCTATCTATCTATCTATCTATCTATCTATCTATCTATCTATCTATCTATCTATCTATTATATAGTGCCTTTCATATCTATCTATCTATCTATCTATCTATCTATCTATCTATCTATCTATCTATCTATCTATCTATCTATCTATCTATCTATCTATTATATAGTGCCTTTCATATCTATCTATCTATCTATCTATCTATCTATCTATCTATCTATCTATCTATCTATCTATCTATCTATCTATCTATCTATCTATCTATCTATCTATCTATCTATCTATCTATCTACTGTTGCAGTTTAATGAAACGTATGTGTTGCAACACTTTTAAAAGACGTCAACATTTAGTGAGAGTTTTTACCATCTGTGACAGCAGGATGGATGCTTTGTAATTCCCTGAGAGAAGCAAAGAGTCTTTATTCCCCCCCCCCCCCATCTTCTTGGCTAATTTGGCTTACTGAAAGCAGCAGAGGGGGGGTTAGGGGGGGTTTGGTACTCTGAAGTAATTGGGGACTGATGTGTGCCAATGAGAAATGCTTTGGGTGGCACTAGAGGGTATGAGTCTTTTTGGTCACTCCCGTATTGGAATAAGTGATGACTGAATGAATGAAGTTATACAGCTCAATCAATTGGTTATAACACCTGATGTTTCTCACCTTCTGCTTTCCTCTTCTGTACACAGGAGTTGCTCAAGTGTTAAACCGTCTGGATGGGAAACCTTTCGATGATGCCGACCAGCGTCTCTTTGAGGTGATTTATCTTTACCTGACGTTTTATTTTCTTGGAAAAATGCTCACGATCAAGAGACGTTTCTTCTTTTCTTAGACCATGTCCTCAAAACATGTCACTAGGATGGCTTTTCCTGGTTAGGATGACCTGGTCAGTGTGACTAAGGTTTCCTTAGAAAAGATCGTGGACTATAATGTTTGCTGATGACATTGGGAGCAGGTTGATGAGACCCTGGAGAGGTGGAGATCTGCTCTAGAGAGGAGAGGAATGAAGGTCAGTAGGACCACCAAGACAGAATACATGTGTGTGAATGAGAGGGTGGTCAGTGGAACGGTGACGATGAAGGGAGTAGAGTTGGCGAAGTTGGAGGAGTTTAAATACTTGGGATCAACAGTACAAAGTAATAAGGAATTGTGGAAGAGAAGTGAAAAAGAGAGTGCAGGCAAGGTGGAGTGGGTGGAGAAGAGTGTCAGGAGTGATTTGTGACAGACGGGTATCAGCAAGAGTGAATGGGAAGGACTACAGGATGGTAGTGAGACCAGCTATGTTATATGGGCTGGAGACGGTGGCACAGGAGACAGAGCTGGAGGTGGCAGGTTTAAAGATGTTAAGATTTGCATTGGGTGTGATGATGATGGACAGGATTAGAAATGAGGACATTAGAGGGTCAGCTCAGGTTGGGAGACAAAGTCAGAGAGGCGAGATTGCGTTGGTTTGGACATGTGCAGAGGAGAGATGAGGGGTATATTGGGAGAAGGGTTGTAAGGATAGAGCTGCCAGGGAAGAGGAGGAGAGGAAAGCCTAAGAGAAGGTTTGTGGAGGTGGTGAGAGGGGACATGCAGGTGATGGGTGTGACAGAACAAGATGGAGAGGACAGGAAGATATCGAAGAAGATGATCCGCTGTGGAAACCCCTAACGGGAGCAGCCGAAAGAAGAAGAGGAAGAAGTTAAACTGAAAATCTGCAGCCATCGCAGACCTCCAGGACTGTACTTGAGGATCTGTGATCTACAAAGTAACTAAACTTTGTATTTGTTGAATGAAAGCATTAATAAGGCACAGCGTTAAACACCAAAATTCATAATCAGCAAGGACTGAGTTCTAATTAGGTCACTGGCTGGAATGAAAACTGCAGCCCTCCAGGCCCATGATTGAGGGCCACTGAATAACGAGATACAAAATGAACCAAAACATGAGCAGCAAACTGTGACCATCATACTGAAAATGAAAAAGATGGAGGTCTCAGGAATGTTGATTTCCTCAGGTCCTCAAAACATTTGACCAGAGCTCTTAGAAAAGTAAAGAAAAAAAAATCAGCAATTTCAGAAATGTCTGCTATTGCACAACGAGAGCAGCAACAAGCCATGGAATTAAAGAACGAGTTTAATTAACAACAAGACTCAGCACCTCATTAAGCAACTGGTTGGAGTGAAATTGGTTGGAGTTGGAGGCCCTGACTTAGTTGCTCTTCTGTTGGCTCCTTCACTTCACATTTCATTTCTTTTTGGGTGCCATTGAAGGAAAGAAATAAAGCAACTCAGAGGAATGAGGGAGAAATTCAGGGGATCAAATCTTTAAACAAGTCAATTCAGATGAGTTCAAAAGAAGTTAATTAGCAGCTAAAACAGGTCACTAAATAAGAAAAGGGTGAGAATGAAAACCTGAAGCCACTGCGGCCCTCCAGGACTGGAGTCTGAGATCCCTGCTCTAGGGGTGTCTTTAGTACGTCGGAGGACCTACTAACTTCAGCTACTTAACCTGAGGTGGCCTGGAGCCCATTCTTCTTCTATTAATGAGCACAGGTAAGCTGTCAAGTCTGCCCGAGATGTCATTGTTTGATCACTTTCTTTGAGATGATCTGTGTGGTGGGATGAATTGACCCCAAGTCACTTTTTCTCATCTTCTGTGTTGTTTAATTGATTGGTCTGGAAAGCCACGCCTGCCCTGTTCATGACTGCAGCTGAGTGGACAACAACAACTTTTTTTTTTTTTTTTTCTGGTGTACCCCAAAATCACACAAGGAATGCCTCGATGGGTTTTAAGAGGTTCTGTTTTTTGACAAGGCCTTGACTCCCTAAGAAGACAAGAAAAAAGCTCCTCCATGGCCAGATAACGCAGTGTCCCCTCACAGAGTTTACCACTTCAGCACCTAGAGATAAGTGGACTGAACTGGTCCAGGTGACTACGAGATGTGGTCTCTTCTTGTATTGATAGCAGTAGAGTGTTGTACCATGTTAGCCATAGATTGGTACAAGAGAAAGTAGGGTGAAATGACAGATTTTATTGGCTAACTAAATAGATTACAAATGCAAGCTTTCGAGGCAGCTAAGGCCCCTTCATCAGGCAAAGGTGTAACTTTTCATGTAAACATCACTGGGGTCCTCCTGTAGTTTGCAGTAATAAGTGGTCTTAGAAAGCTGCCTCTGTGGCTCTTTTATATAATCAGATGTGTTCGTGATTACTAAGGCAGACCCTTTATCGGGTGGTTTGACAATGATCTCCATGTTTTCCCTTAGTGAATGTGTGGCTTGCTTTTCTTGTAAACTGATATTGAATACCTGGTTCTGCTCTCTGTCCGGGATCCCTCTATCAGAAGCTGTCTATGTACAGTACCTCACAAAAGTGAGTACACCCCTCACATTTTTGTAAATATTTTATTATATCATTTCATGGGACAACACTGAAGATACAGTATGACACTTTGATACAATGTAAAGTAGTCTGTGTCTTCTTCTTCTTCTTCTTCTTTCGGCTGCGCCCGTTAGGTGTTGCCACAGCGGATCATCTTCTTCCATATCTTTCTGTCCTCATCATCTTGTTCTGTTACCCCCATCACCTGCATGTCCTCTCTTACCACATCTATAAACCTTCTCTTAGGCCAGCGTTTCTCAACCTTTAAGTTTAAAATTTCCCTACGAATAACAAAATTACGCCACATTTGGCAACATTCGCGCTCCCAGGGAGAACTGCTGTCTTAGGCCTTCCTCTTTTCCTCTTGCTTGGCAGCTCTACCCTTAGCATCCTTCTCCCAATATACCCCTCATCTCTCCTCTGCACATTGTATAACAGTGTAAATTTGCTGTCCCCTCAAAATAACTCAACGCACAGCCGTTAATGTCTAAACAACAAAAGTGAGTTCACCCCTAAGTGAAAAATGTCCAAATTGTGCTCAAAATGTCAATATTTTGTGTGGCCTCCATTATTTTCCAGCACTGCCTTAACTCTCTTGGGCATGGAGTTCACACGAGCCTCACAGGTTGCCACTGGAATCCTCTTCCACTCCTCCATGACTCCATCACAGAGCTGGTGGATGTTAGAGACCTTGCGCTCCTCCATCTTCCCCACAGATGCTCAATTGGGTTTAGGTCTGGAGACATGCTTGGCCAGTCCAGCACCTTGACCCTCAGTTTCTTTAGCAAGGCAGTGGTGGTCTTGGAGGTGTGTTTGGGGTTGTTATCATGTTCGGTTTCCGAAGTGAGGGGATCATGCTCTCCTTCAGTATGTCACAGTACATGTTGGCATTCACGGTGCCCTGAATGAACTGTAGCTCCCCAGTGCCTGACAGCACTCATGCAGCCCCAAACCATGACACTCCCACCACCATGCTTGACTGTAGGCAAGACACACTTGTCTTTGTACTCCTCACACACGCTTGACACCATCTGAACCAAATCAGTTGATCTTGGTCTCATCAGACCACAGGACATGGTTCCAGTAATCCATGTCCTTAGTCTTCATGTCTTCAGCAAACTGTCTGCAGGCTTTCTTGTGCATCATCTTTAGAAGAGGCTTCCTTCTGGGATGACAGCCATGCAGACCAATTTGATGTAGTGTGCGGCGGGCGTATGGTCTGAGCACCGACACGCTGACCCCACACCCCTTCAACCTCTGCAGCAATGCTGGCAGCACTCATACGTCTGTTTTCAAAAGACCACCTCTGGATATGACGCTCAGCACGGGCACTCAACTTCTTCAGTCGACCATGGAGAGGTCTGTTCTGAGTGGAACCTGTCCTGTTAAACCTGTCGCTGTATGGTCTCGGCCACCGTGCTGCAGCTCAGTTTCAGGGTGTTGCCAATCTTCTTATAGCCTACGCCATCTTTATGTAGAGCAACAATTCTTGTTTTCAGATCCTCAGAGAGTTCTTTGCCATGAGGTGCCATGTTGAACTTCCAGTGACCAGTATGAGAGAGTATGAGAGCGGTAACACCAAATTTAACACACCTGAGACCTGGTAACACTAACAAGTCAAATGACACCGGGAAGGGAAAACGGCTAATTGGTCACAATTAGGGACATTACATTGGATCAAAGGGTCAGATCTTCAGTGTTGTCCCATGAAAAGATCTAATAAAATATTTATGAAAATGTCAGGGGTGTACTCACTTTTGTGAGATACTGTATCTGTCCAGAATGGGGTTTCCTCCGGGTTTTGGTGTCCATGTAGGTTTTTTGGTGGAATTATTGTAACGGCTCATGCTTGCTTCCTGTGTATTACTGTACACCTTATTATGGAAGAATTCTCTAAGTCTGAGCTTGAAAAATTTTTCCATATGACTGCAGCATCTGATTTTGTCAATAGGTTTAGCCGGACAGAATGAGAGGCCCTTTGAGAGTACTGACATCTCATTTTCGTTCGGTGTGTAGGAAGAAAGATTAACAATACAGGTCTTGTGCTCCATGTTTATTGATGATGTGGGTAAGCTTTTTTCTTTGTAGCTTTTTCTTTTTGTTTTTGATCAGAAGTCTCTGGAGTCTCTTGTAATATAATTGCAACTCTTTAACTGTATCTTGCAAGTTGTTCTCCAGGAGAAGAATGAAGTTGGAGACTTCTTCTTGGATATTCTTTTTGAGGCTCTAGCAAATTTTTTATCAGATGGTTCCGTTGCCTCTATGAGCTTCTGATGCATAGCTGCTCTGAAAATTGGCTCTTGTAAGTGTGCATGGTTGGATTTTGTATCAAGAGGCCTTTAGGAATGAGGTTTTCCTTTTTGCATTTGGTCAAGAAGAAGATGTCCAAGTGGGCTAGTTTCTTCCATCGGGTTTTCAGTTCCATGTGAATCCGGTACATTGTGGTGTTCTGGTATATCCATAGCAGTAGAGTGTTGTAAGCACCTTGAGCATGGGAAAGGCGCTATATAAATAAAATGTATTATTATTATTATTGTTGTACCGTGTTAGCCATAGATTGATACAGGAGAAAGTAGGGTGAAATGACACCTTTTATTGGCTAACTAAATACAGTAGATTACAAATGCAAGCTTTTGAGGCAGCTATGGTTTTCTGTATCCATAATTTGAATTCCTTTCCTATGATGATCTTTCTTCTTCAATATGGAGATCAGGTATCACCTGGAAGGTCACTTCTTTCCTGTCCTATTAACAGAGCTGTCTGGCATTGTGTTTCATCTGCCATTTCGTGTCTGAGCTGGCTCAAGTAGGCTATCCCTTTAGAGAGGAAATGACCAGGCTCTTTCTCTTTTAAACTCTCTGTACGTCACACAGTCATTCAGATGGGTGCAGCAACCTGGCTGAGGGGTCCCTGTGTTTCCTCACTCATTTCATAACTTTACTCAAATGGAGTGCCCACTGGCAAACATTACATAACCTAATGCTTTCAAACCCGCTTATTCCAGTTCAAGGTTACTGGGGGCTGAAGGCTATCAGGGTATAAAATAGCAAGGTACCAATCTACCACACAGGGTTAGTTTGGAATTTCCAATTAATTAAACCCACAGGACTTTGGGAATGTGGGAGAAGAAGCAGATAACCTCAGGGAAAGCACATAGAGACAAAGCTGGAACATGCAGCCTCCACAAGGACAACATCTACATGGCTGATTTAATCCAAAGATGCTGGATCAGTAATAAGGCAGCAGTAAGAACCACTGCAGCACCTGGATCAGAAACTAGGAATTAGAAAATAAATGAACATGCTAGACATGAAACATTTTATTTGATAGATAGTGTGGACGCCATGGGCGCGTAGAGCTGCTCTAACCTGACACAGACAGGCAGAGATGCAGGATTTTATCACACAGCACACGATTTTATTACTCTTCCTGTGGGAACCACTCTACTTCACGTCCCACCATTACAACACCGATCTAAATTACAGTTCAACGCACAACAGATCATCTTAGGTCGCTTTCCGCCTCCACTCCCTCTCTGACAAGCTCTGTCCTCTTCCTCCAAACTCTCTCTTTCCATTAGCAGTGGCAGGCTCCCTTTAAACAAATCCTGGGAGCGTTCCAGGTGCTTCATCAATATTACCTGGAATCACTGCCAGGTGTGATGGAAATCCACTGCCAGACTCTGCAGCTCCCTCTGGCGGCCCACACGGAAATCAATAAGGCTGCAAAAAATTCTCACTCCCAGTCTGTGCTGCAGGAACCTGTGGTGGACGGCTGACCTCTAGTGTCCCAGGTGAGGTAGTGCCTCGTAGGGATTCTCTCCTCTGGTCCTTCGATCCAATTGGCATCTCAGCCACACAATGACTGTGGCCATCCATCACGATAGATAGATAGATAGATAGATAGATAGATAGATAGATAGATAGATAGATAGATAGATAGATAGATAGATAGATAGATAGATAGATAGATGAAAGGCACTATATAATAAATAGATAGACAGTATGGCACTATATAATAGATAGACACATAGATTGGCACTATGCAATAGATAGATGTGAAAGGAACTATATAATAGATAGATAGATAGATAGATAGATAGATAGATAGATAGATAGATAGATAGATAGATAGATAGATAGATAGATAGATAGATAGACAGTAAGGCACTATATAATAGATGGACAGATAGAAAGGCACTATATGATAGATAGATGTGAAAGGAACTATATAATAGATAGATAAAACAGTAAGGCAGTATATAATAGATAAATAAGTAGATGTGAAAGGCACTATATAATAGATAGATAGAAAGATAGAAAGGTACTATATAATAGAAGGATGTGAAAGGCACTATATAATACATCGATAGATCAATAGATAGACAGATAGAAAGGCACTATATAATAGATAGATAGATAAATATGAAAGGCACTATATAATAGATAGATAGATAGATAGAAAGGCACTATATAATAGATAGAGGGATGTGAAAGACACTATATAATAGATAGATAGAAAGATAGAAAGGCACTATATAATAGATAGAGGGATGTGAAAGGCACTATATAATAGATAGATAGAAAGATAGAAAGGTACTATATAATAGAACGATGTGAAAGGCACTATATAATACATCGATAGATCGATAGATAGACAGATAGAAAGGCACTATATAATAGATAGATAGATAAATATGAAAGGCACTATATAATAGATAGATAGATAGATAGATAGATAGATAGATAGATAGATAGATAGATAGATAGATAGATAGATAGAAAGGTACTATATAATAGATAGATAGATAAATATGAAAGGCACTATATAATAGATAGATAGATAGATAGAAAGGTACTATATAATAGATAGATAGAGGGATGTGAAAGGCACTATATAATAGATCTATAGATGGATAGAAAGGCACTATATAATAGATAGATAGAGGGATGTGAAAGGTACTATATAATAGATTGATAGATAGACAGATAGAAAGGTACTATATAATAGAAGGATGTGAAAGGCACTATATAATACATAGATAGATCGATAGATAGACAGATAGAAAAGGCACTATATAATAGATAGATAGATAAATATGAAAGGCACTATATAAGAGATAGATAGATAGATAGATAGATAGATAGATAGATAGATAGATAGATAGATAGATAGATAGATAGATAGATAGATAGATAGATAGGGTCAGAATGCAGAATTAAGAATATATCTCTGGTTATTGCAACATTCTCATAATAGGAACTCTATAGATAAAATGTTGCCTACATAAACAACTTAAAGTCTTTATTTTTCTGTCTAGGCTTTCGTAATCTTTTGTGGCCTTGGTATCAATAACACAATCATGTATGATCAAGTGAAGAAGTCCTGGGCAAAGCAGTCTGTGGCTCTGGATGTAAGTTCATCAGTTATGTTTCTTGTTACTGCATTTTTTATTTGCCTTATGAAATAATTTAAAATTTGTTATAATTGTTAAGGTGCTATATAAAATAAAAGTTGATGATGTCTCATTTTTTAAAATATTTGCAACCTACTCCGAGCTTTTGTTTTTTGCTATTTGTCTTTTTTTTAACTCTTCATTATATCACTTTATTTAGGTTAATGGCTCACTCACGCACACGCACACGCACACACAGTCATTTGGGACCAAATTAGAACGGACATTGACTGTGTTTACATGCACACTCAGAACTGGGATAAGGTGAATAACCCGGTCAAGGCAGAAACCTGGTTTCTTAAAAAGCTCCATTTACATGCGACTTTAGGGAAAATACTCCGACACCTTCAAACTGCCAAGCCTGAAGCCTGTCATCATTTTCTTGTATTCTATAAATACATTTAAGCCTTTCATGTGCTGCGAAGTAAATCACATCCATCCCCTTTTTTACTTCCTCGACCTGAGCCGTCAATGATTCGTGGTATGAACACTGGCCGCTGCGTCACACTATCATGCTGTTTCAACATATCTGTAGCAAACAGATGGATGAAAATTAACCTGACATTTTAATAAAATGTTTCTTTTACACACACAGACTGTTCTGCTCGGCTGTGCGAATGACTGCAGGTACCAGTAGGTTTGCTTCTTGTCTTACACCCAGTGCTGCTGGGATAATAACTCAGCTATTTTTACTTCAATAAACTAAATATTGTATAAGATTACTTGTTAGTTTAAAAAGTATTCAGACTACACAATGCACTGTACTTGTAACGTGTTACCTCCTATACAACTCCCAAGATTGTGCTGCTAAGCTTAGCACTGTACGTTCAGCTCATCAGCATACATTTAGCGATTTCAGCAATATTGAGACAGATTATTTTAACCAGGAGAAGGAATAAATGTGATCATCTGAGCATTGGCCTCCGGAAATTTATCTTTGTGGACATTTCTAGCTGTGGCTGCTGAAGGTGTGTGTGAGGCTGACACTTCCACAGTCGAGCAGAGTACAGAGGACATGCAGCGACTGCTACCTCCTCAGCTATAACCTGGTTCAGGTCTGCAAGGCCAAACAGTTGGGTTACTCGCTGAGAAAACTACGTCTCTTAACCAGGCTTCTCTAATGGGAATTAAGGGATTATGTGGGATTTTAGAAACCAGGGTTCTGTGAATAGCCGGGTTAATAAAGCTTATCTAAATATGCGACATGAAAAATGATTTTTGTTTTGGAGTATTTAATATCATCATTCTTTATAGTGCCTTTCAAAGTGAGCACTGTAAGAGTGATTCCAGAATTAATATGGGGCCTGCATTGAGCCTTTCATAGTAAGTGAAGTAATGAGTGCTTATCAGATTGGTCTGTTTTAGGAAGAACCTTTCATAGGGACCCCACCCTGGGACATCAGACACAAGGCAGGAACGGGCCTTGACCAGGCTGCAAGTCTAGAGAAGAGCCTTCTCAGTCACACATCTCCCTCAAGTCATTTTAGAATAGACTGAGTATTTAAACAAATATATGTGGGTGATGGCGGATACACAGATAGATTGATATGACAAGCATTATATCAAAAGTTCTGAACTAATTATATGATTTCTGCAAAAGCACTAGGTAGATAGGTAGATATGAACTGCACTATATAATAGATAGATAGATAGATAGATAGATAGATAGATAGATAGATAGATAGATAGATAGATAGATAGATAGATAGATATGAAAGGCACTATATAATAGATAGATATTTTAGTATAGTTGGCAGGATAGATAGATAGATAGATAGATAGATAGATAGATAGATAGATAGATAGATAGATAGATAGATATGAAAGGCACTATATAATAGACAGATAGATAGATATGTAAGGCACTATATAATAGATAGATAGATATTTTAGTATAGTCGGCAGGACAGATAGATAGATATGTAGGGCACTGTATAATAGATAGATAGATAGGTAGATATATAGATATGAAAGGCACTAGATAGATATGTAAGGCACTATATAATAGATAGATAGATCGATAGATAGGTTGATAGATAGATCGATAGATATGTAAGGCACTATATAATAGATAGATAGATAGATAGATAGATAGATAGATAGATAGATAGATAGATAGATAGATAGATAGATATTTTAGTATAGTTGGCAGGATAGATAGATAGATAGATAGATAGATAGATAGATAGATAGATAGATAGATAGATAGATAGATAGATAGATAGATAGATAGATAGATAGATATGTAAGGCACTATATAATAGATAGATAGATCGATAGATAGGTAGATAGATAGATCGATAGATATGTAAGGCACTATATAATAGATAGATAGATAGATAGATATTTTAGTATAGTTGGCAGGATAGATAGATAGATATATAGATAGATATATAGATAGATAGATATGAAAGGCACTATATAATATATAGATAGATGTGAAAGGCACTATATAATAGATAGATAGATAGATAGATAGATAGATAGATAGATAGATAGATAGATAGATAGATAGATAGATAGATAGATAGATAGCACTATCTATCTATCTATCTATGGCAGTGACAGGGATTCGAACCGGCAACCTTCGAGATGCCAGCGCAGATCCTTAGCCTCAATGAGACGACCCCCAAACCAGGAATGAATGATTTAGCAGGTGGAGGGAGGCCACTGACATTTTTCCCTCCTCATCTGTTTTGTCACTCGTTTTGCATTTGGCTACGGTCAGTGTCACTACTGGTAGCATGAGGCCACACCTGGACCCTACAGAGGTGGCGCAGGTAGTCCAACTTCTCCAGGATGGCACGTCAATACCACGTGGCATTGCCAGAAGGTTTGCTGTAGTCTCAAGGGCATGGAGGAGATTCCAGAAGACAGACTGTCGGTTCCACCAAAAAGAGAGCTGGACAGGGCCCCTGGTAAAAGGTCCTTAACCTATCAGCAGGACCCACTGATATCTGCTCCTTTGGGCAAAGAGGAACAGGGTGAGCACTGGCAGAGCCTATAAAAATGACCTCCAGCAGGCAGGCAGGCCACTGGTGTGAATGTCTCTGACCAAACAATCAGAAACAGACTTCATGAAGGTGGCCTGAGGGCCTGACATCCTCTAGTGGGCACCATGGAGCTCAATTGGCATTTGCCATAGAATACCAGAATTGGCAGGTCCACCACTGGCAGGCGCACTGTGCTTTTTACAGATGAGAACAGGTTCACCCTGAGCACATGAGACAGACATGAAAGGGTCTGCAGAAGCCATGGAGAACGTTATGCTGCCTGTCACATCGTTCAGCATGACTGGTTTGGTGGTGGGTCAGTGATGATACATCTGGGGAGGCATATCCATGGAGGAACGCACAGACCTCTACAGGCTAGACAACGGCACCTTGACTGCCATTATCTATCAGGATGAAATCCTTGGATCCATTGTCAGACCCTGTGCTGGTTCCTCCTGGTACACGACAATGCCCGGCCTCATGTGGCGAGAGGAAGAAAGAACTGATACCATTGACTGGACCCCCCGCTCACTTGCCTGACCTCAATCCAGTAGAACACCTCTGGATGGGACATTATTTTTCGGTCCATCCAACCCCTTAGACTGTCTAGGAGCTCAGTGATGCCCTGGTCCAGATCTGGGAGGAGATCCCCCAGGACACCATCTGTCACCTCATTAGTACGATGTCAGGAATGGGGGGGGCATACAAACTACTGAGGACGATTTGGAGTTGCTGCAATGACATGTCGGCTAAATGGACTCACCAGCCTGCTGCATAATTTGTTCCCTTTGATTTTCGGGGTGTCTTTGAGTTCAGAGCCCTCACTCTGTCGGTTCATCATTTTCATTTCCATCCTTTCGTTCCTCACACATCACCATATCAGTCCACAGCAGTAGAGAGAGCCAGCAGGAGTTTTTTCCCATTGAGATCTGATGGGTTTTCTACGTGTTCCTTTCATTTTTTTGAGCAGTTTAGTTTAGGCACTATACGTAGATAGATAGATAGATAGATAGATAGATAGATAGATAGATAGATAGATAGATAGATAGATAGATAGATAGATAGATAGATAGATAGATAGATAGATAGATAGATAGATAGATAGATAGATAGATAGATAGATAGATAGATAGATAGATAGATACTTTATTAATCCCAATGGGAAATTCACATTATCCAGCAGCACCTTACTGATACAAAAAACAATATTAAATTAAAGAGTGATAACAATGCAGGTATACAGACAGACAATAACTTTATATAATGTTAACGTTTACCCCCCCGGGTGGAATTGAAGAGTCGCATAGTATGGTGGAGGAACGATCTCCTCAGTCTGTCAGTGGAGCAGGACGGTGACAGCAGTCTGTCGCTGAAGCTGCTCTTCTGTCTGGAGATGATCCTGTTTAGTAGATGCAGTGGATTCTCCATAATTGATAGGAGTCTACTCAGCGCCCGTCGCTCTGCCACAGATGTTAAACTGTCCAGCTCTATGCCAACAATAGAGCCTGCCTTCCTCACCAGTCTGTCCAGGCGTGAGGCGTCCTTCTTCTTTATGCTGCCTCCCCAGCACACCACCGCGTAGAAGAGGGCGTTCGCCACAACCGTCTGATAGAACATCTGCAGCATCTTATTGCAGATGTTGAAGGACTCCAGCCTTCTAAGGAAGTATAGTCGTCTCTGTCCTCTCTTGCACAGAGCATCAGTATTGGCAGTCCAGTCTAATTTATCATCCAGCTGCACTCCCAGGTATTTATAGGTCTGCACCATCTGCACACAGTCACCTCTGATGATCACGGGGTCCATGAGGGGCCTGGTCCTCCTAAAATCCACCATCATCTCCTTGGTTTTGCTGGTGTTCAGTTGTAGGTGGTTTGAGTCGCACCATTTAACAAAGTCCTTGATTAGGTCCCTATACTCCTCCTCCTACCCACACCTGATGCAGCCCACGATAGCAGTGTCGTCAGTGAACTTTTGCACGTGGCAGGACTCTGAGTTGTATTGGAAGTCTGATGTATATCGGCTGAACAGGACCGGAGAAAGTACAGTCCCCTGCGGCGCTCCTGTGTTGCTGACCACAATGTCAGACCTGCAGTTCCCGAGACGCACATACTGAGGTCTGTTTGTAAGATAGTCCACGATCCGTGCCACCAGGTATGAATCTACTCCCATCTCTGCCAGCTTGACCCTAAGGAGCAGAGGTTGGATGGTGATGAAGGCGCTAGAGAAGTCCAGAAACATCATTCTTACAGCACCACTGCCTCTGTCCAAGTGGGAGAGGGATCGGTGTAGCATGTAGATGATGGCATCCTCCGCTCCCACCTTCTCCTGGTAAGCAAACTGCAGAGAGTCGAGGGCGTGTTGGACCTGTGGCCTCAGGTGGTGAAGCAGCAGCCTCTCCATGGTCTTCATCACATGTGAAATATAGCAATAGGTAGATAGATGGTTAAGGCACTATATAATAGAGAGACAGAGAGATGGTGGCAGGTCTGAATTCTGCACCGAGTCATTATCTAAGTAGAGTCTCCCTCGTGCCCTTGTGTTTTTGTCTCAAGGTAGATCAGTTTCCATCGATCTTTCTGTGTTTGATTTGCGCTTGTGGATTATTGCCCCGTTCTGGGTTGGTTCCTGCTTTGTCCCCAACTCTCCTAGGATGGGCTCTGGTTCCCCATAAAACCTGAACTTTGAAAGTATTATACAGTATATGCCGATATCCAGCATACTGTATATGAGTATAAGGCATGTAGGCTCCCAGAGCGTAGGGAGGCATCACACAGACGTGAGACGTGTAGAACAGCCCAGCACACAAGAGTAATCAGGCCCAAAGCTAGTCAGACTCCTGTAGTTGTGAATCAAGATGACATTCTATTTCTGATTTATTTCCATTCCTGTGTATGGGATTTGAAGGATTAAGCAGTAGCTTTATTCCAGGAATTGATGCATAGAATGGAGATACTGGCCTCTAGTGACCATTGCTTGAAATTGCATGCTACACTGGCCCTAGTTAAGAGTTGACTCGCCTTCTTTCTTCAACATCGATTCACTCATTTATTTCTTGAACTGGCTTCAACTCTGTCGAGGTGAAGAGGATTTTGTCCTCAAATTAATGCACGCAATTCCCTTATTTTTGTGAAAAGTTCAATCAAAATGATTTACTGACAGCACTGCGGATGTTATATGGAGTGATCTACGACAGAGATCAGTATTAGAGGTTCTATATAAAATCATCATCCCTTGGTTTTACTTTTTAAAGTTGTTGTTAGGGTGGCATGGTGGCACAGTGGGTAGTGCTGCTGCCTTACAGTTTGGAGACCCAGGTTCACTTCCCGGGTCCTCCCTGCGTGGAGTTTGCATGTTCTCCCCGTGTCTGCAGGGGTTTCCGCCCAAAGACATGCAGGTTAGGTGGATTGGCGATCCTAAATTGGTCCCTAGTGTGTGTGTCCTGCGGTGGGTCGGGGCCCTGTGTTGGCTGGCATTTTCTCCAGCAGGCCCCTGTGACCCTGTAGTTAGGATATATCAGGTTGGAAAATGGATGGATGGAAGTTGTTGTCAACTGTTGCAATTTCTGCATTAGTGCATTAAGGTAACCTGTGTGAAGAACTCCACCTAGTGGACATATCCACACAGTGAAAATGATTCCTGAATAATTGAGCAAGCGCAAAATGTCAAGCTAGTGGTTTGCTTTTGGTAAAGTTTTGCTGTCACTTTATATTTATTCCTCACAGATTTAATAGATTGTGTTATTCAGAACATGTGGCCATCATTCGTCTGTTAGTCAATCAGCCTTTGTTTTATATAGTGCCCTTCATCTGAAGCACTGTCACAATTTTACGGAGGCGTATTGGGGCCACAGTGAAGAAAAAAAAAAGTACATTTCCACTTATCCATCCAGCTATATCCTAACTACAGGGTCAGGGGGGTCTGCTGGAGCCAATCCCAGCCAGCACAGGGCACAAGGCAGGAACAAATCCCGGGCAGGACACACACACCAAGCACACACTAGGGACAATTTAGGATCACCAATACACCTAACCTGCATGTCTTTGGACTGTGAGAGGAAACTCACGCAGACACGGGGAGAACATGCAAACTCCACGCAGGGCGGACCCGGGAAGTGAACCCAGGTCTCCTAACTGCGAGGCAGCAGCGCTGCCCACTGCGCCACCGTGCCACCCAGGTGACATGATGGTGTAGCAATTAGCACAACTGCCTTGCAGCTCTAGAGGCCGGGGCTCAAATCCTAGCCTCGGCACTGTCTGTGTGGAGTTTGTACATTTTGTGGGGTCGGAGTGGGTTTTTCTTCCCATGTACCAAAACTGTGTCGATAAGTTTCTAAATTGCCCCCATATGAGTATAAACAAATTTCCAAAATGGACAAGCACCCATTTCGAGGGTTGATAGCTGCCTTACACTTAATGCTACCAACAACAACAACAACATTTATTTATATAGTACATTTTCATACAAAAAGTAGCTCATAGTGCTTTACATAATGAAGAAAAGAAAAATAAAAGACAAAATTAAAATAAGACAACATTAATTAACATAGAAATGAGTAAGGTCCGAGGGCCAGGGTGGACAGAAAAAACAAAAAAAAACTCCAGAAAGCTGGAGAAAAAAATAAAATCTGTAGGGGTTCCAGGCCACGAGACCACCCAGTCCCCTCTGGACATTCTACCTAACATAAATGAAATAGTCCTCTTTGTAGTTCGGGTTCTCACGGAGTCACTTGATGCTGATGGTCATACAAATGTCTGGCTTTTAATCCATCCATCATTGTTGGAACATCACGGTGCTTTGGGTAGATGGTGGTGGCTAAGTGAAAAAATGCTGTCCTAGTGATCTGATTAATATGCGATTTAAAATCTAAATTGCAGTCAACGGTTACCCCTAAGCTTTTTACCTCCGTTTTGACTTTTAATCCTAATGCATCCAGTTTGTTTCTAATAGCCTCATTGTATCCATTATTGCCAATCACTAAGATTTCAGTTTTCTCTTTATTTAGCTTGAGAAAGTTACTATTCATCCATTCTGAAATACAAGTCAGGCATTGTGTTAGTGAATCAAGAGAATGGGGGTCATCAGGTGCTATTGATAAATACAGCTGTGTGTCATCAGCATAGCTGTGGTAGCTCACGTTGTGCCCTGAGATAATCTGACCTAACGGAAGCATGTAGATTGAGAAGAGCAGCGGACCCAGGATAGAGCCTTGTGGAACACCATATAGGATATCATGTGTCTTTGAGTTATAATTACCACAACTAACAAAGAATTTTCTCCCTGCCAGGTAGGATTCAAACCAATTTAAGACACTGCCAGAGAGGCCCACCCATTGACTAAGGCGATTTCTAAGAATCTTATGATCAATGGTGTCAAATGCGGCACTCAGATCTAAGAGGATAAGAACAGATAATTAATTAATTGCATAAGAGGGTTTGAAAACTAATAGATGGAGGGATGGATGGAAGGATGGACAAATTACAGAGGGGTTTAGAAGTGAACACCATTTACATCTGACCCTGTTTGTGCGTGAAGGGAGGTTCTTCTGCTTTATTCTCTGAAAGCACCACAGTTGCCATATCTTGTGCTTTTTTGCTTGCATGATCTCCTTGTCTGTAGGAATGTAAAAAGTATAAATTAAAGGGAGACTCCACTTACTTCTATCACAGGTGCTGTCTTACCACGCTACTTGTTCGAAGACTGAAGTAGACAAGTTCAAGGTAAGACATTTTAATGACTGGAGAACGCTGAGCCATTTGGAAAATAAAGTGGGGATGGGATGAACAAAAACATCAGAGCTTTTTCAGACGGAGAGCCAGTAACACTTTAATGATTCTTCTGTGTGCTATGTGACTCTCCAGGGGTTCATTACCTGCCAGTCAGTCATCACTTGGCTTTCTCAATGCCAATGCCGTCACATAGGTGGTTACATGTGCTGATGTCTGGGTTTACTGCTTTGTGTGTGTAGAGAAAAGCCAAGCAAAATGACACCTTTTATTAGCTAACTAGAAAGATTACAATATGCAAGCTTTCAAGGCAACTCAGGCCCCTTCTTCAGGCAAGATGTGTGAAAATAAGTGCAGTCCACCCTAGAGGGCGCAATATTTATAAATAAACTTACGTGTGTGACAGCAGTGTCCTGGATTTAAATCCATCTCCCAGTTAGCACTAGAATCCCTGAAGCCTATGAAAAAACTTGTAATCCTGGCCACCTTAAATTCCTTCGCACATCTTCATTGATGTCTTTCAGAACATTAGGACATTAGAACACTCTGGACGAGAACAGGCCATTCAGCCCGACAAAGCTCGCCAATCCTGTCCACTTATTTCTTCCAGTTCGAGTTTTGAAAGTCCTTTAAGTCTTACTGTCTACCACACTTACTTGGTCACTTATTCCAAGTGTTTGTCGTTCTTTGTGTAAAGAAAAACTTCCTAATGTTTGTGTAAAATTTCCCCTTCACAAGTTTCCAACTGTGTCCCCGTGTTCTTCATAAACTCATTTTAAAGTCACCGTCTCGATCCATTGGACTAATTCCCTTCATCATTTTAAACACTTCACTCAGGTCTCCTCTTAATCTTCTTTTGCTTAAACTGTAAAGGCTCAGCACTTTTAATCTTTCCTCATAACTCACACCCTGTAGCCCTGAATCAGCCAAGTTGCTCTTCTCTGGACCTTCTCTAGTGCAGTTATGTCTTTATGGAGACCAAAACTGTACACAGGACTCCAGATGAGGCCTCACCAGTGCATTATAAAGCTTGAGCAGAACCTCCCGTGACTTGTACTCCACACATCAAGGCGCTATATAACCTGACATTCTGTTAGCCTTCTCAATGGCTTCTGAACAATGTCTGGAAGTCGATACCTTAGAGTCCACTATGACTCCTAAGTCCTTCTCATAAGATAGACTCTCAATTTTCTGACCGCCCATTGTGTATTCAAACCTCACATTTTTACTTCCTATGTGTAATTCTTTACATTTACTTCAATTCAATTTCATCTGCCACAAATCTGTCCAAGCCTGCCTGCTGTCCAAGTCCTTCTGTGATGATATAATGGATTCCAAATTATCTGCTAATCCACCTATCTTGGTATCATCTGCAAACTTAACCAGCTCGTCATTTACAGTGGTGTGAAAAACTATTTGCCCCCTTCCTGATTTCTTATTCTTTTGCATGTTTGTCACACAAAATGTTTCTGATCATCAAACACATTTAACCATTAGTCAAATATAACACAAGTAAACACAAAATGCAGTTTGTAAATGATGGTGTTTATTATTTAGGGAGAAAAAAAATCCAAACCTACATGGCCCTGTGTGAAAAAGTAATTGCCCCCTTGTTAAAAAATAACCTAACTGTGGTGTATCACACCTGAGTTCAATTTCCGTAGCCACCCCCAGGCCTGATTACTGCCACACCTGTTTCAATCAAGAAATCACTTAAATAGGAGCTGCCTGACACAGAGAAGTAGACCAAAAGCACCTCAAAAGCTAGACATCATGCCAAGATCCAAAGAAATTCAGGAACAAATGAGAACAGAAGTAATTGAGATCTATCAGTCTGGTAAAGGTTATAAAGCCATTTCTAAAGCTTTGGGACTCCAGCGAACCACAGTGAGAGCCATTATCCACAAATGGCAAAAACATGGAACAGTGGTGAACCTTCCCAGGAGTGGCCGGCCGACCAAAATTACCCCAAGAGCGCAGAGACAACTCATCCGAGAGGTCACAAAAGACCCCAGGACAACGTCTAAAGAACTGCAGGCCTCACTTGCCTCAATTAAGGTCAGTGTTCACGACTCCACCATAAGAAAAAGACTGGGCAAAAACGGCCTGCATGGCAGATTTCCAAGACGCAAACCACTGTTAAGCAAAAAGAACATTAGGGCTCGTCTCAATTTTGCTAAGAAACATCTCAATGATTGCCAAGACTTTTGGGAAAATACCTTGTGGACTGATGAGACAAAAGTTGAACTTTTTGGAAGGCAAATGTCCCGTTACATCTGGCGTAAAAGGAACACAGCATTTCAGAAAAAGAACATCATACCAACAGTAAAATATGGTGGTGGTAGTGTGATGGTCTGGGGTTGTTTTGCTGCTTCAGGACCTGGAAGGCTTGCTGTGATAGATGGAACCATGAATTCTACTGTCTACCAAAAAATCCTGAAGGAGAATGTCCGGCCATCTGTTCGTCAACTCAAGCTGAAGCGATCTTGGGTGCTGCCACAGGACAATGACCCAAAACACACCAGCAAATCCACCTCTGAATGGCTGAAGAAAAACAAAATGAAGACTTTGGAGTGGCCTAGTCAAAGTCCTGACCTGAATCCAATTGAGATGCTATGGCATGACCTTAAAAAGGCGGTTCATGCTAGAAAACCCTCAAATAAAGCTGAATTACAACAATTTTGCAAAGATGAGTGGGCCAAAATTCCTCCAGAGCGCTGTAAAAGACTCATTGCAAGTTATCGCAAACGCTTGATTGCAGTTATTGCTGCTAAGGGTGGCCCAACCAGTTATTAGGTTCAGGGGGCAATTACTTTTTCACACAGGGCCATGTAGGTTTGGATTTTTTTTTCTTCCTAAATAATAAAAACCACCATTTTCAAACTGCATTTTGTGTTTACTTGTGTTATATTTGACTAATGGTTAAATGTGTTTGATGATCAGAAACATTTTGTGTGACAAACATGCAAAAGAATAAGAAATCAGGAAGGGGGCAAATAGTTTTTCACACCACTGTATATTCCTATCTAAATCATTTATAGATATTGAAAATAGCAGCGGCCCCTACACTGCCCCCTGCTGGTCACCACTCTTAATGTCACCCAGTTTTGATGAGATTCCTCACACCATCACCCTCTGCTTTCTATGTCTGAGCCAATTCTGCACCCATCTAAACACCACACCCTGAACTCCCACTTCTTTTAGTTTGATGCCCACCTCTCATGTGGCACCTTATCAAATGCTTTCTGAAAGTCCAGATAAATAACATCATCTGCTCCACTTTGATTGTATCCTTTTGATTCTTCCTCATGAATTCCAGCATGTTAGTAAAACATGACCTCCCTCGTCTGAGCCCATACTGACTGTTCAGTTAAACTCCTGTCTTTGTCAGGTGTTGCTCAATCTTATCCTTAATAATTCCTTGCATTAATTTTCCTGTGATTCATGTTAAGCTTACTGGCCTATAGTTGCTTGGATCTGCCCTGTTACCCTTTTTATATAATGGGATGATATTTGCCATTTTCCAGTCTTCCAGAATCTCTCCAGTGCGCAGTGACTTCCTAAAAATATGTGTCAAGGCTTTATATCTGCACTCACTAGCCTCCTTAAGAACTCGAGGGTAAATTTTATCTGGTCCTGGTGATTTGTTTGATTTCAAACATTTTGTTTTGCAAATGTGTTGATCAGCACAAGCAGCTTTCTCCCACATCTAACTTACCTTGTGTGAATGAGTGTGGGTGGTGTGTGAAGGACTAGGATGGACTGACACCCTGTCTGCGTTTGGTTCCTGCATTGTGCCTGCTACTGTTAGGATGCACTCTAAATCAGCTTAAGCGGTTAGAGAATGTATGTACAAGTATGCGTCTACTAGCTGAGCTACCCGTCTAAAATCTAAGTAATCAAAGTAGACCTCAGCAGTAATGTTTGCAGTATACCAAGCAATGTGTATATCTCTGTTACATGCCATTTGGTATGGGATTCAAAAAAACAGTGTCAGTGTTTGTGATGCACCATCTGTTGAAATGATAAATGCAATGCATTTTATTATGAAAAATGTTTGTGATGCACCATCTCTTGAAATGGTAAATGCAATGCATTTTATTACTTAAAATGTTTGTGATGCACCGTCTGTTGAAATGGTAAATACAATGCATTTTATTATGAAAAATGTTTGTGATGCACCATCTGTTGAAATGGTAAATGCAACGCATTTTTTATCGATAATGTTTTGTGATGCACCATCTGTTGAAATGGTAAATGCAATGCATTTTATTACTTAAAATGTTTGTGATGCACCGTCTCTTGAAATGGTAAATGCAATGCATTTTATTATTAAAAATGTTTGTGATGCACCATCTGTTGAAATGGTAAATGCAATGCATTTTATTACTTAAAATGTTTGTGATGCACCGTCTCTTGAAATGGTAAATGCAATGCATTTTATTATTAAAAATGTTTGTGATGCACCATCTGTTGAAATGGTAAATGTAATGCATTTTTTTTATCAATGTTTGTGATGCACCATCTGTTGAAATGATAAATGCAGTGCATTTTATTATTAAAAATGTTTGTGATGGCGGCACGGTGGCGCAGTGGTAGTGCTGCTGCCTCGCAGTTAGGAGACCCGGGTTCGCTTCCCGGGTCCTCCCTGTGGGGAGTTTGCATGTTCTCCCCGTGTCTGCTTGGGTTTCCTCTGGGCGCTCCAGGGTCAGTGTGGTCATGTGGGACGAAGTCTTTCCCAGCTAACATACAACACAAGGCAGGAACACAACCCTGAACAGAGCACCAGTTCACTGTAGGGCAAACAAACCCATACAACACACCAAATGCACACTTGGGACAATTTAGTGTTGCCAATTCACCTGATAGTGAAGGAAACCAGAGGACATGGAGAGAACATGCAAACTAACAGCATGAAGGACATGTGATGAGAAACCCGGTCTCCTTACTACATGGTAGCAGCGTCACCATGCTGCCCCACACAGAATGTCATGAAGCAATTTCCATCCAATTACACTGGCTACATCTGGATTATGATGGGTTCTTTTTGTCCATAGCTATCTATCTATTGTGGCAAAGGCGCTATATAGACAACGACCCGACACAGACTGACAAGGGAGGCACGTGTAAAAATCAAAGAAAAAGGAATTTTATTTTTCTTCAGTCATGGGGCACGTCTTCCCCGTGTCCCACAGGCCCAATACAGTCCCAAAACAACACACAAAGTAAATCACCAAAAATCACACTCTTCTTCCTCCACTACTCCTCCCAGGCAGCTTCGTCCTCCTCCTCCCTACTCTGGTACCCTGAGTAATGGCTGCAGGCTCTCTTTATAGTTCACCTGGAAGTGCTGCAGGTGACAATTAACCTAGATTAGGCTGCACTTCCGGGTGTGGCTGCGTTGCCACCCACTCGGGCTCAGGAAGCATTGCAGCTCCCCCTGGTGGTTTCCACAGAGCCCAACAGGGATGAGCTCTGGTGTTCCAAGGTATTGGCCCCGGTGGGCTGCCACCAAATGTTCCGGGGGATGTCTATCTATCTATCTATCTATCTATCTATCTATCTATCTATCTATCTATCTATCTATCTATCTATCTATCTATCTATCTATCTATCTATCTATCTATTATATAGTGCCTTTCATATCTATCTATGTATCATTGTGGAAAAAACTTTCCTCTGTCTTCAAGGAAGGCAGTCACAGAGTCCAGATATGAATGCTGAACGTCTCTTTATTTACACAGATCATACAATGGATGTCTCAGTCCATTTGCATTTATACCATTCTATTACTATTACCTCATCTAATACATCATCTGACTTTTAATACACATAATATGCAGAACCTTATTATTCCATCCAATCTCAACTAGTGCCACCGGTATTTTCTGACTCCTGTTGATTCTCCCATTTACCTAAATGTTGCCTTGCCTATAAGGGTATATAGTGGATTGTCCTATTAATCTTAGCACCACTTCATAGGAATGGTGTTTGGACTTTCCCATTAGTTTATCCTCACTTTCAAGAGGGCTGTTTGTTACTCATTTATCTCATTCTAACCTGAGAAAATCAAGGTGGTGGTTCCTTTAAGGTGAGGCAGACCTCACATGCTCAAGCTTTAAGCTATGTTTAGTTAATCCTTGAGTTACCTTTAGTCCTTTTCCTTATGTTTTAATAATTCATTGTTACTTCATTTAAGTATATACTATAATAATTTGTAAATGATTATACAGTACTAGCTGTGTAAGCCCATGCTGAAACTACTGAAATCGTCAGAAAAAAATTTGAAATGTAGAGATTTCAGGTAATTGAAAGGAACTCCTCTGGGCGTCTCTCTCCTAGGAGGATTCATTTTGCCGATGTGTTCACCTCACGTGTGCATTAGCAGCAGGAGGAGAAGTAAAAGGGATACCGTTTTACTGATGTTAGCGGCTAAGTGATTTTTTTCTGAGGTTTTGTTTTGCTGACATGCTTGCCTCGCTTGTGTTGTTAGCGTCTCAGCGAGTTGTCTATTTCCTCGGAGTTGGAGTCCTTACCCTGACTCCACCTCTCACTTCCGGACTGGACAGACACACACATTTCCACGTGTAGATGTTTATATATAAGACTAGGGGGCTCTGCCCCCTGCATGCTTCGCTCGCTAACCACCAGGCGGGTGCTACACGCTGCCGCTCGCGTATGGGGAAGACGACGTACAAATTAAACAGATTGTTATTTTCAGGGGAATTTTTACACATGCATAATAGAATTAACTATTTTACATTACAGCAAATAATTAACCATAGTAAAAAATAGTAAAACGTAATAAATTGAAAGAAAATTACGTTTCATGTTGCGTTAGAGGTATTCGTTGCGCTATGTTTTTGTTCTGTTTAGCTTTGAAATTAACATGCAAATACTTTTTAAACTTACACTTTTACTGTAAAACTTATTTAACTTTTACAGTAAAAACTATTTTTTGAGTGAACTTTTCGTCAATATCGCATTGAAGTTTGATTCCGTGTTTGAGTTACATCATAAAAACGCAAAATATAACTGTTCGTGAGTGAATTACGTTTCTTTCTCTCTAATAAATAAAGTGACTTTTTCGAATGTTTGTCTCTGTAATTTGTTAATTGCCATAGAAAAAGCTCTTGTAACGGAAACTGTAAACGTTTTAATATGACTGGCATATCAAGATCTCCATTGGTGTCTAATGTCATCCGAGGAAGATGTACTTGTCGCCTGTTAAACTTTGGCGGGTAACCGATCGACATTTTTGGCGTTAATTCGTTTGACTTCATCGTTTCTCTGTTCTAGGATTGCCCGTGTACTCATTTCTTCTGTTGATAACCCTTCGGGATGAAATTCTTCAATAAGATTTGGACATAATAAGCCTTCTTTTTTTCCATCCATCCATCCATTCATCCATCCATCCTCTTCCGCTTATCCGAGGTCGGGTCGCGGGGGCAGCAGCTTGAGCAGAGATGCCCAGACTTCCCTCTCCCCGGCCACTTCTTCTAGCTCTTCCGGGAGAATCCCAAGGCGTTCCCAGGCCAGCCGGGAGACATAGTCCCTCCAGCGTGTCCTGGGTCTTCCCCGGGGCCTCCTCCCGGTTAGACGTGCCCGGAACACCTCACCAGGGAGGCGTCCAGGAGGCATCCTGATCAGATGCCCGAGCCACCTCATCTGACTCCTCTTGATGCGGAGGAGCAGCGGCTCTACTCTGAGCCCCTCCCGGATGACTGAGCTTCTCACCCTATCTTTAAGGGAAAGACCAGACACCCTGCGGAGGAAACTCATTTCAGCCGCTTGTATTCACGATCTCGTTCTTTCGGTCACTACCCATAGCTTATGACCATAGGTGAGGGTAGGAACATAGATCGACTGGTAAATTTTTCACCACGACAGACCGATACAGAGCCCGCATTATTGTCCAAGACCTGGAACATCCATCCATCCATCCATTTTCCAACCCGCTGAATCCAAACACAGGGTCATGGGGGTCTGCTGGAGCCAATCCCAGCCAACACAGGGCACAAGGCAGGAACCAATCCCGGGCAGGGTGCCAACCCACCGCAGGACACACACAAACCATACACTAGGGCCAATTTAGAAGCGCCAATCCACCTAACCTGCATGTCTTTGGACTGTGGGAGGAAACCCATGCAGACACGGGGAGAACATGCAAACTCCACGCAGGGAGGATCTGGGAAGTGAACCTGGGTCTCCTAACTGCGAGGCAGCAGTGCTACCCACTGCGCCACCGTGCCGCCTCCAGACAATATATTCGATCTCTATTCGCTGTTCCATTATTTCACCGAGTAATAATTTCCATTTGTTTGCGCTAATGCGATCTTTGCTATCATTTTTTTGAGACTTTTGAATTTTAGTACTTCCATTATCTCTAACCTGCTCTGCATGTGTGCCGCACCAACGTTTTTGAATTCTTTATGACGTTGTACTTTGTCATCTACTCTTTGTCTTTTATTTCTGGCCCCTGGCCTGGTTAAATCTCGTGGCACAAAATCTCCTCTCGCGGGACTTGAAAGTATTTCTCTGAAAAAGTCACGTCTCGTCCCAGGATTTTTTTTATATAATAGAGAGAATTAATTACAACTGCATTTTATGAAAATAACTGAGTTTGAGTTGGGTTTTGGTAGAGCCTCACTGGACTGGAAGGTGCATTATGGGAATGTCCTTGAAGTTAAGGCTGCTCCTTGTGATATCCATGACGGATTTTATAATATGGTTTTAATCAGTTTCCACAAATAGAAGTCGGATTGCTCGAAAACGCCCCTTCCTTCCATACACAGACCGTAGCTAATGGCCTCGCTGGAGAATTAAAACCCAGAAATGAATTGACGTCAGAGGGGAGTATGCAGCCTCCTCTGCCATCTCGTTTTCTGTGGTAATACTTGGGTGCAGCTGTGGTGGGGGAGGACATGCATTATATTATGAATCCACAGTGCATTGCTCCGGCTCTCTGATACGTGTGGAATTGCCGTGGCATGAAGGACGCAGGTGCAAATGGTGCTTCTATTCATCATTAATTGGATTCAAGATTTAAAAAAAATATATATAATCGGAGTTTTTCAAACTTGAGCCTGAGGAGAATGGGAATGCTCCTATGGCATACAATCCGTTAAAAACCTCAAGCATCTTTTCAAAATTCTGATTTTAAAAAGCCAAATATAAAGTGCATGCCGGAGGTAACGGCTTTAATTAAAGATAATGAATCAATCTCTGACCGGGAGCTCAGCATGAATGAAAACCAGAAGCATGTGCGACCATGAAGGTTTACAGTATTGTCAGTTCAGGGTCATGGGAGCTGGAGTCATCCCAGGATCATCCTGGGCCAATTAACCAGGCCTGTCTCTGGTATATGACTTGAATTCCCATAATGACATAAGTAGAACGTGCCGACTGTGTACAGGAAAGGCCTGAGTTTGGACTTGAACTCACAACTCTGGTGCTCATATTGATTTTTCTCCAATATTGTTCTTAATCTCTATATACAGTTAGGTCCATAAATATTTGGACAGAGACAACTTGTTTCTAATTTCGGTTCTGTACATTACCACAATGAATTTTAAATGAAACAACTCAGATGCAGTTGAAGTGCAGACTTTCAGCTTTAATTCAGTGGGGTGAACAAAACGATTACATAAAAATGTGAGGCAACTAAAGCATTTTATTAACACAATCCCTTCATTTCAGGGGCTCAAAAGTAATTGGACAAATTAAATAACTGGAAATAAAATGTTCATTTCTAATACTTGGTTGAAAACCCTTTGCTGGCAATGACAGCCTCAAGTCTTGAACTCCTGGACATCAGCAGATGTTGGGTTTCCTCCTTTTTAATGCTCTGCCAGGCCTTTACTGCAGCGGCTTTCAGTTGCTGTTTGTTTGTGGGCCTTTCTGTCTGAAGTTTAGTCTTCAACAAGTGAAATGCCTGCTCAATTGGGTTAAGATCAGGTGACTGACTTGGCCATTCAAGAATTTTCCACTTCTTTGCTTTAATAAACTACTGGGTTGCTTTGGCTGTATGTTTTGGGTCATTGTCCATCTGTATCATGAATTAATTGGACTGCTGTATTTAGCTGGATTTGAGCAGACAGTATGTCTCTGAACACCTCAGAATTCATTCGGCTGCTTCTGTCCTGTGTCACATCATCAATAAACACTAGTGTCCCCAGTGCCACTGGCAGCCATGCACGCCCAAGCCATCACACTGCCTCCCTCCACCGTGTTTTACAGATGATGTGCTATGCTTTGGATAATGAGCTGTTCCATGCCTTCTCCATACTTTTTTCTTGCCATCATTCTGGTAGAGGTTGATCTTGGTTTCATTTGTCCAAAGAATGTTTTTCCAGAACTCTGCTGGCTTTTTTAGATGTTCTTTAGCAAAGTCCAATCTAGCCTTTCTATTCTTGAGGCTTATGAGTGGCTTGCACCTTGCAGTGCACCCTCTGTATTTACTTTCATGCAGTCTTCTCTTTATGGTGGACTTGGATATCGATACGCCGACCCCCTGGAGAGTGTTGTTCACTTGGTTGGCTGTTGTGAAGGGGTTCCTCTTCACCATGGAAATGATTCTGTGATCATCCACCACTGTTGTCTTCCGTAGACGTCCAGGTTTTTTTGCGTTGCTGAGTTCACCAGTGCTTGCTTTCTTTCTCAGGATGTACCAAACTGTAGATTTTGCCACTCGTAATATTGTAGCAATTTCTCGGATGGGTTTTTCTGTTTTTGCAGCTTAAGGATGGCTTCTTTCACCTGCATGGAGAGCTCCTTTGACCGCATGTTGTCTGTTCACAGCAAAATCTTCCACATGCAAGCACCACACCTCAAATCAACTTCAGGCCTTTTATCTGCTTAATTGATAAGGACATAACGACAGACTTGACCACACCTGCCCATGAAATAGCCAAAGAGTCAATTGTCCAAGTACTTTTGAGCCCCTGAAATGAAGGGATTGTGTTCAAAAAATGCTTTAGTTGCCTCACATTTTTATACAATCGTTTTGTTCACCCCACTGAATTAAAGCTGAAAGTCTGCACTTCAACTGCATCGGAGTTGTTTCATTTAAAATTCATTGTGGTAATGTACAGCAGTGCTCCGCAACCAGTGTGCCACGGCACACTGGTGTGCCTTGAGCCGATACAGGTGTGACGCCGTCAAATAAGACGGGCGGAGTGGTGGCTCTGAGGCTAAGGATCTGTGCTGGTATCCCGAAGGTTGCCGGTTCGAATCCCCGTCACTGCTAAAAGAGATCCTACTCTGCTGGGCCCTTGAGCAAGGCCCTTAACCTTCAATTGCTCCAGGGGCGCTGTACAATGGCCGACCCTGCGCTCTGACCCCATGGGGTATGCGAAAACTAACAAATTCCTAATACAAGAAATTGTGTAAGGCAAACAAACAAAAAAAAAATTTTCTAACTAAATAATATTTCAACGGTCCTCCTTAGAAACACAATAACGAGAATACGTGCAATGAAATATTCACGTAAATAGCCTTTTAAAGGTTTCATAATTTTATGTGTCATTTCTCTGAAATAATAAATCCCATCGCCTGTCGCCTACGACGTAGGCCCTACGTAGTCGCCAGACAACTCCGTAGTATGCTTTGATAGGCAGAGCGCTCCGTGCCCTCACCTAGATTCAATTCAAGCCGACGTATTAGTCGTGCTACGTCGCATTCACTCGTGTTGCGACAGTAGTTATCATTCATTACTATTAGTTGTGTTGCTGAATTGTGTATTGTTAACGTTCTTCGTGTGATTCATATTTAGTTTTATACCCCTTTAAATATGGATAAAATTTTACGTGGAAAAGATTCGTCTTCACGTACAGATGAAGAAGCCAGCACAAGTGTTTTCAAAAAAAAAAAACAAAGAAGATTGTGAAAAGGAAGTACAACGATGACTACATTCGATATGGATTCTCGTGGTGTGGTGACAAAATGGCTCCAAAGCAACAATGCATCATTTGCGGCGATCAGCTATCAAACGAGGCAATGGCACCCAGTAAACTAAATCGCCATCAAAATTCAAACCATCCCAGTTACGCCAAAAAAGACAAACAAATCTTGTGTTAATTAAAAATGATAAGCAGTCATGCTTAAAAGATCTTGACCAAGAACTTCGGGTGGCGCTGTCAAATATTGAGCCGAATATAAAACTTTTGTGTTCATTGAAACAAGCGCAGGTATCACATTAATCAGTCATTATGTTATAATAATTATTAAGATTGCATAAAAGTAAATATAGTATAGTTTTTATGTATGTATACTTATAATGAATGTATACTTATAATAAAAAATGAAAATTTATTGTAAAATTTGTGTATTAAATTAATATCTATATATCAGTGGCGTAGCTGGAGATCATGTTGCCTGGGGCGGTGAAAAATTTGACGCCCCAAAGCTGAAAGAAATTTTTTTTTGCGCCTCCTCAAGGAACAAAAAAAAAGGAAACTATTGTAGTTTGGATGCCCCTAAATAGCTGGCGCTCGGAGCGGACCGCCCCCCTAGCTACGCCACTGCTATATATTTTAGCTTTTGACGTGCCGCGGAATTCTAGGAAGAACTTTGGTGTGTCGTAGGTGAGAAAAGGTTGCGGAGCACTGATATACAGAAGCAAAATTAGAAAAAAATTGTCTCTGTCCAAATATTTATGGACCTAACTGTATAAAAGCCAAATACCACTGACTCACTCATCATGAAATCTCCCGAACCATGAGGACTTGGGACTTGAAATTTGGATTGTCAATGAAATGAAGATATCATTAATTACAGGAGGTCTATAAACCACAGCAAACAACAAAGAAGGGGAGCTACACACTTTGAAAAGTTGCAGTTGGAGGCTACTAAACGGACCCCTTGTAAGACACAAGAACATACTTTTAAAAACAGTCAGCCGAAGAGAGTTTAAAAATGAAAAATCTGATGGTACCAAGTCAGTAGAACATGAAGAGTCACCATTTACAATCCAGGTCTCAGTGATGAAAAAGAAATCCAGATTGTTTGAGAAAATAAAGTCTTGCAGAATAAAAGTTTTATTAGACACTGATCTCACGTTCAAGAGAGCAGCCTTGATAGAAGTAGAAGAGCTCGCTGCGGGATGAGCACGGGTGAGTGTGCGAAGATTAGCAGTGTTTACTACTCGATTGCAGGCCGAGGAAAAGTAATGCTGTCTTGAAATGGAGAAATTAACTCTTTGAGGGCTGAATATTTTCTCCAAAAAACAGTTTCTGAAAAGCAATGGTTTTAATCAACATAAAACATCTGTTGCTGCATGCTGTGGCTGCCAGTCTGCCAAGAATATGCATCAGGTTTGCTGCCAGGCTGTCTTTGCATGGCTGAGTCAAAGTCACAGTGCATTGCAATCTATTTTCTACCTCTTATCATTGTTAAGTGGCAGTCCTTCCTAGCGAACATTGTCAGTACAACGATTAGCTGGGGACCAATCAGCTGAAGCTGGAACCTGACATTCGTTTGCAATCACTTGTATCAAAATCTGAGTCCGACGAGTCCAGTTCAGAGATAACAGGCAAAATGTCTTCCATGGAGTGTTTTGCTTTACGCATTCACTTTGATCTCTCTCCAAATATCAGTGCCATTTTTGCCGTTGTTTGCGCCTTGCTACTCACATGAGCACAGGAAATCTCGGTCAAACCAATTCATCTAATTTTCCTTCTAGCAACGAGCGTCCAACTAAAACATAACGGTTGGTTTTGTCAAAGCTTACAGTCAATTACCATCGTCAACTCCTCCTTTTGACAAAAGTCGACATCAGCCCTGAAAGAGTTAAATCCGGTGTCCTGCACCCATGAACCAGGGATGGAGTCCTGTGTAGGAGAAGATGGGTCATAGACGACTCGCAGGCATCGGGAATCCAAGCTCTGGGACTTGACTTGGCGTTGTTTAACAGCAATACCAGCTTTTTTTCCACGGTGGCTGTGGCAGGTGCGTTTGCGTCTCCAAGAGGCATTCAGCTCACTGATACAGGTGTACACCGGCGTCCAGGTGAAGAAGTCAGGAGATGAATAAAACAAAGGTGGAGGTTCACATAATATCCCATCAGGAGAGGGAAAATTGAGAGGAAAAGAAGCAAGAAAATGTGTTAAGTAAAGAATCACGATCGTAGGACAGTGGCCGTCGAGATAAACTAATACATAAAAATGAAATTAAAACATAGATTAGCGAGACGAACAGACAGCCAGCCACACCAGTCAGCGCCATCTTGAAAGGTAAATATCGGTTACCCTTGGCCCATAGGTGATCGCTAAGAAACGGTTTTAAAAATTTTGCGGTCCAAGTACGTGCTGTCTTTATGTCTGTCCGATTTAGATCGGGTTATTTTCTATAATTTACTTGAACTTTCCGGTTGATTTGCGACTTCTCTCATCACGCTGAGTACCAGAGCTCGCTTGCGGTACCGATGTATTTATACAAATCCAACAGATTGGCTGTGGGCCGAGAGCAGGGAGTCGGGGCCTTCCTCATTCACTCGCCAGCCTCTGTTTGAGTTCGTCCACGTCTTGCCACGTGTTGCCTCCGCCTAGCTAGAGGTACCAGTTTGTTCAGCAGACATTATCATCTACAGTAGCGTGCCAGTGAAAATCAAAGTTTTTATTTTCTCACGTCTTAGCCCCCAGTTTTGTTCCTCTAGTTACCATGATAAATTACACAAAGTTTTATGACAATCAAACTATATTTACAGGTGGCACAAGAGATCAGAATTTTTCTAAATTCTCTATATAGAAACGTGTGTGCTGATGTGACTGTTCTGTCCAGCTCTTCAGAGCTGTTCAGTTAACAGAGTTATTGTTGGTGCCGGAAACTGTTTGCGATGGTCTTCTACAACTTGTAGGAGGTACTGTTTCTGTTATTCTTGGTTTGTGATGGCCGAATTGAATGACTGAATCAGTGCCACCCCTCTCTCCGCTGCATCATTGACCACTTTCAGGTGTTTGACATTGCACTGAACTGAAATATATGCTTCATTACTGTCCCATGAATCAGGATCGTCCACAAGGAAGTCCTTTGAAATCTCCATACAAGTGAAAAACTTCTTTGTGTTATGTGATACAAAGTGTGCTAACCGGGTTTCAGCGATGCAGCTTTCCTCAACTGTTGCTCGTATAGATGGATCCTCATCACCGTTCCTTTTTAGTGTAGCAACCAGTTCTCTATTTTCTGTCACAGACAGTTGAGTATCAAAAAATGCAAGCCCAACAAGAGTTTCACTCAGACACCAAAGATGGTGTGCTAAAGTCTGTATTGCTGCATTTGCAACTGTTCTGTTTACATCACGGTACATGACCAGGGCTTCCAGCAGCTGGAGGTCATTTCGTGGAGCTGACGTTGGGGAGGTACAGGTGGACCACGCTTTGATATACAGTCATGAAAAAGTATGGGAATCCCTCTTAATTCTTTGGATTTTTGTTTCTCATTGGCTGAGCTTTCAAAGTAGCAACTTCCTTTAAATATCTGACATGCCTTATGGACACAGTAGGATTTTAGCAGTGACATTAAGTTTATTGGATTAACAGAAAATATGCAATATGCATCATAACAAAATTAGACAGGTGCATAAATGTGGGCACCCCAACAGAGATATGACATCAATACTTAGTGGAGCCTCCTTTTGCAAATCTAACAGCCTCTAGACGCTGTCCTCCTGTAACCTCTGATGAGTGTCTGGATTCTGGATGGAGGTATTTCTGACCATTCTTCATACAAAATCTCTCCAGTTCAGTTCAATTTGATGGACAGCCTGCTTCAAATCATCCCATAGATTTTCGATGATATTCAAGTCAGGGGACTGTGACGGCCATTCCAGAACATTGTACTTCTCCCTCTGCATGAATGCCTTTGTAGATTTCCAACAGTGTTTTGGGTCATTGTCTTGTTGGAATATCCAACCCCTGCGTAACTTAACCTTTGTGACTGATGCTTGAACATTATCCTGAAGAATTTGTTGATATTGAGTTGAATTCATCCGACCCTCGACTTTAACAAGGGCCTCAGTCCCTGAACTAGCCACACAGCCCCACATCATGATGGAACCTCAACCAAATGTGACAGGAGGTAACAGGTGTTTTTCTTGGAATGCGGTGTTCCTCTTCCGCCATGCAAATCACTTTTTGTTCTGACCAAATAACTCAATTATTGTCTCATCAGTCCAAAGCACTTTATTCCAGAATGAATCTGGCTTGTCTAAATGAGCATTGGCATACAACAAGTGACTCTGTTTGTGGTGTGAGTGCAGAAAGGGCTTCTTTCTCATCACCCTGCCATACAGATGTTCTTTGTGCAAATTATGCTGAATTGTAGAACGATGTACAGATACACCATCTGCAGCAAGATGTTCTTGCAGGTCTTAGGAGGTGATCTGTGGGTTGTCTGTCACCATTCTCACAATCCTGCTCATATGCCGCTCCTGTATTTGTCTTGGCCTGCCAGACCTGCTGGGTTTAACAGCAACTGTGCCTGTGGCCTTCCATTTCCTGATTCCATTCCTTACAGTCGAAACTGACAGTTTAAACCTTTGAGATGGCTTTTTGTAGCCTTCTTCTAAACCAGGAGACTCAACAATCTTTGTTTTCAGATCTTTGGAGAGTTGCTTTGAGGATCCCATGCTGTCACTCTTCAGAGGAGAGTCAAAGGGAAGGAAGCACAACTTGTAATTGACCACCTTAAATCCCTTTATATCTCATGATTGGACACACCTGTCTATGAAGTTCAAGGCGTAACGAGCTCATCACACCAATCTGGTGTTGTAAGTAATCAGCATTGAGCAGTGACAGGCATTCAAATCAGCAAAGTGACAAGGGGACCCACATTTGTGCATAGCCAGTTTTTCACATTTGATTTAATTTCATACAACTTAATACTGCGTCACTAAAAATCTTTGGAAAACGCTCAGATGTTCATAGGAAATGAAAGACATACCACTGTTATCTTTTTTGTTGAAAGGAGAGTCAATTATTATGCAGGCTTTCCCAAACCTTTTCATATGACTGTACTCCTTCACCACAAACATGTTGAACTGCTGATCTTCTGGGCTTCGCTTTCTGCAGTCCTTTCCATTTCATGTACTGCTGTTTGATTTTGTTTATTATTTTGTACTTTTTCTCATAGGGATTCGTGATTTCTGCCAGAACTGGATGACCTCTTTTGTTATCGCAGCAGCACTATCCTGGACTGTTTTCTTCTCAACAGTATGCAAATGAAAAAATCGACTTAGCACTTGTCTGTTAGAAGGTAGCTTATAGCCAGTAATGTTCTCAGAGAGGCCTCCTATAAGCCATACGCCGTGTCGTGATTGCCTTGACTTTGTATCTACAGTACAACTGATGTCATCTTGCTTAAATCCTTCACCTATACCTGTTATGTAAATATAACAGTGTTGAGTAATTAGGACTCAGTAAGTTTATAATTTTGGTACAGCTTTGTAGTAATCTAAAGATGCAGATAGAAACAAGAAATAATCCCATCTGGTTTATAGGACTACGCTATGCAAACAGCCTAACAGCACTGTAACATTTTCTTCTTGTTGTCTCACAGCTCCTCTATTATCACTTGCAAGGAGTACGTATGCCTGTTACTGATAAAATACTGGAATCACACAAGTTATGAACTGTGAATGAAATCTGTCTGTATGAGCATAGAAAAAATACCCGGTTTTTCATTTATTGCATTATTTTATGTTTCTTACAGAAGTGTCACAGCGACAAAAGTAAACACTAGGCGTAGATAAAAACAATAGAAATTTATTTTAAAAGCTCAGTTATGCTGAATATTCCAAGTACAACACCTGTCAATAGCAAGCATAATTGTAAGAGCCAATTTTAGAAAGTTAAAGTTTTGAGTTAAACTCATATTAATGTTTGCTTTATTTGAGTGGAACATAATTTCTTATATAGTCATAGACAATGGTATAGTCTTTTTTCCCCCTTTAAGTTAGTAAGAGATAGAATCTTCTTGCTATAACTGAGATACAGTGAGATAATAAACTCAGTTGTTGTTTAGAACAGGTCCCTGTAAAGAAGGACTTGATAAACCCATTTAAGTTTAGAAATGGGATAAGCATACAGTTTTCTGACCGTTTTGAAATGGTTCAGAAATTATAAGTGACTAGTATTGATTTAAGATGTAACAAGATTAAGCTTTTTAATTTTTTCTTATTATAATTTTTCCTTTTTTGCTATTTTTAATTTTCTTTTTTGTGTGAACTGTTTTTCTTTCAAACTTAACTAAACTTTTAAAAACGAAGATATTTTGTCTGTGGAATCATTTCTGCGCGTCAGGCTTTTGTTGAATCCCATTTTTTAAGTTGGAGCTGCTGAATTTTGGAAACTTTGGGAAAACACAGCTACAATAATAGTTACACGAAAAGGGGATTTTACAATAAATGCTGATGACATGTATCATTTTTATGATAAGGAACTTTTCTATAGGGTAAGACTTCACAAAATAGATACGTCACTTTTTCGCATATTGTTCGTTGGCACCCTAATCTACAGATTGTTAAGGAGTAACGTTTGACGTTTTTGAGAGAGAGATCACAGCTCCGTGTGTTTCAGAGGGTAGCTGCTGATTGGCAGACACATCACGGCCATGTGCTTTTCTCCCCACGCAGGGGACGCTCTCCTGTCAGAGCTGAACACGATCAGATACAGTGCCAATGTCTATTGATTTTTAAAGTGTGTCCTGTTTCATTACTATGTGGATGAAGCCACGGGGTATATACAATCCAATGTCTGTTTGTCTGTCCGCTTTTCATGAGAGAGCTACCTAACAGATATTTTTCTATAATTTCCTTATAATTTGCTACATTAATTTGCTAAAATTCCAGTTGATTTTGTGACTTCTCTCATCGCACTAAGTACCATACTGTAGTTCGGTTGCGGTACTGATTTATTCGCACCAATCCGAGAGAGAGGCTGTGGGCTGAGGGGAGGGGGGAAGTGGGCGGGGCCTTCCTCATTCACTCGCCAGCCTCCATTCGAGTCGCTGTACCTCTCACCACGTGTTGCCTCCGCTTAGCTAGCAATACCTGTTTGTTCAGCAGACATTATCATCTACAGATTGTTAAGGAGTAACGTTTGACGTTTTTGAGAGAGAGATCACAGCTCTGTGTGTTTTAGAGGGTAGCTGCTGTTTGCCAGACATATCACAGCCATGTGCTTTTCTCGCCACACGGGGGACGCTCTCCTGTCAGAGCTGAACACGATCAGATACAATGGCAACGTCTATTGATTTTTAAAGTGTGTCCTGTTTCATTACTATGTGGGCAAAGCCACGGGGTATATACAATCCAATGTCTGTTTGTCTGTCCGCTTTTCATGAGAGAGCTACCTAACAGATATTTTTCTATAATTTCCTTATAATTTGCTACCTCTGTTCGAGTTCATCTACGTCTTGCCACGTGTTGCCTCCACTTATCTAGCAACCAGCAAGCCCGCGATTCTCAAAAGAATCGCAAATCCAAGAACGGCAATCACTTTCTGTTTCCTCCGATACTTGGAGGGATGAAATATCATGGAGGGTGGGTGCGTCCTGGGAAAGTTCATTTAATTAAATAAACATATTTGTTGGAGCTGTGACTCAGTTGTAGGCGCCGTCGTTTATTGTTTTTAGCCATGAACTTTCGTTTTTGTGTTTCTATGGCTGTGTCGTCAGCGAGAAGTCGTTTGCTGATGGCGGCGGATTTGCGTGAAGTGGCCAGGTCAGTGGATCCGAGCATGGAGGGCTACATTGCTAAACGAACATGGTATATGCGGTGGTGTGGGCGGTCGCGTTCGGGCGGCTGTACAACCTGGCGTGCACGCTTCACCTCAGGTTTAGTTTACAGGTTGTAGCCATGGTAAAGTTGTCAATGAATTAAATAAACATATTTGTACTAAAGCAGTGTGTTTGTGTGGGCACCTCGCATGGCATGCAGAACAATAGCCAGGCACTGTCGGAAGTCTCCTCCTAATAAAAGTACTTTTCCTCCAAATGGAATATCATTATTGATTAACGCTTGTAGAAGTTTATCAATGGTGTTGAGTAAATGACTGAATGCCATTGTACATTCGTCTAAAATCAATAGTTTTGCAAGACGGATTTCATTTGCATTGTGACTGTCCATTTTCATAGTTGACACCAATGTCTCCGTGATTGGAACTGGAAGCTTGAATAATGAGTGACATGTCCGACCATTTATTAACAAATTAGCTGCTATCCCGGTTGTAGCCGATGCGATAATTAACTGTTGTTTTGCAGAAAAGAAATGTTTATGTGTTTCATAAAGGTACGTCTTTCCCCTTCCCCATGGGCCGTCAGGAAAGTAGCATTTGGGTATCGGGCTGTTGTCTTCTGTGGCAAGAACAATCTTATTAAAAGCAGTGGATTGTAAATTATTCAAATTGGAAATCATAGTCTGCGCAATCTCTTGCTCTCTCTGAAGATCTATTGGCGTTGAATGTACAGCAGGTAATAGACGCCTGCGTTCATTGCATCTATCCATGCAGGCTCGTTTTTGTACTTCCGTTAGTTGAGCTGATTGTTTTTGGAGCCGTGACTCCGTTAGCTATACGGCGTCTACTGTTAAGAATTATAATTGCACTTACGTTTAATACGGAGCGCTCGTGTATTGTTTCTTTCCATCTGGTGGCGTTCCTGTGTTTTCTGTGCTGTAATACTGTAATGTGATTCAAATATGCTGTGTACATAGATAGATAGATAGATAGATAGATAGATAGATAGATAGATAGATAGATAGATAGATAGATAGATAGATAGATAGATAGATAGATAGATAGATACTTTATTAATCCCAGGGGGAAATTCACATACTCCAGCAGAAAAAATTTTAAATTAAAGAGTAATAAAAAATGCAGGTAAAAAACAGACAATAACTTGAATAATGTTCAACGTTTACCCCCTCTGGTGGAATTGAAGAGTCGCATAGTTTGGGGGAGGAATGATCTTCTCAGTCTGTCAGTGGAGCAGGACGGTGACAGCAGTCTGTCGCTGAAACTGCTCCTCTGTCTGGAGATGACACTGTTTAATGGATGCAGTGGATTCTCCATAATTGATAGGAGCCTGCTCAGCGCCCGTCGCTCTGCCACGGATGTCAAACCGTCCAGCTCTATGCCAACAATAGAGCCTGCCTTCCTCACCAGTTTGTCCAGGCGTGAGGCATCCTTCTTCTTAATGCTGCCTCCCCAGCACACCACTGCATAGAAGAGGGCACTCGCCACAACCATCTGATAGAACATCTGCAGCATCTTACTGCAGATGTTGAAGGATGCCAGTCTTCTAAGGAAGTATAGTCGGCTCTGTCCTCTCTTGCACAGAGCATCAGTATTGGCAGTCCAGTCCAGTTGATCATCCAGCTACACTCCCAGGTATTTATAGGTCTGCACCCTCTGCACACAGTCACCTCTGATGATCACGGGGTCCATGAGGGGCCTGGGTCTCCTAAAATCCACCACCAGTTCCTTGGTTTTGCTGGTGCTCAGTTGTAGGTGGTTTGAGTCGCACCATTTAACAAAGTCCTTGATGAGGTTTCTATACTCCTCCTCCTGCCCACTCCTGATGCAGCCCACGATAGCAGTGTCGTCAGCAAACTTTTGCACGTGGCAGGACTCCGAGTTATATTGGAAGTCTGATGTATATAGGCTGAACAGGACCGGAGAAAGTACAGTCCCCTGCGGCGCTCCTGTGTTGCTGACCACAATGTTAGATCTGCAATTCCCGAGACGCACATACTGAGGTCTGTTTGTAAGATAGTCCACGATCCATGCCACCAGGTATGAATATACTCCCATCTCTGTCAGCTTGTCCCTAAGGAGCAGAGGTTGGATGGTGTTGAAGGCGCTAGAGAAGTCTACAAACATAATTCTTACAGCACCACTGCCTCTGTCCAAGTGAGAGAGGGATCGGTGTAGCATATAGATGATGGCATCTTCCGCTCCCACCTTCTCCTGGTATGCGAACTGCAGAGGGTCGAGGGCGTGTTGGACCTGTGGCCTCAGATGGTGAAGCAGCAGCCTCTCCATGGTCTTCATCACATGTGATGTTAGAGCGACAGGCCGGAAGTCATTCAGCTCACCAGGACGTGATACCTTTGGGACTGGGGTGATGCAAGATGTTTTCCAAAGCCTCGGACTTTCCCCTGTTCCAGGCTCAGGTTGAAGATGCGCTGTAGAGGACCCCCCAGCTCTGATGCACAGACCTTCAGCAGTCGTGGCGATACTCCATCTGGACCTGCTGCTTTGCTGGCACGAAGTTTCCTCAGCTCTCTGCTCACTTGCGCTGCTGTAATTGTGGGTGGGGATGTCTCTCCTATGTTGGTATCAGCAGAAGGATGTGTAGAGAGTGCAGTACTCCGAGGTGAGAGTGGGTTAGGGTGGTCAAACCTGTTAAAGAAGTTGTTCATTTGGTTTGCTCTCTTCACGTCTCTCTCAATGGTGGTACCCCGCTTTGAGCTGCAGCCAGTGATGATCTTCATCCCATCCCACAATTCCTTCATGCTGTTGTTCTGCAACTTCTGCTCCAGCTTTCTCCTGTACTGCTCTTTCGCCGCCCTGAGCTGGACTCGGAGTTCCTTCTGCACGCGCTTGAGCTCATGCTGATCACCGTCTTTAAAGGCCCTTAGTGTAGTGTGGACCTTTGGGGTTTCCATACTGTAATACAACCTTTCTTTTTTTGCTCTGTGGCGGGGTCATCGCAGTGCGTCAGTACACGTGCGCTTCGAAGCGCCTCGTCCATATTGTGCGGCAGTGCGCGTGCGCCTCGATGTGCCCAGCGCCCTGCGTTCATATCCGGTTTACAACCTTCGGTTAGTAAGATGGATACCTGTTTGTTCAGCGGACATTATCATCTACAGATTGTTAAAGAGTAACGTTTGACGTTTTTGAGAGAGAGATCAGAGCTCTGTGTGTTTTAGAGGGTAGCTACTGATTGCCAGACATAGCATGGCCATGCGCTTTTCTCCCCACGCGGGGAATGCTTTCCCATCAGATACACTGCCAACGTCTATTGATTTTTAAAGATTGTCCTGTTTCATTACTATGTGGGCGAAGCCACAGGGTACAGCTAGTCAGTCAGTCAGTCATTTTCCAACCTGCTATATCCAAACACAGGGTCACAGGGGTCTGCTGGAGCCAATCCCAGCCAGCGCAGAGTGCAAGGCAGGAAACAAATCCCGGGCAGGGTGCCAGCCCACCGCAGGGCACACATGCCCACACACCAAGCACACACTAGGGACAATTTAGAATCACCAATCACAGTATTAATATATTGTTTTCAATTTCAGATGGCACAGTTATAGCTGCACCACCTCCTTTGGCCTGAATTCAATTCCCAGATCAATCTCTGTTTTTTGTAGATTTTGAATATTATATATCATTTTCTCTTTGTACACTCATTTCTAACCACTTTCACAAGACACACTTATAGTAGGTGATGTCTGTCCTTTAAGCTGAGGTTTGTGTGCAGGAGTTCCCCATTCACAGAGGTTTCCTGCCTTGTGCCCTGTGCTGCTCTGTTAGTATGTAGCTTCAGATGAATGGACACTTTTTATTACAATTATTATTATTTTATTTGAATATATTCTTCACACCTTATAGTGCCATCCATCCATCATCCAACCAGCTATATCCTAAATACCGGATCACGGGGGTCTGCTGGAACCAATCCCAGCCAACACAGAGTGCAAGGCAGGAAACAAACTCTGGGCAGGGCGCCAGCCCACCGCAGGGCACACACACACACACCCACACACCAAGCACACACTAGGGACAATTTAGGATCGCCAATGCACCTAACCTGCATGTCTTTGGACTGTGGGAGGAAACCCATGCAGATACGGGGAGAACATGCAAACTCCACGCAGGGAGGACCCGGGAAACGACCCGAAGCCGGTTTAAAAAGGTTGCTGGCTACAATCGAGTTTAATCTTGAGGGTTGTTCTTATTTACTCTATAAAGCACTGTCATTACTATAAGAGGCACTATTTGAATTAAAATAGGTACATTTTATTCATATTTTTTTTCCCTTTTTGTATGTTATCCAAGGTCCATTAATACTAAACAAATTAAATACTGTTTTATTTGCAATGCTGATCTATATGAAAGGTGCTATAAAAAAACAATTATAATTATTAATGTGACAATAGATAGATGAAGATTTTTAACATAATGTTATGCTTAAATTTTTAATATTGCTTTTAAATATTATGTGAATTTCTTTATGATAGCGCACACTATGAAAGTACTGTATAAAATGAACATTCAATTATTGTGTTCTGTACATTGAAATTGTACTTACTGGAAGATGCACTGCATACAAGGTCAGTCAGTCATTTTCAAACCCACTCTGTCCTGAACAGGGTCAGGAGGGTCAGCTGGAGTCAATCCCACCTCGCCTGGACAGGATGCCAGTCCATCACATGGCACACACACCAAGCACACACACGGGCCAATGTAGGATCATCAATGCATCTAACCTGCATGTCTTTGGACTGTGGGAGGAAACCCACGCAGACACGGGGAGAACATGCAAACTCTACACAGGGAAGACCCAGAACCCAAACCCCGTACAGTATTAATATCCATCCATCCATCCATTTTCCAACCCGCTGAATCCGAACACAGGGTCACGGGGGTCTGCTGGAGCCAATCCCAGCCAACACAGGGCACAAGGCAGGAACCAATCCCGGTCAGGGTGCCAACCCACCGCAGGACACACACGAACACACCCATACACCAAGCACACACTAGGGGCAATTTAGAATCACCAATCACAGTATTAATATATTGTTTTCAATTTCAGATGGCACAGTTATGGCTGCACCACCTCCTTTGGCCTGAATTCAATTCCCAGATCAATCTCTGTTTTTTGTAGATTTTGAATATTATATATCATTTTCTCCTTGTACACTCATTTCTAACCACTTTCACAAGACACACTTATAGTAGGTGATGTCTGTCCTTTAAGCTGAGGTTTGTGTGCAGGAGTTCCTCATTCACAGAGGTTTCCTGCCTTGTGCCCTGTGCTGCTCTGTTAGTATGTAGCTTCAGATGAATGGACACTTTTTATTACAATTATTATTATTTTATTTGAATATATTCTTCACACCTTATAGTGCCATCCATCCATCATCCAACCAGCTATATCCTAAATACCGGATCACGGGGGTCTGCTGGAACCAATCCCAGCCAACACAGAGTGCAAGGCAGGAAACAAACCCTGGGCAGGGCGCCAGCCCACCGCAGGGCACCCACACACACACCAAGCTCACACTAGGGACAATTTAGGATCGCCAATGCACCTAACCTGCAAGTCTTTGGACTGTGGGAGGAAACCGGAGCGCCTGCCATAAAGTTCTCTACACTGAATGTAATAATAATAATAGTAATAATAAAATTCATTACATTTATATAGCGCTTTTCTCAGTACTCAAAGCGCTATGTAGACCTGGGGACCCCTTACTGTGAGGGAGCAGCACTACTGCCTCACTACCGTGCATGTTTAATACCTGCTTTAATGCATTTCATCACAAAAATGGTATGACGTATTTATCTTAGCATTCTAAATGTTCAGAGAGCAGGAATATCATAAAAAATGAATGTATTCTGTGCGGTGATCGCTGCTCTTAGTGCAGAGGAAATCAGTTTAAAAAGCGCGTAGCGTTTAACAACTGGGTCGGCGAACACTTGACACAAGGTATTTAATGAGCTACATTAACTTATGACGGGGTTTGAGAAAATCTAGTAAATTAAACATTGATTTTGAGATGAAGTTTACTTTACGACATTCTACTTTAATGACAAAATAAACTACAAGAATAAAGTGGAAATGTCGAGAATAAAGTCATCATAAAAGAAGAGATTGTTCTATTCTCGACATATATTTTTTTTTCTTCAGTGTCCGTATTGGTTTTTCTTCACCGTGACCCTAACACGCTTCTGTACAATTTTCTTTAAATAACAATTGCTATCACCTTTAAAACTGAAGGTGACATGATCCATCCATCCATCCATTATCCAACCCGCTATATCCTAATTACAGGGTCACGGGGGTCTGCTGGAGCCAATCCCAGCCAACACAGGGCACAAGGCAGGATGCAAACCCCGGGCAGGGCGCCAGTCCACCGCAGGGCACCCACACACACACTAGGGACAATTTAGGATCACCAATGCACTTAACCTGCATGTCTTTGGACTGTGGGAGGAAACCCACGCAGACACGGGGAGTTTTGTGTTGTCTTCTTAGAGAGTCAAGGCTGTGGGGCTGTCAAGAGGCAGGGCCTGTTAAGGCCCATTGCGGCACTTCTTGTGTGATTTTTGGCTATACAAAAATAAGTTGTATTGTATTGTAACATGTAAACTCCACGCATGGATGACTCGGGAAGCAAACCCAGGTCTCCTAACTGCGAGGCAGCAGAAAATGATATAAAAGACAGATAGATGGAGATGAATGTTCCACTGTGGTGACCACTAAATGGGAACAGCCAAAAGAAAAAGAGGAAGAAGAGGCAGAGTATGTTTTACCAAGAACCCCATTCTCTCCCACCCGCCACCTCAACAAAATACAAACCTTCATCTCATAGATCAAAGATGCACAATTGGAAACCACTAGCTCAGTGGTGTCCAGCTCCAGTCCTAGAGGGCCGCAGTGGCTGCAGGTTTTCATTCTAACCATCTTCTTAATTAGTGATCACTTTTTGCTGCTAATTAATTTCGTTTTCTTTAGTTTTATTTAACTTGTCTCAGGCCCCTTAGTTGTCTCTTTTTCCTTAATTCGCAGCCAAACAATAATGAGACACAAAACAATCCACCACATGACCAGCTAACCACAATATCTGAAAATAAAGAACGTTGAAGCTCTCAGTAAGGTTGATCTCTCAGATGACCAAAAAAGTTTAACGGTGTTCTTAGATAAAACATAAAATCGGCAGATTTGGAAATGTCTGCTGTGGCAGAATGAGAACAACAACAGGCCATGGAATTAAATAACTGGTTGGCTTCTCATTAAGAAACTGGTTGGAGTGAAATTGGCTGGAATTTGACGTTCCAGTTTAGCTGGTCATCTGTCGGCTGGTTTCACATCTCATTTCTGTTTGGCTGCAATGTAATGAAGAAAAGAATAAATTCAGAGGACTGATTTCTAAAAACAAGGATATTAAATTGAAGGAAAAAGAAGTTAATTAGCAGTGAAAACTGGTACCTGATTAGGAAAAGGGTTAGAATGAAAACCCGCAGCCAGTGCGGCCCTCCAGGCTCAGAGTTTGACACCCCTGCACTAGCTGATCTGAGCATTGGTTCATTCATGCACATACAATTTGTGTATACAGTGCATCCGGAAAGTATTCACAGCGCATCACTTTTTCCACATTTTGTTATGTTACAGCCTTATTCCTCAGAATTCTACACACAACACCCCATAATGACAACGTGAAAAAAGTTTACTTGAGGTTTTTGCAAATTTATTAAAAATAAAGAAATTGAGAAAGCACATGTACATAAGTATTCACAGCCTTTGCCATGAAGCTCGAAATTGAGCTCAGGTGCATCCTGTTTCCCCTGATCATCCTTGAGATGTTTCCGCAGCTTCACTGGAGTCCACCTGTGGTAAATTCAGTTGACTGGACATGATTTGGAAAGGCACACACCTGTCTATATAAGGTCCCACAGTTGGCAGTTCATGTCAGAGCACAAACCAAGCATGAAGTCAAAGGAATTGTCTGTAGAGGATTGTCTCGAGGCACAAATCTGGGGAAGGTTGCAGAAAAATTTCTGCTGCTTTGAAGGTCCCAGTGAGCACAGTGGCCTCCATCATCCGTAAGTGGAAGAAGTTTGAAACCACCAGGACTCTTCGCAGAGCTGGCCAGCCATCTAAACTGAGCGATCGGGGGAGAAGGGCCTTAGTCTGGGAGGTGACCAAGAACCCGACGGTCACTCTGTCACAGCTCCAGATGTCCTCTTTGGAGAGAGGAGAACCTTCCAGAAGGACAACCATCTCTGCAGCAATCCATCAATCAGACTTGTATGGTACAGTTGCCAGACAGAAGCCAATCCTTAGTAAAAGGAACATGGCAGCCCGCCTGGAGTTTGCCAAAAGGCACCTGAAGGACTCTCAGACCATGAGAAAGAAAATTCTCTGGTCTGATGAGACAAAGATTGAACTCTTTGGTGTGAATGCCAGGCGTCACTTTTGGAGGAAACCAGGCACCGCTCATCACCAGGCCAATACCATCCCTACAGTGAAGCATGGTGGTGGCAGCATCATGCTGTGGGGATGTTTTTCAGTGGCAGGAACTGGGAGACTAGTCAGGATAAAGGGAAAGATGACTGCAGCAATGTACAGAGACATCCTGGATGAAAACCTGCTCCAGAGCGCTCTTGACCTCAGACTGGGGCGACGGTTCATCTTTCAGCAGGACAACGACCCTAAGCACACAGCCAAGATATCAAAGGAGTGGCTTCAGGGCAACTCTGTGAATGTCCTTGAGTGGCCCAGCCAGAGCCCAGACTTGAATCCGATTGAACATCTCTGGAGAGATCTTAAAATGGCTGTGCACCGACGCTTCCCATCCAACCTGATGGAGCTTGAGAGGTGCTGCAAAGAGGAATGGGCAAAACTGGCCAAGGATAGGTGTGCCAAGCTTGTGGCATCATATTCAACAAGACTTGAGGCTGGAATTGCTGCCAAAGGTGCATCAACAAAGTATTGAGCAAAGGCTGTGAATACTTATGTACATGGGATTTCTCAGTTTTTTATTTTTAATTAATTTGCCAAAACCTCAAGTAAACGTTTTCACATTGTCATTATGGGGTGTTGTGTGTAGAATTCTGAGGAAAAAAATGAATTTAATCCATTTTGGAATAAGGCTGTAACATAACAAAATGTGGAAAAAGTGATGCGCTGTGAATACTTTCTGGATGCACTGTAAATAAATACATTTCTGGAAATCCCTAATCCGGTTCTGAGATGCAGGCTTTTTAACCGATCCCAACAGCACTGAACGTAAGGCAGGAAAAGAACCCAGACAAGGTGCGTGTGAATCACAGTGCACACACATTTGCTCCCTCACACTGGGGCCTGTTTAGAGTCCTCAGTTAACCTGAATGTCTTTGGTGATGCTGGAGGAAAAACCAAAGTACCAGGAGGAAGACCCCCACAGACTAAGGGGGAATGTGCTGACTCCATACATATAACAAGGAGGTGTTGTATTCAAACTCATTTTTCTGTACCCATGAGGCACAGGAGCTATCAACTGTGCCACCAGACTGCCCAACCTCAATTCAGATACAGTATGTTAAATTCACTATAGGAATGTTATATAAATTGGCTTTGGACTGCCAGAAGGACATTTTGGAAAGTGCCTCATCCTGGGGCCACATCTTCCTTTAAATGGTCTTTTCATGAACTTCCATGCCGGGCCTCTCCGTCCCTGTCACAGTAATACTTGGTAGCCAAATCGAATGGAGCCATTTCACGGTCACGTGACACTTCCTTCACACTCTTTCAGATTAGCGTGGCCAAAGGAAATCAGAAACGCAAAGTGTCCGTTTCACTTTTTCTGCGCCGCTTTCCCTGCAGTGCCTTTGTGTTTGAAATTAATTGGAGGAAGCCTCATGTCTGAGAGAGATAATGAAGCCCAGCATTGTATGTTTTCCTGTGTTAGATATCTGCAGTGTGCCACGTGCATTCTGGGAAGCCAAAAGCTGTAAGATATCGGCTTCTGAGGTCGGTTCTGCTTTTATAGCTTTTTAATGACACAACCTGACAGCAACAGAGCTCTCTATCAGGTCTCTCCATACAAAGCAGGTGATTCCAAAATCTATGGACATTATTGGCCATCAGTCACAGGGAAAGGACACCGCGATTAGTAGGCGGAATCAATTTTTATTTTACAAAGGTTGTTCAATGCAACATTTAATATTACAATGCATGCTCCTTAGTCCTGTTTTAGGAGTATACTGCACATATACCGTAGACCCTCGTGAAGTCACTGTGACGCTCCACGCTCCCATCGTCCTTCCGGGACCCCTGAACCCGACACCATCGGTAATGTCACCGCGATGAGCTGACAAATGATGACAATGCTCTAATGAAGCCAGGGGATAGTGCAAATGTGCCAAAGTGCTTTTATTAAAACAAACAGTTGTGTCCAAACAAAGTGCAGTGTTCAAAAACTAAGCACATACTAGGCTCACCCGCCTTTTATCCTCAATTTGTGTGCGCTCCATGTGTACATCAGGCATGTAAGTGTAGGGAAGGAGAACGTCAAAGTGCCCCTTCATAACATCTCTCGAAAACCTACATTTTTTTCATCCCCTCCAGTGCCTGTCCAAACTTGGAGTGTAGGACTCCATAATAATATACTTGAAACTCATAGGGGAACAACTCTCCCGCCGCCATTAGCTCAGAAATGGTACCATAAGTTTGAGACGTTGACATTTCAGTGAGATACTGAAGCTCATTTGTATAAGAGATTCCTGACGACATCATTGTAAATGGCTGAAACCTTGACCAATTACTTAAAACATGTCATACAATGTCAGCCCGAATCTGTACCGCTAAAGACGGAGTTTCATGCACTAAATAAGCTATAGATGAGAATAAGCAAGCACCATCTCCCTTGATATTTACTACGCGGTGAGGCATTTGTACACCATCAACATTAATTATTTCCAGAGACATAATTTTGTCTATTTTTCTAGCGCATCGCGCACAAAAGCAAGGGAATGATGGGAGCACCAGAACTCTGCTCACATCGTGTCACTTCGTACCGCAAGCCGCAAGTAGTAAGTCTGTGATAAGCGGAATACCGCTACGCTTTGCACTCACAAGGACAATCCCGACCGCTGTTATATAGTGTCTTGATATAAATCCATAAGGAGTGCAAATAAAAATCAATAATTACAGTGCATCCGGAAAGTATTCACAGCGCATCACTTTTTCCACATTTTGTTACGTTACAGCCTTATTCCAAAATGGATTAAATTCATTTTTTTCCTCAGAATTCTACACACAACACCCCATAAAGACAACGTGAAAAAAGTTTACTTGAGGTTTTTGCAAATTTATTAAAAATAAAAAAACTGAGAAATCCCATGTCCATAAGTATTCACAGCCTTTGCTCAATACTTTGTCGATGCACCTTTGGCAGCAATTACAGCCTCAAGTCTTGTTGAATATGATGCCACAAGCTTGGCACACCTATCCTTGGCCAGTTTGGCCCATTCCTCTTTGCAGCACCTCTCAAGCTCCATCAGGTTGGATGGGAAGCGTCGGTGCACAGCCATTTTAAGATCTCTCCAGAGATGTTCAATCGGATTCAAGTCTGGACTCTGGCTGGGCCACTCAAGGACATTCACAGAGTTGTCCTGAAGCCACTCCTTTGATATCTTGGCTGTGTGCTTAGGGTCGTTGTCCTGCTGAAAGATGAACCATCGCCCCAGTCTGAGGTCAAGAGCGCTCTGGAGCAGGTTTTCATCCAGGATGTCTCTGTACATTGCTGCAGTCATCTTTCCCTTTATCCTGACTAGTCTCCCAGTCCCTGCCGCTGAAAAACATCCCCACACCATGATGCTGCCACCACCATGCTTCACTGTAGGGATGGTATTGGCCTGGTGATGAGCGGTGCCTGGTTTCCTCCAAACATGATACCTGGCATTCACACCAAAGAGTTCAATCTTTGTCTCATCAGACCAGAGAATTTTCTTTCTCATGGTCTGAGAGTCCTTCAGGTGCCTTTTGGCAAACTCCAGGTGGACTGCCATGTGCCTTTTACTAAGGAGTGGCTTCCGTCTGGCCACTCTACCATACAGGCCTGATTGGTGGATTGCTGCAGAGATGGTTGTCCTTTTGGAAGGTTCTCCTCTCTCCACAGAGGACCTCTGTTGCTGTGACAGAGTGACCATCGGGTTCTTGGTCACCTCCCTGACTAAGGCCCTTCTCCCCTGATCGCTCAGTTTAGATGGCCAGCCAGCTCTAGGAAGAGTCCTGGTGGATTCGAACTTCTTCCACTTACTGATGATGGAGGCCACTGTGCTCATTGGGACCTTCAAAGCAGCAGAATTTTTTCTGTAACCTTCCCCAGATTTGTGCCTCGAGACAATCCTGTCTCGGAGGTCTACAGACAATTCCTTTGACTTCATGCTTGGTTTGTGCTCTGACATGAACTGTCAACTGTGGGACCTTCTATAGACAGGTGTGTGCCTTTCCAAATCATGTCCAATCAACTGAATTTACCACAGGTGGACTCCAATGAAGCTGCAGAAACATCTCAGAACATTCAATGGGATGGACTACTCCCTAGAGCGCCACAGCCAAACGCTCCTTTGCGGGGCCCCAGCTCATGCTGTCTCCTCCTTGGGCCAAATTTATACTTGACGCGACCCGACGCATGCTGCAGCGGACGCTCCTGCTACGCAAGCGTTGTAGTGTTTATACTTGCGTGCGCACTTTACATAAATCTGGAGGAATCCACCAGGTGGCAGTGCAAGATATCATCATGGTGAGAACAGGTTCAGCTTCGCTGTGTTGTGAATTGCCTAGGACACCCATTAAATTCTAATGACACCTTACCGCAATATCTTTGAAAAGGATGTTTAATGATTAAATCCATCAATCCAGGGATGTGTCCATTCCAGCAAGCATTGGGCACGAGGCAGAAACCATCCCTGGACGAGGCCTCAGCTCATCGCAAGGTGAATACAAGCACACACTCACATACACACTGGCATCATTTTAGTGGCACCAAATCCCCAAATCTGCATATCTTTGGAAGGAAACTGGAGCACAGTATGGAATCCAAGCAAGGAATACCAGCGACGTGACTCCCTGTGAGTCAGCAGTGCTGTCGCTCCGCCACCGTGTCACCCCCATGTGTGTAATTATTAACAGTATTCATTATTTAAACAATTCTAAATTGGCCCTAGTGTGTGCTTGGTGTGTTTGTGTGTGCCCTGCGGTGGGCTGGCACCCTGCCCGGGATTGGTTCCTGCCTTGTGCCCTGTGTTGGCTGGGATTGGCTCCAGCAGACCCCCGTGACCCTGTGTTCGGATTCAGCGGGTTGGAAAATGGATGGATGGATTATTTAAATGAAATTAACGATTTATCTGTAAAATGTAACATACACACTTTAATGCATTTCATCATGAAAGTGATATCAAGTATAAATCTAAGGATTCTAAATGTGCAGAGAGTTGGAATATCAAACATTTAATGTGTTCTGTGTGGTGATCTATTGCTGCTTGCCGTAGCGATTGAAAACTGGGATGAGGCTTATGACGGTTCGCATTAATGATAAAGTAAACTATGAGGTTAAAGTGGACATTTTGAGATTAAAGCCGAAATTTCCACTTTAATCACAAAACACTGTTCCGCGACCCTTAGCAGGGTCCTGGAGGGTGCATGGGAGTTTGCCCAACCAGTCTACATGTGTTTTGTGGACTTGGAAAAGGCATTCGACCGTGTCCCTCGGGGAATCGTGTGGGGGGTACTAAGAGAGTATGGGGTACCGGCCCCCCTGATAAGGGCTGTTCAGTCCCTGCACGATCGGTGCCAGAGCTTGGTCCGCATTGCCGGCAGTAAGTCGAACCCGTTTCCGGTGAGAGTTGGACTCCGCCATGGCTGCCCTTTGTCACCGATTCTGTTCATAACTTTTATGGACAGAATTTCTAGGCGCAGCCAGGGCGTTGAGGGTGTCCGTTTTAGGTGGGCGCAGGATTGGGTCACTGCTTTTTGCAGATGATGTTGTCCTGTTTGCTTCATCAGGCCGTGATCTTCAGCTCTCTCTGGATCGGTTCACAGCTGAGTGCGAAGCGGCTGGGATGAGAATCAGCACCTCCAAATCCGAGACCATGGTCCTCAGCCGGAAAAGGGTGGAGTGCCCTCTCAGGGTTGGTAGCGAGATCCTGCCCCAAGTGGAGGAGTTCAAGTATCTCGGGGTCTTGTTCACGAGTGAGGGAAGAATGGAGCGTGAGATCGACAGGCGGATCGGTGCGGCGTCCACAGTAATGCGGGCTCTGCATCGGTCTGTCGTGGTGAAAAAGGAGCTGAGCTGCAAGGCGAAGCTCTCAATTTACCAGTCGATCTATGTTCCTACCCTCACCTATGGTCATGAGCTATGGGTAGTGACCGAAAGAACGAGATCGCGAATACAAGCGGCTGAAATGAGTTTCCTCCGCAGGGTGTCTGGGCTCTCCCTTAAAGATAGGGTGAGAAGCTCAGTCATCCGGGAGGGGCTCAGAGTAGAGTCGCTGCTCCTCCGCATCGAGAGGAGTCAGATGAGGTGGCTCGGGCATCTGATCAGGATGCCTCCTGGACGCCTCCCTGGTGAGGTGTTCCGGGCACGTCTAACTGGGAGGAGGCCCCGGGGAAGACCCAGGACACACTGGAGGGACTATGTCTCTCGACTGGCCTGGGAACGCCTCGGGATTCTCCCGGAAGAGCTAGAAGAAGTGGCCGGGGAGAGGGAAGTCTGGGCATCTCTGCTGAAGCTGCTGCCCCCGCGACCCGACCTCGGATAAGCGGGAGACAATGGATGGATGGATGGATCACAAAACACACATTTTCACCATGTCCTTAATTTTTTTTCTCAGTGGCACAAATACAGTGCTGTACATTATGTTGCTGTTGTGAAGTTGCAAAAAAAGCAAAGATGGCACATAAGACGGTAGGTGAGACTTTTAAAACGTATCATGTCATTGCGATCGGGAATATGCGACGCTTGAATAGAAAAGCGCCACGAATGCATCTGTATGTCGGCATTTTGCTTCACCACATCGAACCGTTCATCAAAAATCGAAGCGCGCACATCGATCCCCGTAGGATCTGCATAGAGGCTTTCTGTCACTTGTAGATGGTAAACAGAGACTCTGACGTCACATTCTGACTTTTATCACACTGCGCAAAACTTTTTGCTGGTACTGCAACTCGCGCACGCGTCGCGTTAATTTCTGAGGACCTGCTGAGAGGACGCGTGAAATGAACGCTGGGAACGCGTGGCAGCCATGATGCGGGCGCGTATGCGTTCTGAGCGTGAAGTATAAACGAGCCCTTACAGGTTGCCAGATCCTCCTGCTAAGACGGCTCTTTCACGTCCTTTAATCTTTTTTTTTTTCTTCCCCTTTTCCTCGATATCGACTATCCCTTTTCTTTGTGCCGGCCTGTATATATGCACACACACACCTCCGTGGGCGCAGCACCTTAATCACACACAGCAGGAAGCCAATGAAGCAATTGAGAACGATCGCACCCACACGTGCAGGTGCGACTCGCTCCAACTACTCCAATTAACTCCCCGCGGCCGTGTAATCGCGCCCACGGAGAGTGACACGGCTTTATGGATTTTAAACCTGGCCCCTTTGTTTTGAAGCCGCGGACCCGCTATACCACAGTCACGGTTCAGAGTTCGCGGTCTCAGTCGTTCACAGATTTTTCCTTAGAACCTAACTAATAATTGTTAGCGGAAACCACAAATATCCTCCGCAATTTTTTTATGGCTTTTTTCATGGCAATACTGTACTGTAGAGAGAACACAAAGCCACCATAGAGGAAAAGGCAGCTTGTGATGGCGAAAGTAGCCAATCCGAGAGCGTTATTCATTTCTCCTTGCTGCTGACTGGCTGCTGCCCTGTGACGCATCTCCGGCAGATGCAGCCCAGCATTCCCGCATCATAACGGTTTACTGCGTGTAGCTGTCTCGAGTGTTTCGCTGAGCATTTTCGTGTTTTTGTTTTGTTCTTCTTAAAGCCTTAATATGCCGCCCAAACGTCTTACACCTTCTAAGGCTTCTGACAATGAACCTAAGCACCAGAAGAAGTTTAAGACACTTCAAGGAGAAGGCTGAATGACTGGATTTGCTCCCGGAAATAAAAAGTTATGTCGCAGTAGCCACCCGAGGATCTGTAAATCCTCTGCTTTGCTGTGCAGTCATTATCTTCATTACATACCTTATCGTACTGCACAGCTAATTCATCATCATCTTCAATCAATATCATTCATTTTTGGTGAGTACCCATACATTTTACTGTATTTTTATTAAATTATTACGTATTTACCCTACTTATACCAAAGAACGCGCTTGCATGAATTACAGTACATAAAGCGGTAACATCGGTATTTGACATTCTAGCACATTGGGAGACATAGCAGTACAGAACTGTACAGTAGACGGGTTTACCTTTGCATTCTGTTTCTAGGTAATGTATTAAGTTGAGTTTGAAATGAAATTAAAGTGCTTTGGGGGCATATTTAGGGTTAAAACTATAAAAATAAGCATTTATAGGCATTTTTTTGACCACATTCAAAATTCACGGTTTTTCACAATTTGCGGGGGCTCTAGGAACGTAACCTCCGTGAATTTCGGGGGTCGCCTGTACCTCAAATCTATTTTATCAAGCTGCTTTTCCAGTATGAAAGTGTGGCAAGCACAACATTGGGCTCAAGACAGGAACCATCCCAAGATGGGACACGAGTCCACTGTTTTACACTTACAAACGAACAGACTTTTACTAGGCCAGTTCAAGTCACAAATTACCTTAACACATGTCTATGGATGGTAGGAAAAATGATGACAAGACACAGGTACAAGGTTGTAATAAGAATTGCGAGGGACAGCCGGCAGCTCAACCCAAACAAAACCCCCAGGACGCTAGATGGTGACTTCCCTGCAGCTTAGCGGAGCTCCAGATTCCTGCAGGGCATTATGGGAGATGGAGTTCGGCTTCACAGCCCTGTTGGGTACCATGGGTGCCGCCAGGGGATGCTGCAGGGAGAAACGGGGATTTCCATTTCCAATATAGCCCGGAAGTACACCCAAGTCATGGGGACAGAAGAGGAGAAGCACTTCCGGGTCAAGGACTGTATTAAGGACTGGTGGAGACCCAGCAGAGGAGCCGGAGTTGGGAGGGAGTGTGACAGAGCTACTGGGAGGAGAGGAGGAAATGTATTATGTTTATTCATTGTGGCTGGGGTGCTTTGGAGGCACTATTTAAGAAGAACATTAAAATACTTCTTGGTGCTTTTAAACCTGTGTTTGGAGTGTCTATCAGTTGGGGAAAAGGTGGACAATAGTGCCACCAAGCTTCCATTTACTTGCAGTATATAAGTTTAATATGTCACTGTGCTCTGTACAAAAAATATTTTATAAATCCACTCACATGTACAGCCAACACAAGGCCAGATTTAGCACACAGGGGCTCATCATTTAGAACTGCTAGGCAAGCATTAGAAGAAAAGATAGGGACAACTACGAAAATGGGCTTTGTACTATTTCTGTGTGTCAGAGTCAGCATGATACTGGATGTTCTTTTCCTTGTTTGGAATGGCATAATTTACAGTACCTAAGTGGGGGCCTGCACATGGAGAAAGGGTATAAAACCGCTGGAATAATGCCCGGCACACCTTTGAAGCTGACGGACGGATGGAAGATAACGTCATCCAATCCTGAAATTCATTCCAGTGCAGCAACAAAAATAGCAGACTCTACACATCGGGCCCCCACTACCCGAAAGGTCTTGTCATGGCTTCCTCATCTGTTATGCCGTGTAAACCGCCATTTAAAAAAGCTAAGTTATTGCTCCTATGTGATTTCTTACCGCCATTTCACTAAGGGAGGGGTATCACTTTTTTATATTATATCTATATAGTTTCAGGTTATGTAACATGCCGCAATTCCAAAAGAACTTATTCCAACAAGGGAACTAGCACCCCCTGCTGGATTCAAAGGTGTAAACTCCAAACACAAAGCACCTGGGCTGGGGACTGAACAGAGGCTTTGGGGCTACACTCCTTTTATTTTTTGAATAAACTATCAAATCATAGATGTAAGTGTGAAAAGCTTTACAGAGCTCCTGGTACCCCAGTCTATTCCCACATTCCCTGGACATACAGGTCAGGTTGACTGGCAACTGCAAATTAACCCAGTTTAGGTGCCAACAAGACTGGCTTCCTCCCTTCTGTCAAAAACATTACCAGGACTTCCTGTTACTCTGTAAAGGAATACATGAGTTTTGAAAAATGGATGAATGCATGAGAAGTGTGAATTCTGTGTGCCTTCCACAATACCACGTGAGTTTGTCAAATGAAGAATTCTGTTTAGTTATGTGTCACTGGCTTGAGTAGCTGATCGTTAATAGTCCACAACATTTCATCAGGGTCTGTCAGGGTTTCCATATGAACTCTATGACTAGGAAGCTTGATTTTAATTACTCCAAAACCTTTGTCCAAGTACGTGTCTCCTGGTTTCTGTATTATATGTATTTTCCTTGACTGACCACCAGGTGTCCTCAAATACAGGCTTCACTAGTTAACTTTAGTAGGAGCAGCTATTTTGGACAATGGGTGATATGATCATACTAGCTTTGAGCAAATAACCACTCCTATCACGGTATAGATGTTAGAGACTTAAGAGCTTATCCATCTTGACCACATGAATTGAAAGATCAGAATTCATAAGTTATGTGCCTTTTTCTATAGGAGAGAAAAAGTTCAACTAAGGTAGCAAAAATGTATGTTATGAGTTGTTTGTTATAGTCGTTCATCCATATATCTAAACTATCTGTGTTACCTGGGAAAATTCCTAAAACAACAGGCCTCAGTTATAGTGCTGTCAGTTAATCGGTTGTACTGTATCGGAACACGGGTCCTCGATCACAGTCCTGGCTACAGGTTTTCATTCCAGCCAGTTTCCCCAGTTAGAACTCTGCCCTTGCTGAAAATGAAACTTGGTATTTAACTCAAGGCCTTGTTAGCGCTTTCATTCATCAAAGACAAATTTTAGTTACATTGATCAGAGGTCCCTAATTACAGTTCTGGATGTCCGCAGTGGCTGCAGGTTTTCACTTTAACCAATTTCTTAATTAGAACCCATTCATTTACTACTAAAGCAATGCAGTTCTTGGGATTTTAGTTATCTGGCCTGTTACAATTCAGAAGCCTTAATTGCCTGTTTTAGATTTTAGCAGCTGCATTTAAGTTTTAATTGTTGCCAGTTTAACTAACCAGACATTGCTTAATAATGAAATGCAGATAACCAATAAACCAGCAGCTCCCTTTTAAACCTGTCTATATGCACCATTAGGTATCTGTGTTAAAAAAAATAAAGAAATACATGAGAGAGGAACTGGGAGGACCGTTACGTTTAAATCTATTCTGGTCCACGAAACACATGGATAATGTTCTCAGAGAAAGAAACTCTATAGTGCAATTCAAATTTCCCTTGGATGAATGAACGCACTAACAAGCCAAACAGTTAAATCCCAAGTTTCATTATCAGCAAGGACCGTCTTTTAATTAGGAAACTGGCTGGAAGGAAAAGCTGCAGCCACTGCGGCCCTCCAGGACCGTGATTGAGGACCCTGTATCAGAAGTTCTATGGAACCGACACATTTTTTTTAGATATAAAATTTGTATTTTTTTTAGAAGAAGCTAATATAATTACTGCAGTATGCAACACACACACCTCCTTGAGCCAGGAGGCCGGGAATTATATTAAGTGGTTTTGAGAAAGGAAATACATGAGAAAAAAGCAATGGAACCTATGTGTAAAATACAAATGAACAGATTTTGTTGTGTTTTTGCGAATATGTGTACTGAAAATCTCATGACAATATCACACCACAGTGTGAGTGAGTCAGAGTAATGCTCACTCCTAGACGCTGCTCGTCAGGAAGTTTACAGCATAAAACACAAATTTAGGGTGGAGTGGTGGCTCTGAGGCTAAGGATCTGCGCTGGTATCCTGAAGGTTGCCGGTTCGAATCCCCATCACTGCCAAAAGAGATCCTACTCTGCTGGGCCCTTGAGCAAGACCCTTAACCTGTAATTGCTCCAGGGGCGCTGTACAATGGCTGACCCTGCACTCTGACCCCAAGGGGTATGCGAAAACTAACAAATTTCTAATATGAGAAATCGTATAAGACGAAATAAAGAACAAAAAAAAAAAAGTCAAGTTAGTGAGCATGCACTGGTATAGCGCCTTGCCGCACCCGCCACACTATGAAACAACTCGGGATCCTGGTTGACAACCCCCCAGGCAGACCCGTGGTCCAGTCCCACCCTTCGGAAATGACCCTCTATCTGCCACAGCCAGGTGTTACATGGGCGACCCCTAGGCCTGGTCCAGCCACTCGGGTCCCCAACAATGAGGATCTTATGAACTGGATCACCCTCGGGGAAACACGCCACAAGGCCAGAGTGCCGTAACTGATGCTCCCTCACAATGCAGGTAATGTGCTTCATTCGGGACTCCATGAGCACAGTACCCAAGGATTCTCTGAAGAGACACAGGACTGAAGGAGTCCAGTCTTCATCTCAGGTCACTGGATAGCGTCCATGTCTCACAACCATAGAGCAAGACAGGAAGGACCGGGACTCTTAAAGACTTGGACCTTCATCCTTTTGCATAGATATCAGGAGTGCCACACACCCCTTTCTAGCGACCTTGTGACCCCCCCATGCTCTCCCAATCTGTCTACTGACTTCATAGGAAAAGTCACCAGAGACATGAATGTCATTAATGAGGTAAGTAAACCTCTCGACGAGGTCGATGCTCTCTGCACAGACAAACACACTGCTGATGGCCGTGCCTAAGAGGTCATTAAAGGCCTGGATGTTGGTTTTTATCAGGGCCCTCACAAGCCCAGACACTCAGACTCCTCACTCAGTCTCTCAAGAGCCCTCCATTAACTCCACAAAGATCACAGCATCGTCAGCAAAGTCAAGATCCATGAATCTTTCTTCACCAACAGATGCCCCACAGCCGCTGTACCCCACGACCTTGCCCAACACCCAGTCCATACAGGCATTGAACAGAGTAGGAGCAGAACACACCACTGATGAACCCCAGAATCAACTGGGAAAAACACAGAGGTCCTGCCTCCACTCTGCACAGCACTCCCAGTACCAGTGTACAGGCCGCCCATGATATCCAGCAACCTCGAGGGGATCCTGCGAACCATGAGGATGTCCCACAGGGCAACTCGATCAACTGAGTCGAACGCTTTGCGAAAATCAACAAACGCTGCAAAGAAACTCTGCTGATACTCATGTTTGCTCTCTATGAGAACCCTCATGGAAGACTTCTTAAGCGTAAAACCAGACTGCTCTGGTCACTGGTAGGTGATCAAGTGATCCTATTGAGGATGACCCTAACAAGGACAAATTTACAACATTCTTGATTTTGTTTTTATCTGTTACAGGTCTGTCACAGTCAAGTCAGTATGAGACAAAATATCAGCATACATTGTATGTTGTTGTCGACCAAGGGAACATAAAGTCCACAAAAGAAATTTTGGGATGTCAACCGGGTTGCCCCTTTTAGTAAGTGCAGAGCCACAAAAACAAAACAGGCAGTCGACTGTGGAAATATTTATGACAAAATAAAAGGATCAGAGCCAAGTAGGGCTGAGAGGGCTTCAAGGCTATAGAGAGCAGTCACTGTTCAAGTAGGAGCTCCGTCCTGCCGTCTGCTCTCTCTGGAATGAGACAACCCCTGCCGGGAGCGCCTCGGCTTTATATTGGCTGGACTCGAAGGGGTGGAGTCAGCTGCCTTCATTAGGCAGTTTCTCGAGGTTGTGTATGGCAGCAGAGATAAGATCATCAGAGACAGTGCCACCTTGTGCCCTGGAGTGATAGTGCTTACCTCTGATGAGCCCAGAAGGCAAGCCTCAGGCACGCATTTGTGAAAATGTATTATTATGACCAGAGGAAGAAAACAATGAGAAAGCGAATAAAGTCCACTGACTATTTATTAACACCACAGATGGCGTATACATTTTAGTACACAGTGTACATATTTCAGACAAAATCTCACTGCGTAATGTACAGTCATGGCCGAAATTATCGGCACCCCTGGAATTTTCCTTGAGAATGCACCATTTCTCCCAGAAAATTGTTGCAATTACAAATGTTTTGGTATCCACGTGTTTATTTCCTTTATGTGCATTGGAACAACACAAAAAAACAGAGAAAAAAGCCAAATCTGACATCATGTCACACAAAACTGAAAAACCGGGCTGGACAAAATTATTGGCACCCTCAACTTAATATTTGGTTGCACGCCCTTTGGAAAAAATAACTGAAATCAAGCGCTTCCTATAACCATCAACAAGCTTGTCACACCTCTCATCTGGAATTTCCGACCACTCTTCTTTTGCAAACTGCTCAAGGTTTCTCAGATTTGAAGGGCGCCTTCTCCGAACAGCAATTTTGAGATCTCTCCATAAGTGTTCAATCAGATTTAGATCCGGACTCATTGCTGGCCACTTCAGAACTCTCCAGTGCTTTGTCTTCAACCATTTCTGGGTGCTTTTAGAAGTATGTTTGGGGTCATTGTCCTGCTGGAACACCCATGACCTCTGACGCAGACCCAGCTTTCTGACACTGGGCCCTACATTGCACCCCAATATCTTTTGGTAGTCTTCAGATTTCATGATGCCTTGCACACAGTCAAGGCATCCAGTGTCAGACAGCAAAACATCCCCAAAACATCTTAGAACCTCCACCATGTTTGACTGTAGGTACTGTGTTCTTTTCTTTGTAGGCCTCATTCCATTTTCTGTAAACAGTAGAATGATGAGCTTTACCAAAAAGCTCTACCTTGGTCTCATCTGGTTAGGTTTAGGTTTATTTGTCATATATAGGTTAACACAGGGTCAACATACAATGAAATGTGCATGACGAGAAAAAACAAGTCACTCAGCCTAGATCCAATAAAGCTTAAAAAAGATTACAAGTTAAAAATAGACAAGTCATATAAAATAAAATGTGTATGTTTTAAAAGAAGTTATAGAGCAATATGAGTTGAATGAGCAGCAAGTACAAATGACAGTTATTGCACAGATAATGTTTTATAAGTGCAGATGCATATTCCATAAAGTGCAGATGCATGTTCCAGTCAGTATTCAGAGTGTGTGCAGGTACAGTTTGTGTGTGAGTAGTGCAATGTAGGTGTAATGTAAGTGTGTGTAAGTGTTCAGGTGTTGCTGTTGAGGAGTCGAATGGCCTGGTGGTAAAAGCTGTTCTTAAGTCTTGTAGTTCGAGCAGCCAGACTCCTGTATCGTCTGCCGGACGGTAACAAGGAGAACAGCTGGCGTGCTGGATGGCTGTGGTCCTTTATGATGCTGCTTGTCTTACGCAAGCACCGATGGAGGTAAATGTCTTCAATGGCAGGGAGATTCTTGCCCGTGATGTGCTCTGCTGCCTTCACCACTCTCTGTAGTGATTTCCGGCTGCTGGCAGAGCAGCTCCCATACCAGACGGTAATGCAGCCCGTTAGCAGACTCTCGACCACACTCCTGTAAAAGTTTGAGGTGATGTTGGCATTCATGCCAAACTTCCTCAGCCTCCTCAGGAAGTAGAGCCGCTGGCGAGCTTTCTTGACCACAGTGTCTATGTGAAGGGTCCACGAGAGATCCTTGGTGATGTTTACTCCGAGGAACTTGAAGCTGTTGACCCTTTCAACTTCTATGCCACTGATGTAGATGGCCTGGTGTTCTCTGCCTTGTTGTTTTCGATAGTCCACAATCATCTCCTTGGTTTTGCTGACGTTAAGAGACAAGTTGTTATCTAGGCATCAATTACTCAATGCCAGCACCTCCTCTCTGTAGGTCGTCTCATCATTGTCGGTGATAAGGCCTATGATGGTTGTGTCGTCTGCAAACTTGATGATGGTGTTTGTGCCGTGTTTTGCAACACAGTCATGGGTGAACAAGGAATACAAGAGGGGGCTAAGCACACAGCCCTGCGGCGCTCCTGTGTTTAAAATGAGTGATGAGGATGTGTGTTTGCCGACTCTCACCACCTGGGACCTGTTTGTGAGGAAAGAGAAAATCCATCTGCAGATGGTCGTCCCCAACCCAAGGTCGTCAAGCTTCAAGACGAGTTTTGAGGGGATGATGGTGTTGAATGCCGAGCTGTAATCTATGAACAGCATTCTTACATATGTATTTCCTCTTTCCAGGTGGGTGAGGGCAGTGTTTATTGTTAGCGCAACGGCATCCTCTGTCGATCTGTCGATCTGTTCACAAGACGTTCGCCCAGAAGGATTTTGGCTTCCTCAAGTAAATTTTGGCAAACTCCAGTCTGGCTTTTTTATGTTTCTGTGTCAGCAGTGGGGTCCTCCTGGCTCTCCTGCCATAGCGTTTCATTTCGTTCAGATGTCGACGGATAGTTCGAGCTGACACTGTTGCACCCTGAGTCTGCAGAACAGCTTGAATATGTTTTGAAGTTGATTGAGGTTGTTTATCCACCATTCGGACTATCCTTCATTGCGGTCTTTTATCAATTTTTCTCTTCCGTCCACGTCCAGGGAGATTAGCTACAGTGCCATGTGTTGTGAACTTCTTGATTATGTTGCGCACAGTGGACAAAGGAACATGAAGATCTCTGGAGATGGACTTGTAGCCTTGAGATTGTTGATATTTTTCCACAATTTTTGTTCTCAAGTCCTCAGACAATTCTCTGCTCTTCTTTCTGTTCTCCATGCTTAGTGTGGCACACTCAGACACACAACAGAAAGGTTCAGTCAACATTTCTCCATTTTAACTGGCATCAGGTGTGACTGCTATATTGTCAGCACCTGTTTCTTGCCACAGGTGAGTTCAAACGAGACATCATATGCTTGAAATAAAACGATTTACCCACAATTTTGAAAGGGTGCCAATAATTTTGTCCGGCCCATTTTTGGAGTTCTGTGTGACATGATGTCAGATTTGGCTTTTCTTCTCTGTTTATTTGTGTTGTTCCAATGCACATAAAGGAAATAAACGTGTGGATACCAAAACATTTGGAATTGTAATAATGTTCTGGGAGAAATGGTGCATTTTCTGGGAAAATTCCAGGGGTGACGATAATTTCGGCCATGTCTGTATGTGTTTCAATATACAGTGTATATGTTTCACTACATAGTGTATTCATTTCAGTACACCATGTAGGTGCTATCATTTTTGGTACCCTGGGCAAAGGTGTAACTATCGCGTCCTTACTGTGTTGTAGTTTGGATGGCGATGTGCCACAGGTGCAAGACCTGAGGGGTGGGGTCCGTGCATAATATATTTAAGGGGGGCTAGGTTCCCCTTGGTGTTATGTACGTATGTGCGTAGGATTTGCCTATGTCACCTAACAGGTTGACCAGCACTGTGTACAGTGTTCATCCCCTCTCTATTGATAGGCACTAGTGCCATCAGTCACGGATTATTGCCTTGGGTGTGCAGAATCCAACTCCTCGTGCATTTCTCTCTCCTTCTCTGTCAGCTGGATTTGAGGTGTGTATGCACTACTTACTTCAGCGTCGATGAACCGTCCTTCTTCTACTTCAGAGGTCACACCACATACTGTATCATCATGTTTCTTTTTCCTTGTCACAACACCTGTGATTATTCACTTGTTCATCCACGGTATTGGTGAGTGATGCTGTTGTGCTGGTGGCGTTCAACTGGCAAACTGTCTGCACCGAGTGGAAAAAAAGACACAGTGCCTTAAAATATTCCATTCACAACAGCATTATTATTAAAAAGTATTGATAAATTATAATAAAGAAAAAAGTTGGGTGATTTTATTTTTTCCTATAATGTCTCTCTTCTTACTCATAATTATTGATATATCAAAATGTCCTTTCTTAGTGGAAACGTACTGCCCTAGATGTATCACCCCATTAAATGTAATCTTTTTAACTAAATGAGAAATAGTGAGCAAGTGATTGAATCAGTCTGTCAACTTTACATTATATAGATAGATAGATAGATAGATAGATAGATAGATAGATAGATAGATAGATAGATAGATAGATAGATAGATAGATAGATAGATAGATAGATAGATAGATAGATAGATAGATAGATAGATAGATAGATACTTTATTAATCCCAAGGGGAAATTCACAAATATATATATACTAGTCATTTAGCCCGTTACAATAACGGGCGCTAGAACAGTAGTGCATAAACATTAGTAGGAACAGACTATATTTAATGGCAAGGGACTTTGACCTCATTCTTTTTGTTGGTCGTATTTTTCTTTCTTTCAGCCTTTCTTTTGTTGATGTTTACTTGCTAAGCTGACCGTTCTTCGTGGGCTGCCGCCGTGTATTGTGTGTCTTTAATTTTCTGTGACAGTAATACCGTCTTGTACGTCCGCTGGCTTGTACGTCCGTAATATACCTTTAATTTTCTCTGGCGGTAATACAGACGTGCGCGTCGGTAATATGCCTTTAATCTCCTCTGACAGTAATACCGGCTTGCATGTGGCTGTAATATGCATCACTGCATTGTGTACGTTTAATTTCCTCTCGCAGTAATACTGGTTTGTATTTCTGTAAAACGTCTGTAACTTTCTTTGACAGTAATATCGCGCATTGCACCGTGCCCCGCGCATGCGCGCTTCACCAGAAGACACACGCATACGGATACTTGGATGCACACAGGGATTTTATTAAAGAGGATACATATGCTAGGGGGCCTCACCCCCTGCTCACTTTGCTTGCCTGCACTACGCGCCAGCCACTTCAAATCTCTGACGCACGTGTTTGTGGATTTCACTTTCACCAAACAACAATTCTTTTAATTCTTGTGGATACGCCTCTTCATTGGGAAGAAACACTACTTTTCTCTGATGGCAACACGAATTAGACAATCTACAAGTCTCTAACGTAAAGTTTAAAACCGAACAATATCTACATACTTCTGTCATATCACCTATGTCCATATATTCAATCTGTTTACGCTTTTTGTCAATATCGCATTGAATTTTGATTCCGTGTTTGGAATTACATCATGACAACGCAATGTATAACTGCCCATGAGTGAATATCGTTTCTTTCTCTATACACGAACTGTGTTTCACAATAGCATTCACACAAATGAGAATGAGTGAACCGTGTGAGTGGTTGTAAATGTTTAAGATGTGAGCGGGACTTTTCCAAATCTCTTTGCATAAAGTCTTGTCACAAGGGGCTTGAAATTTTCTCTCGCGGGATTTTACTTTCACCAAACAACAAATCTTTTCAATTGAAAAGAGCATACGTATCTGATGGCAACACGAATTAGATGATCTACAAGTCCCCGACTTAAAGTTTAAATCCAAACAATATATTTGATCTCTTTTCACTGTTCCGTTTTTTCACCGAGTAATAATTTCTGTTTGTTTACGCTAATGCAATCTTTACTATCATTTTTTTAAGACTTTCGAATTTTAGTACTTCCATTATCTCTAACCTGCTCTGCATGTGTATCACACCAGCGTTTTTGAATTCTTTACAATGTTCTACATTGTAATCTACTCTTTGTCTTTTATTTCCGTCCCAGGGCGTGGTTAAATCTCTTGGCACAAAGTCTCATGTCGCGGGACGTCAAAGTATCTCTCTGAAAAAGTCTCGTCTCATTCCAGGCTAAAAAGTCTCATCTCTTCCCAGGACTTTTTTTATTATAATAGAGAGATATAGATTCAGATTTAAATTTTTGTGGGTTTGTTTGTATTATTTTTATGGAATTGTTGTATCCAGTTGGGGTTTTCAAGGTTAAAGTTTGTTATTTCATTTTGTGCCATTTCTAAGGCCATTTTGTTGTGTATCATCATTACAAGGCATCTTGCAACATCTTCTCTGTGGTTTTCACCTTCGCATTACAAATGAATTAAGCAAGTTAGAAAATGGGTGGATGAATGGACTTGGAGTAGGTTGGAACTGACAAACGATGTTGGGCTGAATGTTGTATTCTCCTTGAATTCCTTTTTGTTACGTTCTGTGGAAAGCATACCCCCGGACACAGACAGACAGACACCAGAATCTCCAAAACACACTTCTTTATTTCCTTTTTACACCACAATGCCTTCCTTCACCAACTCTGTCTTCTTTATCTTTCTCCCCTCCTCACAAGCTTTGTCTCCTTCCTCCCAACTCTGGCTCAGCTTCAGGAGGGAGGCGGTCCCTTATATACTGACCCGGATGAGCTCCAGGTGCTCCCCTTGATGACACTTCCTGGTGTGGCGGAAGTGTCAAGAGAGTCCCCAGAAGCACTGGGAATTCTTCCGGCAGCACTTCCTGGTGTGGCGGAAGTGCTGCCATCCAGGACTTCACGACTGTCTGGGCGCCCCCTGGTGGTGACCACGTCCTCCAGTAGGGATGAGTGTCCCAGCTCTGGTCCAGTGGCCCATAAGCAGATGCGGGCGGCTGCCCCCTCGTGGCCCAGGGGAAGTATTGTCCATCACGGGGACCATCCAGGCGTCCCGGCTGGGTAGGGTCCCCATCCATCTGGGACAGTTCATATTGTGCATTCAGATCTTGGGAAACTGGAAACTACAACCAGTGTATATGTTACCGTCAATGTGTGAAATCAGGCATTATGTAGAATGCCTTGGAAATCTATAGAATGACAAAAATGAGATGTCAAAGAATGAAACGATTAAAATTTCAAACATTTCCTAGGCCAAGAGGCAAACCGGCAAGGCATTCTGTATAATGCCTAGGTCAGCGGTTCTCAAACTGTGGGGTGTGAAGTAACAAAAAAGGGGCGCGAATCTTGCCATATGTGGCGTAATTTCACTATTCGTAGGAAAATTTTAAACTTGTAGCGGTGTATCGGCAGCAAAAATATAGGAATAAATTTTATTAGGCTTTCAAAAAAACATTCGAGGGGTGCGATTAAAACTGTTATGAAAACTCGGGTCGCAAATACTTAAAGGTTGAGCAACATTGGCCTAGGTATTATTTACAATATATAGCATATTATAGTACATTGCAGTGGTCCCAAACTCCAGTCCTGCAGGGCCTCAAAGGCTACAGGCTTTCATTCTAACCCTTTTCTTAATTGATAGATACAGTGCATCCAGAAAGTATTCACAGCGCATCACTTTTTCCACAATTTTTTATGTTACAGCCTTATTCCAAAATGGATTAAATTCATTTTTTTCCTCAGAATTCTGCACACAACACCCCATAATGACAACGTGAAAAAAGTTTACTTGAGATTTTTGCAAATTTATTAAAAATAAAAAAACTGAGAAATCCCATGTACATAAGTATTCACAGCCTTTGCCATGAAGCTCGAAATTGAGCTCAGGTGCATCCTGTTTCCCCTGATCATCCTTGAGATGTTTCTGCAGCTTCATTGGAGTCCACCTGTGGTAAATTCAGTTGACTGGACATGATTTGGAAAGGCACACACCTGTCTTTATAAGGTCCCACAGTTGACAGTTCATGTCAGAGCACAAACCAAGCATGAAGTCAAAGGAATTGTCTGTAGACCTCCGAGATTGTCTCGAGGCACAAATCTGGGGAAGGTTACAGAAAAATTTCTGCTGCTTTGAAGGTCCCAATAAGCACAGTAGCCTCCATCATCCGTAAGTGGAAGAAGTTCGAAACCACCAGGACTCTTCCTAGAGCTGGCCGGCCATCTAAACTGAGCGATTGGGGGAGAAGGGCCTTAGTCAGGGAGGTGACCAAGAACCCGATTGTCACTCTATCAGAGCTCCAGAGGTCCTCTGTGGAGAGAGGAGAACCTTCCAGAAGGACAACCATCTCTGCAGCAATCCACCAATCAGGCCTGTATGGTAGAGTGGCCAGACGGAAGCCACTCCTTAGTAAAAGGCACATGGCAGCCCACTTGGAGTTTGCCAAAAGGCACCTGAAGGACTCTCAGACCATGAGAAAGAAAATTCTCTGGTCTGATGAGACAAAGATTGAACTCTTTGGTGTGAATGTCAGGCGTCACGTTTGGAGGAAACCAGGCACCGCTCATCACCAGGCCAATACCAGCCCTACAGTGAAGCATGGTGGTGGCAGCATCATGCTGTGGGGATGTTTTTCAGCGGCAGGGAACTGGGAGACTAGTCAGGATAAAGGGAAAGATGACTGCAGCAATGTACAGAGACATCCTGGATGAAAACCTGCTCCAGAGCGCTCTTGACCTCAGACTGGGGCGACGGTTCATCTTTCAGCAGGACAATGACCCTAAGCACACAGACAAGATATCAAAGGAGTGGCTTCAGGACAACTCTGTGAATGTCCTTGAGTGGCCCAGCCAGAGTCCAGACTTGAATCCGATTGAACATCTCTGGAGAGATCTTAAAATGGCTGTGCACCGACGCTTCCCATCCAACCTGATGGAGCTTGAGAGGTGCTGCAAAGAGGAATGGGCGTAACTGGCCAAGGATAGGTGTGCCAAGCTTGTGGCATCATATTCAACAAGACTTGAGGCTGTAATTGCTGCCAAAGGGGCATCGACAAAGTATTGAGCAAAGGCTGTGAATACTTATGGACATGGGATTTCTCAGTTTTTTTATTTTTAATAAATTTGCAAAAATCTCAAGTAAACTTTTTTCACGTTGTCATTATGGGGTGTTGTGTGCAGAATTCTGAGGAAAAAAATGAATTTAATCCATTTTGGAATAAGGCTGTAACATAAAAAATTGTGGAAAAAGTGATGAGCTGTGAATACTTTCTGGATGCACTATAGATAGATAGATAGATAGATAGATAGATAGATAGATAGATAGATAGATAGATAGATAGATAGATATGAAAGACACTATATAACACATAGATAGATAGATAGATAGATAGATAGATAGATAGATAGATAGATAGATAGATAGATACTTTATTAATCCCAAGGGGAAATTCACCAGTTTTTTCTGCTAATTAACTCTTTTCCTTTCATTTTAATTGATTTGTTTTTTAAGATTTCTTTCCCTGAAATTTTTATCGTTCCTCTGAATTGCTTCATTTCTTTCCTTAAATGGCATCTAAACAGAAATGAAATCTGAAGCGAGTCAACTAACAGAAGGCCTACTAAGTCAGGGCCTCAGATTCTAACCAATTTCATTCCAACCGGTTAATCAGGCGCCAATTCTTGTCATTAATTAAACCCGTTCTTTAATTCCATGGCCTGTTGCTGGTCTCGTTGTGCAATAGCAGACATTTCTGAAAATGTTGATTTGTTCTTTTGTAAGAGCTGTGGTCAAATGTTTGAGGGACCTGAGCAGACCAGCATTCCTGAGACCTTCATCTTTCTTTGTTTTCAGATATTGTCTGATGGTCACAGTGTGCTGGTCCTGTTTGGGCTCATTTTGTAAATCATTATTGTTTGGCTGTTAGTTAAGGAAAAAGAAACAATTAAGGGGTCTGAGTCTTCAAGCGCAAGTCAATTAATATGAGTTTGAAAGAAGTTAATTAGCTGCAAAAAGAGGTCACTAATTACGAAAAGGGTGAGAATGAAAACCTGTAGCCACTGCGGCCTTCCAGGACTGGAGTTTGAGACCACTGGTGTATGGCGTATTAAAGTAACACAGGCATTTAATGCTTTGCCTAAAAATGTCACACATTCTTTAGATTTTCTAAGCATGCTATACAATACCTGCTTTTCATACATTGCTGGTAACATTTACACAAAATCTGTTTTTATGTGATAGAATATACCCTAGGACAGGGGTAGGCAACGTCGGTCCTGGAGTGCCACAGTATGTGCAGGTTTTTGTTCCAACCCAGTTCCTTAACGAGAACTCAATTATTGCTGATGAAGCACATATTGCTTAAGTGACATTTTAATGCTTCATTTTAGTGGTCTCGCTTGTTAAGGTTCTCCAACCTTAATTGCTTATTTCAATCTTAAACTGCTGCATTCAGTGTTTTAATTGCTCCTTATTAGCAATAAGATGTAAAAGACAAAGCAGCCAGCAGTTCTCCAGCTAGCTTTTTTCCAATTACATCTGTGTGTGTTCATCATGCACTGTTTGATTTAATAAAACACTTAATAGAAAAATGTGACAGACTGAAAATGATCTGTTTTAGGCTTCAAATCATTTGGATGATATCCTTGGAAAGGAAAAAAATCTACGATATAAAAGCCTTACATTGCACAGACTAACAAGCCATAAAATTAAATAAGGTCTGAGATTGGCAATGATTGGTTTCTAATTAAGCAATTGGGTTGGAATGAAAACCTGTAGCCACTGCGGCTCACCAGGACCGACATTGCCTACCCCTGTTTTACATCTTATTGCTAATAAGGAGCAATTAAAACACTGAATGCAGCAGTTTAAGATTGAAATAAGCAATTAAGGTTGGAGAATCTTAACAAGCGAGACCACTAAAATGAAGCATTAAAATGTCACTTAAGCAATATGTGCTTCATCAGCAATAATTGAGTTCTCGTTAAGGAACTGGGTTGGAACAAAAACCTGCACATACTGTGGCACTCCAGGACCGACGTTGCCTACCCCTGGTCTAGGAAACACTCCAGGAATCTGTCAAGATCTGTAATAGAGAACAGAACTGAACGATTATGAATATTACCAAAGTTAAGTGGTGTTTGTAAATAAGAAGAGAGAATTATTAGAAAAGAGAATAGGGCTGAAGGAAGTGGACATGGCATAGACAAATAGATTTGAATATTTAAGAACAATTATAAAGTGTTACAATAAACTAGATCAGGAAATATTCAACATAGTACATCAACCCAGCTGTGTTTACTAGCAATTAATGCAATTATAGGTTAAAAAGAAGTAGGAAGACGGGTATAATTACAAATATATAAGTCAGTCTGAAAATCTGTGCTGGATTATGAAGCTGACAGCTGTATTTTGACGGAAAAACACAGCTGGATGATTCACGCATCAGAAAGTTTTAAGAGAACTGGACAGAATTAGGAAAACCACATAAATATAAGGGAAGAAACCCTCTGGGAAGAATTTAAAAAGAAGCAACTAAGATGGTGTGGCCATGTGTTAAGAATAGGCAATGACAGAATACCTAGAAGAGCGTTTTAAGTGAGAACACAAGGAGGTGGAAAGACAGGAAGACCAAGGCAGGCATGGTTAGAAAACAGAGAAAATTGTTACGAGAAGGAGTAAAACGATGAATAAAGCAAAGAGGTCGGTGAAACCTAAGGTGGGCTAATGAAACGCCAATGCTGTAAAGGCATAGAGAGAAGGATGAAGAAGATCTACAGTAAACTTTGTAGCTGCATCTTTTCCAGGATCTCGAAATCAAGCAGCTACCGAGTTGGTACAGCAGGATCCGCAAGAGTCAAACACGTTCAAAAGAAATTTCTCAGTCCAATAAAGTTTGTTTTAAAAGGGTTTAGTGAAAGTTCAAAGCAAAATAGTTCACACAAAAATACAAAAAAAAAAGTTGTTACACACGCAGAATGAAAGGCAAAAGGAAAAAATATTTCTTCTATAAAGTTAGCTTTTTCTTGTTAAACTTTCTATACGGGCGGCACGGTGGCCCAGTGGGTAGTGCTGCTGCCTTGCAGTTGGGTGACCTGGGGACCTGGGTTCGCTTCCCGGGTCCTCCCTGCATTGAGTTTGCATGTTCTCCCCGTGTCTGCGTGGGTTTCCTCCCACAGTCCAAAGACATGCTGGTTAGGTGGATTGGCGATTCTAAATTGGCCCTAGTGTGTGCTTGGTGTGTGGGTGTGTTTGTGTGTGTCCTGCAGTGGGTTGGCACCCTGCCCGGGATTGGTTCCTGCCTTGTGCCCTGTGTTGGCTGGGATTGGCTCCAGCAGACCCCCGTGACCCTGTGTTCGGATTCAGCGGGTTAGAAAATGGATGGATGGATGCTTTACTCTAGTATTATCCGTGTATAGACCTCCAAAATTCAACGCGTCTTTCTTTGAGGAATTCTCTGACTTGATGTCAATCTTAATTACGAACTATGACACACTCTTAATAGTCGGCGACTTTAATTTTCATATAGATAATCAATGTGACCAGAAAGTAAAAGAATTTATGAACCTCCTGGACTCTTTTGATTTGAGACAGCTCGTTAATCAGCCTACACATAAAGCAGGTCATACGTTAGACTTAGTAATTACTAAAGGACTAAAAGTTGATATAAAGCAGGTCATTGATATTGGTCTATCAGACCATTTTCTTCTACTCTTTAATATAGAAATAATGATAGAAAACACTCATGAGAAGCATATTGTTAAAAAGCGCTTCTTTGACTCATCAGCAGCTTTAAAACTTACAAACATTCTAACCAATCAGTCCGTTTATAATGCCAACTATAATAGCGAGGAGAATGTAAATAGTAAGGTGGAAAGATTTAATACTAAAGTGAGGGCTGCTGTTGACTTAGCTGCACCTGAAAAGACAGTTAAAAAATCTTCTAGCATTGTTATACCATGGAAGACCCAAAGAGTGTCTGATTTAAAGAGAACATGCCGTAGAGCTGAGCGTAAATGGAGGAAGACTAAACTAACTATTGACTATGAGATATTAAAAGTTAAAATAACAGAATACAATAACACAGTCCGTCTTGAGAGGCGCTGCTATTTCTCTAAGATTATAAATAACAATGCTAGTAATCCCAGAGTCTTATTTTCGACAATTGATCATCTGTTAAAGCAGGTAACTCAAAGGAATGCCTCCTAAGTACTTCCAGTAAAACCTGTGAGGCTATCGCTGTATTTTTCAATCAAAAAATTAATGATATTAGAAATAACAGAGTATATCTCCCCAACACTAAGGATCCTCCTAAACCCCAGTACCCTATAATAAACAAATTAAAGTCTTTCACTAGGATAGATTTACCTGATTTACATAAAATAATTTCTCAAATGAAACCCTCCACCTGTGCCCTTGACCCACCACCATCTACACAAAGCACCATGATGTCCCAACAATGATGGATGGATTAAAAGCCAGAAGTCTGTATGACCATCAGCATCAAGTGACTCCGTGAGAACCCTAACTACAAAGAGGACTATTTCATTTATGTTAGGTAGAATGCCCAGAGGGGACTGGGTGGTCTCGTGGCCTGGAACCCCTACAGATTTAATTTTTTTCTCCAGCCTTCTGGAGTTTTTTTTGTTTTTTCTGTCCACCCTGGCCATCGGACCTTACTCCTTTCTATGTTAACTAATGTTATCTTATTTTAATTTATTATTTTGTCTTTTATTTTTCTTCTCTTCATTATGTAAAGCACTTTGAGCTACTTTTTGTATGAAAATGTGCTATATAAATAAATGTTGTTGTTATTGTTGTACTTAATACATTCAGTACGCTCTATACATACTGTCACATCTGTAGGGGGTGTACCAGCCCCCCCAACCCTAAACAGACAGACACAAGAGGCACACTTGTAAAAGCTCACGCTTTTTATTTTCTTCTATGTCAGCACACAGTGCACAAATCACCAGAAATTGGCTCAGTCCCTTCTTTCTTTTCCTTTTCTCTTTCTCCTTTTTTCTCTTCTCCTCCCTTCGCAGGCTCTGTCTTCCAGCTCCCAGAATGGAGTGAGGGCCGTCCCTTTTATGTTGCACCCGGATGTGCTCCAGGGACTCCTTGACGATCTTCCTGCAGCACTTCCTGGTGTGGCAGTCCATGGCTCTAGAATCATCTAGGCACCCCTTAGTGGTGTCTACAGGCCCTACCAGGGTGGCCCAGATGCAAACCAGGGGGGCAGCCCTCTCGTGTCCAGACGGAGGCATTGCCTCTTTTCCGGTCCTTCCATCTTCCAGGAGTTCCACCAGGGGTGGACTGGCCATTAGGGCTTTTGGGCAAAGCCTGGTGGGCTGGGGACTCTGGTCTGGTCATGGGCCGGCCGTTTCATGAAATATATTTTATGCACTGGTTACTGTTTGACATTAAAATTAATTTTCTGTACTACTAAACTACTAAACATTATCTGTCGGGTACTGCGATTTCTATAGTCTAATATAATATGCCATGTAGCTGCAAAAATATAAGGTGTCATCAGGCACGGGTAAGACACGTGTCAAAAGAATTCACAGAGTCCAAGAGTTTGTTTTAAAGGTTTTTAGTGAAAGTTAAAAGCGAATAATCCAAACAAGAATAAAAGAAAAAATAGTTACACACGTAGAATAAAAGGCAAAAAAAAAAGGGAAAAATGAATCTTCTATAAACTTAGCTTTTCTTGAAAGACTTTAGTATTTTTATACTTAAAGGTTCTTAATTTCTTCTTTCCTACTTAAAGGTTCTTAATTTGTTCTTTTCTACTTAAAGGCTCGTAAGCCGGTTGGCACATAGGCAAGTGACCAGGCACGATAACGTGCGGTCACGGTTAAAAAACGTATGCCTCTACACCTTATACAAGGCAAGGCTGACACTAACTAACTGAAGAATAGTGTTTACTCCAAGCTATTAGAAATGGCAAGAACATACCAAAACGATTCTATTCACGGGGGTTATAGGAACCTTCCATAGTTTATGTATTGTCATCTAATAAACATTCATGAATCTTATAGAACAAGGAAAATGGCTCTTACATGTCATCAAGTTGTTTTAGTTGTCAGTACACAACATTGCAGCGAAACATTTGGTCCAAACTGCCTTTTGCCGATTTCAGTTTCGATACCTGCTACATTTCGGTTAGCATATACATTATTTCAATTTATTTTATCTCATGTCTAGTATTTAAATTCTAATAATTAGTTTAGATGATGTATTATGCATTTTATTGTTCTCTGGTTGTCGGCATGAGCGATAATTAGTGGTGTTCAGCTGTGAATATTAGTATGATGAAATAAAGTTATAAAGCACAGGATAGGAATATTTCATACTAGACAAAGAGGCCGTTTCGACAACGTAAGATGAAACGGGCACGAGTGGAATAGTAAGGAATAAGTATAAGCACCACAAACTTGATATAGGTGTATTGAATGAATGCGTAATTAGGCCTGGAGCTGTAGTCGAAATCGCCTTTCAGGCCTCTAGAGCTTTAATTGAAGTCGCCTTTCTCTTTGAAATTTTGTGGCCGTAAATCTGCCGCCTGTCGCGATGTTGGTCGAAGTCGCCTTTCTTTTTGAATTGTCGCGACCGTAAATCCGCCGCCTGCTGTGATGTCGGCCTCGTAAGGTTTTTCGGGCAGCTGCGCAGAAGGCGACTGCGCATTCGGCTTCGGACATGCGCAGAAGGCGACTGCGCATTCGGCTTCGGACGGACCCTGCCGCAATGTTGGTCGAAGTCGCCTTTCTCTTTCAATTTTCGCGGTCGTAAATCTACCGCCTGCCGCGATATTGGTCGAAGTCGCCTTTCTCTTTCAATTTTCGCGGCCGTAAATCCACCGCCTGCCGTGATGTTGGTCGAAGTCGCCTTTCTTTTTTAATTTTCGCGGCTGTAAATCCGCCGCCTGCAGCGATGTCGGTCTCTTAAGGTTTTTTGGGCAGCTGTGCAGAAGGTGACTGTGCATTCGGCTTTGGACGGACCCTGCCGCGATGTTGGTCGAAGTCGCCTTTCTCTTTGAATTTTCGCGGCCGTAAATCCGTCGTCTGCCGCAATGTTGGTCGAAGTCGCCTTTCTCTTTGAATTTTCGCGGCCGTAAATCCGCTGCCTGCCGCGATGTCGGTCTCGTAAGGTTTTTCGTGCAGCTGCGCAGAAGGAGACAGGCAAATTATGTATAAGATTAGGACGGAACATTTATAGTTTATTGTTAAGTTAATGGAACATTTCAATCATGCGAGGTTTTCATTCTAACCTCGGTTATAATTTATTCCATTGTAAATGAGCAGTTTGATTATCGAGTTATGGAACAGCTGCATAGACATTTGCTCAGATTTGATGATGGCGTCACTGCTGAACAACTACGAACAGAACTGCAAAGCTTTGGACAGCGGTGGTCAACACTTAAACAATCAGTAGTAGACACTTATACTGTGGAGGATGACAATGATGGTGACCGTGAACAAGATGGGACAACTGGGTTCAACTGGCAAGTCTCGTAAAGACTGTCCTCTCTGCTGCTACAAGGTGCTACTCCGGTTGAACCTCTGATGCTCACAAGAGCACTGGGCTCGCCTACAAGCTCCTGCTAACGGTGCCTGTGTCACAAGTGCAGTGTGAAAGATCATTCTCTGCAACGAAGAGAATCAAAAGTGGCCTGAGAAGCACAATGACGCAAGAACATCTTGAGGTGTTCATGTATATGTAGGTGGAGAAAAATATCTGAGCCAGATTTGACAGTATTGTTGATGACGTGGCTGCTAAAAGCAGCGAACTGTGTAATCTACTAGGGTACTGGCACTTGGACATGACAATGACATTTGACATGTACTCTAATAATGTGTAAGCCTTGCTACTAAATTTTTATTTTTCATTAAATGTTATTTCTAAGCATGTCATCAAATTTTAAGTTGTGTCTAAACAGCAGTGTAGAGATTAAGTCTGGCAACAGTTTAGAAAGAGTTCATATCATAGGCTCATAGCAAGTAGCCAGCCGCGTACTCATCACAAATTTAAAGAAAATTACAATGAACAATGGGCCGAGTGGGTCAGCCTCATCACAACTCTCGCTGAAGGATGCCTGGTTGTGAGACCCAGTCCGCTCCTGCCGTCCACCATAATACGGCACATTCAGTATGGTCAAAACAATACGTTATGGGATACAATGCATTCAATAGGGCATGGTTTGAAACTGTGTGCCCTCCATGCCTTACCAGCTGCAAGGCAGATCATAAACTGGGACTAATCTTAAGTCAGAGAGAAAAGAAATAATTAGATTATTCCATTTCAGTTTAGCTCGTGGAGGTTATATTAGAATCTCCCACAGACCATAGTATTAATATATAGGCAAACATTTTAACATACAGTAACTAAAAAATACTTCTGTCAATTTAACACAACCTAAAAACCTAACAAGAGGCTCTTAAAACAGTGTAACTATTGTAGAAAAGGCGCTATATATACACCTGACCCAGCACAGAAGGACACAGAGGCACGTATAAAACAAGGACTTTTTATTTTTCTTCTTAACCCGTGGGCGCACGTCTTCCCCGTGACCCACAGGCAATACACAGTCCCAAAAGAACTCTTTTCCACACAACAACACACTCTTCTCTCCCACCACTCCTCCGCAAGCTTCATCTCCTTCCTCCCAACTCTGGCTCCCAGAGTGGTGGTGGCTGGCCCTTTTTATATCCCACCTGGAAGCGTTCCAGGTACTTGATCACCTGGTCCTAATTGCATTTCCGGGTGGGGCTGAAGATTCGACCAGCCGGGCTGTAGACTCCATGCAGCTCCCCCTAGCGGCCGTCCGAGCCCCCAGCCAGGCTGTGGAGGACTCCATCTCCCACGGAGCCGTGCACCAGGTTGGGGAATCATCGTCCACCAGGGAGGCTGCCACCAAGCGTATGGAGGTATTGAAGTGTCCATGGCTGCTCCCCCGGAACAGATGTAGCAGGGGCATCCCTGCCGGGCATGGGACCCGGCTGTCCTTCACACTATATCTGTAAGATAATTTAAGGATAAAGTCACATTAAAATGCAGAATTTGTCATTTTTACATTTACAGTCATATGAAAAAGTTTGGGAACCCCTCTCAGCCTGCATAATAATTGACTCTCCTTTCAACACAAAAGATAACAGTGGTATGTCTTTCATTTCCTACGAACATCTGAGTACTGCGGTGTTTTCCGAACAAAGATTTTTAGTGAAGCAGAATTTAGTTGTATGAAATTAAATCAAATGTAAAAAACTGTCTGTGCACAAATGTGGGTCCCCTTGTCATTGTGCTGATTTGAATGCCTGTCACTGCTCAATGCTGATTACTTGTAACACCACATTGGTTGATGAACTCGTTACGCCTTGAACTTCATAGACAGGTGTGTCTCATCATGAGATATAAAGGGATTTAAGGTGGTCCATTACAAGTTGTGCTTCCTTCCCTTTGACCCTTTTGAGGGACAGCATGGGATCCTCAAAGCAACTCTCCAAAGATCTGAAAACAAAGATTGTTGAGTCTCCTGGTTTAGGAGAAGGCTACAAAAAGCCATCTCAGAGGTTTAAACTGTCAGTTTCTGTAACTGTAAGGAATGGAATCAGGAAATGGAAGGCCACAGGCACAGTTGCTGTTAAACCCAGCAGGTCTGGCAGGCCAAGAAAAATCCAGGAGCGGCATATGAGCAGGATTGTGAGAATGGTGACAGACAACCCACAGATCACCTCCAAAGACCTGCAAGAACATCTTGCTGCAGATGGTGTATCTGTACATCGTTCTACAATTCAGCGTAATTTGCACAAAGAACATCTGTATGGCAGGGTGATGAGAAAGAAGCCCCTTCTGCACTCACGCCACAAACAGAGTCGCTTGTTTTATGCAAATGCTCATTTAGATGAGCCAGATTCATTTTGGAACAAAGTGCTTTGGACTGATGAGACAATAATGGAGTTATTTGGTCAGAACAAAAAGTGCTTTGCATGGCAGAAGAAGAACATCACATTCCAAGAAAAACACCTGCTACCTCCTGTCAAATTTGGTGGAGGTTCCATCATGCTGTGGGGCTGTGTGGCTAGTTCAGGGACTGGGGCCCTTGTTAAAGTCGAGGGTCGCATGAATTCAACCCAATATCAACAAATTCATCAGGATAATGTTCAAGGATCAGTCACAAAGTTGAAGTTACTCAGGGGTTGGATATCCCAACAAGACAATGACCCAAAACACAGTTGGAAATCTACAAAGGCATTCATGCAGAGGGATAAGTACAATATTCTGGAATGGCCGTCACAGTCCCCTGACTTGAATATCATCGAAAGTCTATGGGATGATTTGAAGCAGGCTGTCCATCAAATTGAACTGAAGTGGAGAGATTTTGTATGAAGAATGGTCAGAAATACCTCCATCCAGAATCAGACACTCATCAGAGGCTATAGGAGGACAGCGTCTAGAGGCTGTTAGATTTACAAAAGGAGGCTCAGCTAAGTATTGATGTCATATCTCTGTTGGGGTGCCCACATTTATGCACCTGTCTAATTTTGCTATGCTGCATTTTGCATATTTTCTGTTAATCCAATAAACTTAATGTCACTGCTGAAATCCTACTGTTTCCATAAGGCATGTCAGATATTAAAAGGAAGTTGCTACTTTGAAAGCTCAGCCAATGAGAAACAAAAATCCAAAGAATTAAGAGGGGTTCCCAAACTTTTTCATATGACTGTAAGAGAGGAAATTCAAGGTTTTGGAGCCAAAGGAGTATCATGAATAGAGTGACAGATCGAGACCGAGGGCACCACATGAATATGTAGGTAGCGAGGCTTTAAGAGCATGAGAAGAATAGGCCCTTCAATTGGCTTACACTTGGCTAAAGGTACAGTCAGGAGTTTTCACAAGTGAAGAGCAGCAACCAAACCTGGACTGCAAGCCACATCATAGCTGAGGAGAAGGGTGTTGAAGTTACGCCCTGGTTTTATTTTGATTCCCTGCAAAATGTTACCTAGTTCATCAAGGGTCAGCGGTATGGTTGCCCCCTGAGATGTCTCAAAGACTTCAGTAGGATGAAATCATTCCCTCTTGAGAGATTTGTCTGCTGCTTCACTCAGACTCTCTGTCTCTTCACAGGCAGCCAACATCCCACTCGTTTCTGAGCTTGGCATCGACAAGCTCTCCTTTGATGACTTCTCACTAGATGTGGATGCCATGATCACTGCAGCTTTACGCATGTTTATGGAGCTGGGCATGGTGCAGAAGTTTAAAATTGACTATGAGGTAAGGCTCAGGGAGAAGCTCCCCAAAAACCGCTCATGGGCTGTCATCTCCTTGTTAACAGGCTGTCCTCCATTTCTTGTTGCAGGTGCTCTGCAGGTGGCTGCTGACTGTTAGGAAGAACTACCGAATGGTGCTGTATCACAACTGGCGGCATGCCTTCAACGTCTGCCAGTGCATGTTTGCTATGTTAACAGTAAGTCACCCAACAGGGTTTGTAAAGCTTCAACTAACAGCTCAAAATGATAAATGCCATCTGTAAATCAGCAATTACTGGAATAAAACACACCACAGGGATTGATTGGTAAACAGATGCCTACCTCAGATCTACTGAGCACTGTCCTGTACTGGCTCTTTTGCAGCATGATCCTAAGCCTTATCCTTATCCTTTCCCTATTTATTTTACTTCTATAGGAATGTTACATATGGGTGAGCTCTGTGATGAGATTAGAACTCTGCTAAGTGTGGGTTCTGCCATGTGCCCAGTGCTGCAAAGACATAGCTCCAGTATCCCTTGACCATGAAATGGAAATGGGTTAGAAAATGGATGAGCAAGTAAGATCTAAATGGGTGTATTATCGTAGTATTTCCCTCTACTTACCCTTTACCTGTTTTCTCATGGGTAAGTGTACTCGTCAAGTTCGTTATCAGGTTGGTCTACTGTTGCACTTTAAGATTAACACACACATACATAGCTATACGCATACACACAGAACGTCAACAGCGCCCTATGAATGACACACATGCAGCAGATTAACCTTTAGCACTTTAAACCACACAAGTACTTTAGGAATAACACAACTTGTCACTCTCTCAGCACTTCAAGAGACTTGCTTATTATCAGCACAAACAACATATGACATTTTAAAGATATATCAGACCTAAATATTACTGTTGGTCTACAACAGGGGTCCTCAAACACGGTCCTGGAGGGCCGCAGTAGCTGCAGGTTTTTACTCCAACCCTGTTGCTTAATACGAAGCACTTATTGGTCAAGTAACACTTCTGCTTCACTTTAGTTGTCTCGCTTGTTAAGATTTTGAACCCTTATTGCTTATTTTAGTATTAAACAGCTGTATTCTTGGTTTTTAATTGCTCCTAATTAGCAATAGCATGCAAATGACAAAAGAGAGCAGCATTTCTCCAATTAGCTTTTTACAATTTACATCTGTGTATTTATTGTGCACTATTTGGTTTAATTAAATACTTCGAAGGAAAGTGAAGAAAAAAAAGAGAAGGACGAGAATTACTCCTCCATTTTAGCCTTCAAATCAATTGGATGGTATCCTTAGAAAGTGGAAGAAAATCTAGGATATGAGAATTACCTGACATAGCAGAGTTAAAGCACTAACAAACCATGAAATTAAATTATTGGAAAGAATTGCTTTTTAATTATGCGACCGGGTTAGAACAAAAACCTGCAGCCACTGCGGCCCTCCAGGACTGTGATTGAGGACCCCTGGTCTACAAGAATATATTTAAACATACAAAGGTTCAGCACTCTTGACTATCTGTCATTTATCAGCCAAGAATGCCTTACTTGACATCCTTTTTCCTACTATTGGGTGGAGCTCACACCCTCAGCCTTAATAAACCTCGCAGCACAAAGTGTATGGCAAACCTCCGGCTGCACCAGGTGCTCAGAGAAATGTAACTTATTACTTCAATCACTCTAGACATTAAGACAAAGCATAGAAAGTTAAAAGCAGCACGGTATTTGTTACAGGAATAATAATAATACCAGTGGAACAATGAATAATAGAAAATAGGAGTGATAGTAAAGTCTGGATATATATAGTCTTTAGAAAAAGCTTACGAAATAAAGTAGAGATGACAAGGATGAGTGTCCCAGGGCAGCGTTTGATTTAGCAATCGATGTTCATGAAAATGGTGTTAACTGACGATGGGATGAAAACTGGTCATATGTGTTTTCTTTTCTGACGTCACTCTTCCTTCGTCGCTATTTCTCTTCTGACGTTGCTTTCAAACGAGGCATATTTATTATTAAATTTCATGCCGTGGTTTCACAACACATGACTGTTGCATGCACCTGATTGGCTGGCTGTCAATATGAAGGATGAATTTTGCTCAAACTCTTTAATCTATCTTTTCCCAGATAATAAAGTTTTTTGATGTTGCCTAAAACATCAGCATGTCCTCCTTTCCCAGGCTGTAAACCAAATTGTTGTCCCAGATGTCCATCCATAAAGTAATCAATAGCCTGAGGTATCGGCTCAGTCTTCCTTTCCCAGGCTGTAAAACCAATTTAGCACTATGTTGTGAACAAGTGTTATAAAACAGAGGTGTAAGGGAAGAGGATATCCCTTTTTTATTATAATGCCTACACAAGTGTCCTACATCTGAATTTATCTTGTTGGGATTGAGCAAAATATAATAATAAATATATAGAGAATAATTTGTAGATTTTATATGCCATAACAATGGGAAATGACCTAGCCAGCTGTGTGTTTTTCTGGCCGTTAGATGGCAGGCAAATTTAACCTGCTGATTGGCCTTGTGGCAGAACTGCTGTCCATTTTCGAACCAGCTTAACTGGTTTTCAAGGCCGTGGGTGGCAGCATTAGATAGAAAGTCATCACAGGGAACACTCAGGCGTATACTTGAAGAACTAAACTGTTTAAGAGTCTGCACTGGAGAACGAAGATACTACAGTGCTTTCACATACTGGTTAGTACCGCTGTCTAACATAGAAAGAAGTTTAAAAGCCGGAGAAGACCAGTCAGTCCCCCGAACTGGTGTAGCTGGCTAACAGTTACAGTTGCAAGGAAAAGTAAGTGAACCCTTTGGAATTACCTGGATCTACACATTTGTTGCTAATAAGATGTGGTCTGATCATCATCTAAGTCACAGTTATGGACAAAATTAATCTGACTAAACAACAAAATACACCAGCAGTTGTACTTTTCATGTCTTTGTTAAGTGAGAATGCAGAGGTCCCTTAACTAAGTCTGGATGACCTGACCGTTATGACAACATTGGTCTCAGACGGCAGGTGGATCCTTCAAGCCAGGGGTGTCCAACTCCAGTCCTGGTGGGCTGCAGGTTTTTATTCTCACCCTTTTCCTAATCAGTGATCAGTTTTCACTACTAATGAACTCCTTTTCCATTCATGTTAATAGCCCTGTTTTTAAGGATTCAGTCCTCTGAATTGATTTTCTTCATTAAATGGCAGCCACACAGAAATGAGACATGAAACGAGATGATCAGCTAATTTGGGGCTTCAAACTCCAATCACTTTCTTAATGAGAAGTCAATTCTTGCTGTTAATTAAACTCGTTATTTTATTCCATGGCCTGTTGTTGCTCTCATTCTGCCACAGAAGACATTTCCAAAACTGTGGATTTTTCTGTTTTTTCCTAAGAACACCAACAAAATGTTTTGGTGACCTGAGTGTTCAGCCTTACCGAGACCTTCACCTTTCTTTCTTTTCAGATATTGTGTGACGGGCACAGGTGAGCTGGTAATGTGGCGACTCGTTTTGTGTCTCATTATTGTTTTGCTGCTAATTAAGGAAAAAGAGACAACTAAGGGGCCTGAGTCACATTAATTAAAACTAAGGCAAAAGAAGTTAATTAGTAGTAAAAACTGGTCACTAATGAAGAAGAAAAGTTACAATGAAAACCTGCAGCCACTGTGGCCCTCCAGGACAGGAGTGCAACATCCCTGCTGTAAGCAGTGTTGTGCATGGACTACTTCAAAAGAGCGCCTTCATTGAACAAGCTCATTTTTCTAAGAACGATGAAGTTAACATAATGTATTTGCAAGTGAAGAACTTGAACGTGAGCTCATTCGGTTCTAGGTGACATTCTGGATCTGGTTTTGATCTCGTCTTGCCTTAGCCTGTAATGTAGGGGTGGAACCAAATCTGAATACGGTATTCAGATAAGAACAAATACTGGATTTTTAGGAATATTTATTTCGTATGAATTTTTTGCCATTTATTTGTATTCGGGAAAAAATAACGTCAAATCAAATAGGCACTGTCGGTGTCCGCCTGCTTGTGCTTAAGCTGCACCCCCGATGACACGAGCACACGGTGAAGCTCCACTTTCACTTTTAGGGAAACTTTGGACTTTGCAAGGCCACTTTATATATTTCCCTGTTGGACATGCAATATGTGACGTGAATTTTGATTGGCAGAGTAACAGGTTAGTTCATCTACACGCTGGTTCCACAGTCACCATTTGTATCACATGGTTGGAAATAGAGTGGTAATTTATATGTATACTTGAATTTATTTAATTTCTTTTTTTGACTGGGAGGATATTAGCATATATGGTTATACATGTTTGTTGCTGGGTTTAACTCAATAAAGTGTATTTAAATAAAAAAGTTCTCAGAATTATTGTATTTTATTCAAAAACACTGTAATCTATACATATAAAAGGCAAAGCCCTCACTGACTCATCACTAATTTTCCCACTTTCCATATAGGTGGGGAGCTGAAATTTCGCATTTTTGATTTGTTACACAACCCAAAACTATTCATATAAAAATGATTAATACAAAATATAAAGTAAAAATACATAAAACAAATTAACTTGCACTTTACCTTTGAATAGAATCATGGCTGGTGTGAGTGAGTTTCTAAGTTCTTGTGGGATTCTTGTAGCAATCGCAGTCTCCCAGCGCTGTAGCAGTTCGCTGTAAAAGCGAATCCAAAAAGATCGCAGACATGCTATAAGCGCCTGCCGTCGATGGGTGATACAAGGAACAAGGAACGCTATAAATGCGCAGGGCACAGTACTGCTTGGCCACGACCCTACCTGACTGCTGTGTCTGTGTATAGGAGACGGCAGATCCCGCTACAATAAATAACCGCGCTGTTGCTGTTTCAAGCTGAATAAAGCTGGTGGTGCAAGATGGGGACTCGCACGTCACAGCACACGCACGCGCGCACACACACACACACACACACACACACACACACACACACACACACAGTCACAATGCTGTAGTAAACAGTATACGCTCATACGGATGTTGACTATATGAGTGAGGCACGCAGACTCAGATGGAGAATAGGAGATGATTGCCCATAATCCCACAGCGAGAGAGAGAGAAGAACCATCAACTCAGTTGTGATCACGTGACGCTCAGCAGACAAAGCTTATACATACTCACTCGTTTATCAAGTCAAAATTTATTAAAAATTTTAGCTTGTCTTGCAAAACACTCATAAACCAAGTTACTCGCAAACCGAGGTTCCACTGTATAGGGATTGTGTTCAAAAAATGCTTTAGTTGCCTCCCATTTTTATGCAATCGTTTTGTTCACCCCACTGAATTAAAGCTGAAAGTCTGCACTTCAACTGCATCGGAGTTGTTTCATTTAAAATTCATTGTGGTCATGTACAGAACCAAAATTAGAAAAAAGTGGTCTCTGTCCAAATATTTATGGACCTAACTGTAGCTGTACATCATTTGCATAACAGTGGAAGTTAAGGTCATGTCTGCGAATAATCTGACCCAAAGGAAGGATATAAAGTAGAGAAGGTAATGGCCCAAGGACTGAACCCTGAGGAACACCATGCGACACACAGGTGAGATGAGGTGGAGGATTTCTGTCGACCGAGTGTGACAAACTTATCTGATGTGAGCCATTGAAGGGCTAAGCCAGAGAGACATGATTTCATGATTAACAGTGTCAAATGCTGCACTTAAGTCAAAAAGGAGGAGAATATGAAGTGAACCAAAGTCTGCAGACTGGAGAAGATCATTAACTACATGGACCCAAAGAATTTAAACTTGAGTCCTGGTAGGTGTGTAGTGGCAGCACCATTAAAAACCATGCCACCTTTGGTTACCACATCCCTCTAGTCATACAGCTTATGTCGTTTCTTGCATTTTCAGACAGCTGGGTTTCAAGAAACTCTGACAGAAGTGGAAATTTTAGCTTTGATTGTAGGCTGCTTGTGTCACGACCTGGACCACCGAGGGACTAACAATGCATTTCAAGCCAAGTGAGTAATTTCATTCTATTCATTATTACTGAACTTGATGTATGAATCTCCATGCTATTATTACCTACTCTGCCACTTTCAGTGTAAAAATGCAAAACGCTAAAATGCAGGATTTTAAGGCATACTCTTCTAGTCTACTGCAGACTCTTGTACCAACAAACATTTAGTACTCAAGAAATGATACTTTGGCTATTAAACTCTCTCAATGTTTATAGCAGTACAAATATACAATTTCTGACCGATTGTGTACTCTTAGTCATATGTCTCAGAATATCAATACACAGGTGTGCTGTTTTTCACATTTCCACCGAAATAACTGCAGTGTACTTCATAAAATGTGTTTTTTGTGTGTCCAGCTCAGAAATGTCCAATATCTAATGTTCACTTACTTATCAGGATCATCCATCTATATTCAGACTTGTGAGGACATCCAAGCAAGCGACGGAGAAAAACTGTGGAAACAATATTTTTGTGTCAGTTTGGTGTAATAGAAATAAACGTGTGTCGCAATCCTGTACTTGAATGCATATTTCTGTTGTCTACCACACACACTGAAACTTTACAAAGTTTGATAATTGAAAAAGAATATATTTCTTACTGGGGAGTTCCCCCCCTGCTCGCTTCGCTTGCAAACCACCCCCAGCTTGCACTTCATGCCAGCCACTCGCGTTGTGAAGAGGGCAGCTGAACACACCCCAAAGAGATGCGGTCGCTCCTCCAAACTCCCCTCTTAAACGGTGATACAATGGGAAACAAATATCGTTTTACCTCCTCTTTGCTCGATCAGCTGCTAGCTTGCTGCTGCCGCTGCTGCTGCCCTGTAATTTTCATCTCGCATGGCGCTTCGAACATTTAAAAGCCTGTACAGCAGCTGTCCTACTCTTTGTCTTTTACTTCTGGCCCTGTGCGTAGTTAAATCTCTTGGCACAAAGCCTTGTCTCACAGGACGTGAGTTCTTGATATTTTTTAGTTTATACTTTAAAAACGGAATAAGAATCTGACAATCTAAAAACATCACATTAAAGTTCGATAAGAGAATGATACCAAACACAAATATGTAGGTTTTAAAATAAGACCGATTTAAAACGTGACATAAAAACTTCACATAAAATCGTCACACTTTTAGGCTTAGGATTTTATATACAGAGAGAGGATAGATAGATAGATAGATAGATAGATAGATAGATAGATAGATAGATAGATAGATAGATAGATAGATAGATAGATAGATAGATAGATAGATAGATAGATAGATAGATAGATAGATAGATAGATAGATAGATAGATAGATAGATAGATAGATAGATAGATAGATAGATAGATAGTGGGTGAGGAACGATCTCCTCAGTCTGTCCTTGGAGCAGGACAGCGATAGCAGTCTGTCGCTGAAGCTGCTCCTCTGTCTGGAGATGATCCTGTTCAGTGGATGCAGTGGATTCTCCATGATTGACAGGAGTCTGCTGAGCGCCTGTTGCTCTGCTACGGATGTTAAACTGTCCAGCTCCATGCCAACAATAGAGCCTGCCTTCCTCACCAGTTTGTCCAGGCGTGAGGCGTCTTTCTTCTTAATGCTGCCTCCCCAGCACACCACCGCGTAGAAGAGGGCGCTCGCCACAACTGATAGAACATCTGCAGCATCTTATTGCAGATGTTGAAGGACGCCAGCCTTCTAAGGAAGTATAGTCGACTCTGTTCTTTCTTGCACAGAGCATCAGTATTGGCAGTCCAGTCTAATTTATCATCCAGCTGCACTCCCAGGTATTTATAGGTCTGCACCATCTGCACACAGTCACCTCTGATGATCACGGGGTCCATGAGGGGCCTGGTCCTCATAAAATCCACCACCAGTTCCTTGGTTTTGCTGGTGTTCAGGTGTAGGTGGTTTGAGTCGCACCATTTAACAAAGTCCTTGATGAGGTTCCTATACTCCTCCTCCTGCCGACTCCTGATGCAGCCCACGATAGCAGTGTCGTCAGCGAACTTTTGCACATGGCAGGACTCCGAGTTGTATTGGAAGTCCAATGTATTTAGGCTGAACAGGACCGGAGAAAGTACAGTCCACTGCGGCGCTCCTGTGTTGCTGACCACAATGTCAGACATGCAGTTCCCAAGACGCACATACTGAGGTCTGTCTTTAAGATAGTCCACGATCCATGCCACTAGATTTGTTATTATACTTCCTCTGTGACAACAGTACTAAGCATATACAATATTTAATCCATCTATCCATTTTCCAACCCGCTGAATCCGAACACAGGGTCACGGGGGTCTGCTGGAGCCAATCCCAGCCAACACAGGGCACAAGGCAGGAACCAATCCCGGGCAGGGTGCCAACCCACTGCAGATATACAGTACTCATTCCCCTTCATTCATTTACTAACAGACATAATTCTCACTGTAATAATAATGTAATATCTTTGGTCCCGACCTTTAGGGGGGAAAGCTGCTCAGGCAGGCAAGGATTGTCAGAAGGCACGGGGCTACCTTGACACGCTGGGTATAAACTTAGTGTCTAATATCTTTTGGGGGGGGGGGGGGGGGGTGTGTGTGCACTTAAGCGAAGCACTTAGAGAAGGCAGCTCCTTAATTGCTAACATCCATCAGCCAGGGTGCAAAGACGCTTACGATCCGGGAACAGAACACTGTAGCGGGTGCCACGCGTACCATCGTGCTGTAGTCAGTTTGTGTCTCCTTAGGGCAGGGGTGGTGAACTCCAGGCCTCGAGTGCCACAGTGGCTGCAGGTTTTCATTCTTGCCATCTTCTTAATTAGTGACCAGTCTTTGCTGCTGATTACTTCTTTTAATTAACTTGACTCAGGCCCCATAGTTGTTTCATTTTCTTTAATTAGCAGCCAAACAATAATGAGATACAAAACAAGCCACCACATGACCAGCTCCCCTGTGCCCATTACACAATATCTGAAATTAAAGAGAGGTGATGGTCTTGGTAAAGTTGATCTCTCAGGTCACCAAAACATTTTGACGGTGCTCTTAGAAAGAACTGAAAAACAAAACAGTTTTCGAAATGTGTGCTGTGGCAGAATGAGAGCAACAACAAGCCACAGAATTAAATAACGGGTTAAATTAACAGCAAGAATGGGCTTCTCATTAAGAAAGTGGCCCTGTGGTGGGCTGGCACCCTGCCCGGGGTTTGTTTCCTGCCTTGCGCCCTGTGTTGGCTGGGATTGGCTCCAGCAGACCCCCATGACCCTGTAGTTAGGATATAGTGGGTTGGATAATGGATGGATGGATTAAAAAAGTGATTGGAGTGAAATTGGTTGGAGTTTGAAGCCCCAGTTTAGCTGGTCATCTGTTAGCTCGTTTCACATCTCGTTTCTGCTTGGCTGTCATTTAATGAAGAAAGGAATCAATTCAGGGGGCTGAACTCTTCTAACAGGGCTATTAAAGTGATGGGGAAAAAGTGAATTAGCAATGAAAACTGGTCACTGATTAGGAAAAGGGTTAGAATGAAAACCTGCGGCCACTGCGGCCCTCCAGGCCTGAAGTTCACCACCCCTGCCTTAGGGTGCACCTCAAGAAATGGGTTGCTGAGGGTTCCCTAAAAAATGGGGAAATACAACTTTAAGGGTAAGAAACAGCGTGGACTGGACGATTGGGGCTGAAGACGATTTAACCGGAAAAGAAGGAAGAGAGAGAGAGACATCGAGCGGTGGAGCAAGGAGAAGCAGCGAGCTAGCACCAAGAATCAACCTGCGTGCCACCTACTGGAAGAAGGCTTTATTTTACTCTGGGATACAATGGAGACACATCTCTGAAGACAAACTTTTTTGTGGCTTCACCGGAGCGATCGACCTTTGAGACTGGTAGGACAGAACATTTTTGTTATTGTCATCGGCTGATGGCGTACTTCGTGGAGCTTCCAGCATTTCACCAGGCTCATGAACTGTAAGGACAGCGATCCAATTTGGGGACACCGGGTTATCTGAGGCGAGAACATCTCACACCCTAATCTGTAAAAGATTGTCTTTAATTCTTGTTATGTACTTGTTTTTTTGGGCGGCGGGGTAATTACTCAAACTGTCTTGTTTGTTAATATGTAAATATACCTTTTTCTTTTATTTTCCCCTTTCATTGCTTTAATGCTTGTTATCTTATGCTGATCTAAGGTGTGGGGTGAGCGGGTCATAAATAAGGACAAACATTGGTCACGTTACTCTAAAAGATTTCGACAATAAGCTGCCTTTCCCTAGCAGTACTCTGATCGTGCTGCGGCCCGGGGTTTAGTTGTTCTCCTGGGGCGGTAGAGGGTATAGGTTTATGGGGCATTAGGACTCCTTTTGGAACAGATGGGATCTGTTCTGCTGTGATGGGTTACATCTGAACTGGAGGGGCACCAATGTATTGGGGAGGCGTCTGTGTAGGCTAGTCGAGGATTGTTTAAACTAGGGAATGGGGGTGCAGGAAGTTTAGGACAGGCCAGGTTTAGATCTATACATGAAGGAACAAACAATGGTGAAGAAATAAAAATGCATAGTAATGTAAATTTTAAGCAAACATTTAAATGTAGAAGGAGTAACACATTAAAAATAGCTTGCCTTAATGCTAGAAGTATCAAAAATAAGGTAAGTGAGTTGGAGTTGTATGTAGCAGAGCATAATTATGATATTATAGCAATAACGGAAACCTGGCTAAATAACAAAGATGGGAATGAGTGTAACATAGAGGGATACACATTTTTTAGGAAGGATAGACAGAACAGAAAAGGAGGTGGGGTTGCTGTTTATGCCAAACAGAATTTAAATGTAAGTCCTCTTCAGTTGGATGATGAGCCCCATCTTAGTGAGGACGTCTGGCTTCGCCTGGAAAATATTAGGGAAAAAGGTCTTATTTTAGGAGTGTGTCATAACAGAAAAGCCTTTACAGTTTAGGCAAAAGAAGATTAAGAAGTGACATGATTGAAGTGTTTTAAATGATGAAGGGAATTAGTGCAGATGGATTGAGACAGTGACTTTAAAATGAGTTCATCAAGAACACGGGACACAGTTGGAAACTTGTTAAGGGTAAATTTCACACAAACATTAGGAAGTTTTTCTTTACACAAATAACGATAGACACTTGGAATAAGCTACCATGTAGTGTGGTAGACAATGAGACTTTAGGGACTTTCAAAACTCGACTTGATGTTATTTTAGAAGAAATAAGTGGATAGGACTGGCGAGCTTTGTTGGGCTGAATGGCCTGTTCTCATCTCGAGTGTTGTAATGTTCTAATGCTTACTACACGTGAATATTGCTGCTACTTCTTTGTCTTGTCTTTGCACAATGTCTTGTCTTGTTTGTGTTTTAATTTTAAATTTTAATTTTAAATTATTATTTGCACTTCATGTTGTTACACTGTGGACCCTGAGCTTCGCCATTTTGTCTATCTGTATACTTGTATATGGTTGAGATGACAATAAAGTTCGCTTTGACTTCGACTTTTTTGACTTTTGAATTCTGGTCGGGTCATGGACTGACTGTTTCATGAAATAAATTTTATGTACTGGTTACTGTCTGCGGTGGGTTGGCACCCTGCCCTGGATTGGTTCCTGCCTTGTGCCCTGTGTTGGCTGGGATTGGCTCCAGCAGACCCCCATGACCCTGTGTTCAGATTCAGCGGGTTGGAAAATGGATGGATGGTTACTGTTTGACATTAAAATTATTTTTCTACCCTACTAAACTACTAAACATTATCTGTCCGGTACTGCGATTTATATAGTCTTATATAATATACTGTATTGTGTCATCAAGTTGTTTTAGTTGTCACTACATAGCGTTGCAGCAAAACTTTTGGTCAAAACTGCCTTTTGACGATTTCTGTTTCGATACCGCTACATTTCGGTTAGCATATACATTATTGCAATTTATTTTATCTCATATCTACTATTTAAATTATTTGAATTAAAACATGAATGCTGTCAAAACAAAACAGTGCAATTCCAAATACACAGATGTGACTTATTCATTTGTCATTTTGTCACATGTAACTTTATTCACAGTTCCAGTCGCATGTGTGACGTGTTGTTTAGTTCATCAGATGACTGGAACCTGAGGTGTATGGTGGAGTGGAGCCACTCAGGTTCACTCTGATGGAGTTATTTAAATGTTCATCTGTCAGTCTTGTTGTGAACTTTAATTTCATGACATTCATGTCAGACTCACAGAGGTATGGAGACCCAAACACAGCAGACATTTTCAGAGCTGCTTGGTGAAGATTCTTCTAGTTATCTGGCTCTACTAAGCTCCAGACATGCTGAGAATGCTGTTGAGACTTTAACTGCACATTATTTTGAAGGTTTACTAATATACAGTACTGTGCAAAAGTTTTAGGCAGGTGTGAAAAAATGCTGTAAACAAAGAATGTTTTCACAAATGGAACTGTTAATCATTTATTTTCATCAATCAACAAAATGCAGTGAATGAACAAAAGAGAAATCTAAATCAAATCAATATTTGGTGTGACCACCCTTTGCCTTCAAAACAGCATCAATTCTTCTAGGTACACTTGCACACAGTTTTTGAAGGAACTCGGCTGGTAGGTTGTTCCAAACATCTTGGAGAACTAAGCACAGATCTGTAGGCTTCCTCACATCCTGTCTCTTCATGTAATCCCAGACACACTCGATGATGTTGAGATCAGGGCTCTGTGGGGGCCATACCATCACTTCCAGGACTTCTTGTTCTTCTTTACGCTGAAGATAGTTCTTAATGACTTTGGCTGTATGTTTGGGGACATTGTCATGCTGCAGAATAAATTTGGGGCCAATCATATGCCTCCCTGATGGTATTGCATGATGGATAAGTATCTGCCTGTATTTCTCAGCATTGAGAAAACCATTAATCCTGACCAAATCTCCAACTCCATTTGCAGAAATGCAGCCCCAAACGTTCAAGGAACCTCCACCATGCTTCACTGTTGCCTGCAGACACTCATTATTGTACCGCTCTCCAGCCCTTCAATGAACAAACTGCCTTCTGCTACAGCCAAATATTTCAAATTTTGACTCATCAGTCCAGAACACCTGCTGCCATTTTTCTGCACTCCAGTTCCTATGTTTTCGTGCACACCTGAGTCGCTTGGCCTTGTTTCCACGTCGGAGGTATGGCTTTTTGGCTGCAACTCTTCCATGAAGACCACTTCTGGCCAGACTTCTCCGGACAGTAGATGGGTGTACCTGGGTCCCACTGGTTTCTGCCAGTTCTGAGCTGATGTCACTGCTGGACATCTTCTGATTTCGAAGGGTAATAAGCTTGATGTGTCTTTCATCTGCTGCACTAAGTTTCCTTGGCCGACCACTGTGTCTACGATCCTCAACGTTGCCCGTTTCTTTGTGCTTCTTCAAAAGAGCTTGAGCAGCACATCTTGAAACCCCAGTCTGCTTTGAAATCTTTGTCTGGGAGAGACCTTGCTGATGCAGTAGAACTACCTTGTGTCTTATTGCTGTGCTCAATCTTGCCATGACATGAAACTGTCTTCATAACCTCACCTTGGTAGCAGAGTTTGGCTGTTCCTCACCCAGTTTGAAGCCTCCTACACAGCTGTTTCTGTTTCACTTTGTAGCGGTCAGGGGCCGCTAAGATTCACACCATCAACGCTGACGGTGATTTATTTATTTTAATAGAAGAGATCCCAGGAACGTCCCCAGCCTTGGATCGACCCACACACCTCACAACGGAGACAATAAAGCACACAGGGAAAGGCAAACAATTAAGAATATAATGAGACACAATTAACTAAATGAAAACAGTAATACCACCCCTGACCCCTTCGGCGATACTACATTTAACATATAAACACAAACACCACACAGCAAAGTCCATGTAAACCAAACTGGATGAAGATGAAAAGTGACAAAGTTAAGTCCAGCGATCTGTATTTTGAAAGGGAGAAGGAAAAATACAGTCCTACCGGTAGTTACTGATGATGAGGATGAAATCAGACGGTTGATTCAGGAGCGCTCCACTCTTCCGGAAAACCAATGAATCCAACACAGTTCTCAGTGCACAGGTAGACAGACGATCCAGACCCCAACAAATGAATACAGTCCAGGACACAAAGATTAGAGTTCCAATAACAGCAGGCAGAAACGACAGATAACCGCAACACACACCGCACCAAACAAAACAAACTTTTTTTTTTTTCTCTTTTTGCCCTCTGCCCTCCTTTTAACTACCTGTGGCCACCTTTGACCCCAGCAGCCCCAGCAAGGACTGCTGGGAGATGCAGTTCTTATAAAGTAGCACTGCTACAACTTAATGACTGTGTTTCAACCTACGTGTGACATTGATGATCATTAGCACCTGTTTGGTAGAATTGGTTGATCAAACACCTGACTAGAATCCTACAAAATCCCTGACTTTGTGCAAGTGGACCGATAAGAACTGATGCTGGTTTGAAGGCAAAAGGTAGGAACACCAAATATTGATTTGATTTTGATTTTTCTTTTGTTCGCTCGCTTTGCATTTTGTAAATTGATAACAATAAACAATCATTATTTATATTTCTGAAAGCATTCTTTGTTTACATCATTTTTTCATACCTGCCTAAAACTTTTGCACAGTACTGTATAATATATCAAATCCAACGTCTGTCTGTCTGTATGTCTGTCCGATTTTCACGATTGAACTACGTAACAGGTTTTAGATCAGGTTTTTTTCTATAATTTCCTTGAACATTCTAGTTGATTTTGCGACTTCTCTCATTTCACTGTGTATCATAGTTTGCGTGCTGTAACGATTTATTTGCGCAAATCCGATAAACACGTAGCAGGCCGAGGGGAGGGGCCATCCTCACTTGGGCCTTAACTCCACTTAGCTAGTGAACGAGAGAACAATTAAATTCAACTTTGACTGATATTTAAAATAAAGTGTTACTTCGGTCTTGATGAGTTTGAGTCCGGATATTCTTTTAAGTGTATGTCACATTGAAAAGAGAGATTGCAATTCAGATTGTGGATCGTGATATGATTTTTTGAAAAGATCGCCCACCCCTAATTTGACTAATCCAGTTTTCAAATTTATGTAGGATTCATTAACCCTTTGGCGAGCTACTTGGAAAGGGGTTGGCGAGCTACCGGTAACTCGTGAACGATAAGTTAAAGGGTTAAAGGGTCAGAAATGTGTGCCCATCCACACATACTGTTTCAAGTATACTGGATGAGTTTCTTATTTAGGAACTCTGAGATGATCGTATTGAAAGCTGAGCTAAAGTCCACAAGCAAGATCTAAAAGCCTTTCTGGTTCCCATAAAAGTGTAATTTTGCATCTGATTCTGTTCCATTCACTGTTAGACGTTAGATCCCAGACTGTTTAATGCTAAGGGCTCATTTATACTTCACGCTCAGAACAAGTACGCGCCCGCATCATGGCTGCCACGCGTTCTGAGCGTTCATTTGATGCGTCCTCTGAGCAGGTCCTCAGAAATTAACGCGACGCGAGCGTGAGTTGCAGTACCAGCAAAAAGTCGGGGGATGCAGTGTGCTAAAAGTTGGAATGTGACGTCAGAGTCACTGGTTACTATCTACATGTGACAGAAAGCCGCTTTGCCGTGTGCACGCTTCGATATTTGATAAATGGTTCAATGTGGTGAAGCAAAATTCCAACATACAGATGTATTCGTGGTACTTTTCTATTCAAGCGTTGCATATTCCCGATTGTAATGAGACGATACGTTTTAAAATTCTCACATACCGTTTTCTGTGCCATCTTTTTTTCTAGGGCTTCCTCTGCTCCTGACAGCAGCGAATCACCAGCAATAGATCGCCACACTGCGCACATTAAATGTATGATATTCTAGCTCTCTGCACATTTAGAATCCTTAGATTTATACTTGATATCACTTTCATAATGAAATCATTAAAGTATATATATTGCATTTTACAGATAAATCGGTAATTTCGTTTAAATAATGAATACTGTTAATAATTACACACATGGGGTGACACAGTAGCAGAGCGTTAGCGCTGCTGTCTTGCAGGGAGTCACGTCGCTGATATTCCCTGCCTGGAGCTGACATGTTTTCCTGCTGGGTTTCCTCAGTGTGCTCCAGTGTTTCCTTCCAAAGATATGCAGATTTGGGGATTTGGTGCTGCTAAAATGACGCTAGTGTATGTGTGTGCTTGTATTCACCTTGCGATGAGCCGAGGCATCGTCCAGGGATTGTTTCTCACTCGTGCCCAATGCTTGCTGGAATGGACACATCCTTGGATTTAATCAATAAACATCCTTTTCAGAGATATTGTGGTAAGGTGTCATCGGAATTTAATGGGTGTTCTAGGCAATTCACAACACAGAGAAGCCGAACGTGTTCTCACCGTGATAATATCTCGCACTGCCACCTGGCGGATTCCTCCAGAATTACGTAAAGTACGCGCGCAAGTATAAACACTTCAACGCTTGCGTAGCTGCAGCATGCATCGCATCGCGTGAAGTATAACTCCGGCCTAAGACCTTCTCATCAAAGAAAATTGAAAATGATTATCACAATTCACATTTCCTTTTAGTACAACACTTTCATGTCCCCACTTTCAATAGCCTTGTCAGTGTCAACCAACACATCCTGTCTCACAATTATTTTCTGTCTTTTATGTGGCTACTAATTTGTACACATCATGCCTAAAACAATGAGACGCAATGAAAATATTCAGGCTACCTTAATTAAAATATTGCTACATCTGTAAAGAAGAACTAAAAAAAGTAGACAGACTATGCAGACCCTGGCGTGAAACCGTAAGCTGCTTTTCCGAGTGAGTATGCAGGTGTTGACAATCTTTTTATTCTGAACTAGCCATCCCCCGCGGCTTTGTCCGCCTAGAAGTGAAACAGGACAGTGAGGAGGGCCCTGCCCGGCTCCCTACTCCTGACGTCATGCTTCTCAAATGGCCCTCAACCTCTCTCTCTCAGACTAGCAACAATATAGCACTCCTGCAAGCGAACTTTGATTCTTAGCACGATGAGAGAAGTCTCAAAATCTACCGGAATGTTCAAGCAAATTCTAGAAAAAAGCCTGATCTAAAACCGTGAAGTAGTTCTCTCATTCGCTAGCTAAGTAGATGTAAGATACACCCTGAGGTTGGCGTGTGACTGAGGAGGGCCCCATCCCCTCTCCTCGGCCTGCTGCGTCTCTCATGGATTCATGCAAATAAATCAGTACCGCAATTGAACTCTGATACAGTGGAACCTCGGTTCACGACCATAATTCATTCCAAAACCCTGGTCGTAACCCGATTTGATCGTGAACCAAAGCAATTTCCCCCATGGGATTGTATGTAAATACAATTAGTCCGTTCCAGACCGTAAGAATTGTATGTAAATATATATTTTTTTAAGTTTTTAAGCACAAATATAGTTAATTATACCATAGAATGCACAGCATAATCTATAATAATAAAAGGCAAAGCCCTCACTGACTGACTGACTGACTCACTCACTGACTGACTGACTGACTGACTCATCACTAATTCTCCAACTTCCCGTGTAGGTGGAAGGCTGAAATTTGGCAGGCTCATTCCTTACAGCTTACTTACAAAAGTTAGGCAGGTTTCATTTCGAAATTCAAAGCGTAACGGTCATAACTAGAACCTCTTTTTTGTCCATATACTGTAATGGAAGACAGCAAGATGGCCGTAGGAGACTGAGTTGCGTGTCGCGTCATCACGCCTCCCACGTAATCACGTGAACTGACTGTGAACTCAGTACGTAGAAAAGAAGGAGGAGCCCCAAAGAGCGCTGAAGAAAACACTCATTACACAATTGACAAGGCAGCGAAACAATAAGAAGCGAGTGAGTGACGCATACAAGCATCTTCATAAGACACGAGGTATAAAAAAGCACGGTGTAAACCGTAAGTCTAAATTTACTTTATAGAAACGCTCCCGCTGCCGTTTGCAATGCCATATTCGCGAGATACAAGTTTAATGAGAAGACACGAGGTATAAACAACAGTTTGCATCACTTTGTAACAGAGTTAAAATTGCTGTAGTGAGAAACTTTTAACTGCCGGGTCTTAGCTAACATTAAATAAACCCGTGGACATCGCAACATCACACAAGAGAGCGGCTCACGTGAAGTGACTGAACGCAGCAGGAGTGAATTGATAAAGTAGGAAAAGAATATGAAACAAAGCACGGTATAAACCGTAACTTCAAATTAAGTTTATAGAAACGCTGCCGTTTGCAATACCATATTCGCCCCTGCGAAGCGCGGTGATTTTGCTATATATATTAAACTATTTCAACCATTGTATGATCTGCTTCTCGCAACTGAAAGAGGGCACCATGGCAGAAGTTAGCCGACTTGCTCACCAACCACAAGCGTTACCTGGTAGGTAACCACCCATACAATCAGATTGTGAATCAGACTACGAATGCCTGCAATGTAATTACCCCGATCTACATGCTGTCAAATGAACGAACCACACGCCGTAGCACAACGTTAGGGGCTTCGCCTCTACGTCCGAAGATCGATTCCAGTAAGGGAGTGCAGTGACTGTGTACTCCTAATGAGCCCACAATTACGGCGATACACGTGTCGCATACTATGCATCTTCAAAGCACGGTGTAAACAGTAAGTTTAAATTGAGTTTATAGAAACGCTCCCGCTGCCGTTTGCAATACCATATTAGATGACTTTGTAACAGAGTTAAAATTGCTGGAGCGATAAATTTTTAACTGCCGGGTCATGTCGCGTGTTCTTGGGTAGGTACACCAAAAAATGTATACATTTATGCATGTAATGGGCAAACAAAAAATGTACTATACCCGAAAGCACTACAGTAGTACTCAATGTATCTTTACTTCTTAAATATTAATGTTTTACTGTTTAATAATTTATACGCTTCTTATATGTTATTCAGATTCTTTTATCAAAATACCAGTAACAGCGCACTGCACGATAACGTGGAGTCAATATACTTGACATGACCATTCATAGTATTTATCCTCTTTCTCTGTACGTTTACCATTCGTTTGCTCAGAGGTTGATGAGCTTGCTGCTTAATGAGCAGCTCTTCACCCTAGCGTCCCGCTGCTTCTCTTCTTTCGTCGGCATCTTTTCCCGTTAAAACTGATTTTTTTTAAAACTTAGTATGTTTTCTTTAATTTTTCAGTTAAGCTGGCACTTAAGTCTTCAATCTGCCTCAAGAATGATTAGCGGAGGTGGTAGACAATGAAAACGTCAGCCGTACGCATCCGCCACGCATGCACTGGTGCGCGCAGCTGTGAGTTGACTCTACAATAAAATAAAATAAAGATAAAAAGAGCAATAACTTGCAGCACCGCTATTCAATTACACTTGCCTAACGCCTCTCCTAAGGGGAAATACTGTGGGATCTGGGCATCCGTCAAAGCAGCAATCACAAGCCCGATTAGAAAGCGGGAAGCTGTGATTTGTCCTCTCCCTCCCATGTAACAATCGCAGCCCGTGTTGCAACGCACTATGTATGTATATGTATATATGTGTATGTGTGTGTATATGTATGTGTATATATATATATATATATATATATATATATATATATATATATTTGTTGATATGTGTGGGAAAGCGAATATTAGACGTGACGTAGTATATGTGTACCAAATTTCAAGTCAATAGGTGAAACGGTTTGCGAGCTACAGGTGATTTAAAATCCTGGACAGACAAACGAATAGCCACGGTAGCGTATTATAGAAGAACATTTTACTGTTTAATACTTTATATTTATATGCAATGTGCTTCTTATATATTACTTCATATTCTCATATGATAATGATGTTAATGTTGTTTATATTGATTTCTATGTTATTGTAAGTGCCCTTTATTTGTGGAAAAATAAATTTGGCAATTAAACTTATTTTATACATACATTTTATTTTTTTCTCTTGCACTCAGTGAGCGAATCCACTGGGTAATCAGCTATATATATATATATATATATATATATATATATATATATATATATATATATATATATAGATAGATAGATAGATAGATAGATATAGATATATATATATATATATATAGATAGATATGTATGTATGTGTATATATATATATATATAGATAGATATGTATGTATGTGTATATATATATATAGATAGATATGTATGTATGTGTATATATATATATAGATAGATATGTATGTATGTGTATGTATGTAGATAGATATGTATGTATGTGTATATATGTGTATATATATGTAGATATACAAATATGTATATGTATATATGTGTCTGTATGTGTATATATATGTTGATATATGTATATATATATGTGGATGTGTATATGTATATATATATATGTATATATGTTTATGTATATATATGTTTACATAACCTCTTTAACACACTACTTCTCCGCTGCGAAGCGCGGGTATTTTGCTAATAGTAAACTAAATGTAAAAACATTGAATAACACTGAGAAAACCTTGAACAACAGAGAAAACTAACAATGCAAGAGTTCGCACTATAACGCTACGAACCGATCGCTAAAAACTTTTTTTTAATGAGTTTTAAGCACAGGGAAATAAATGAACATTTGAAAAATCCATAATTTAATAAACAAACAAGAAAAGTAACATTGCAACAATACAGGCTACGAACCGATCGCTGTAAACAGAAGTGAAAACAAAAACAAGTCCAGTGCATTCTTTAACTGCCTTCTCTACCTTATGAGTCCAGCCCTCTCTCTATCTCGTGTGTGTGTGTGTGTGTGTGTGTGTGTGTGTGTGTGTGTCTGTCCCTCTCTCTCGCGCGCATGCATGTGTATTGTCGCGCTCTCTCTCTCTCTTTCTCGCTGCACAGGGAATGCACAGGGAGAGACTGAACACGTGCGGAAATCATCGGTGCGCACAAACCGAAAGGGAAACTGGCTTGTTCGTAAACAGAGTGTGTGGTCATGAACAGATACAAAAGTTTGGCAAACTTTTTGGTCGTAAACCGATTTGTACGTGTTCAGAGACGTTCGTGAACCAAGGTTCCACTGTACTTAGCACAATGAGAGAAGTCACAAAATCAACCGGAATGTTCAAGAAAATTATAGAAGAAAACCCAATCTAAATCCATTAAGTAGTTCTCTCGTTTGCTAACTAAGCGGAGTTGAGGTTACGCCCTGAGGCAGATGTGTGAGTCTCTCTCAGATTTGTGTTAATAAATCGGTACCACAAGCGAATCATGATACTTAGCACAATGAGCGAAGTCATAAAATCAACTGGAATGTTCAAGGAAATCTAAAGGATCTAAATTCGTTAAGTAGTTCTCTCGTGAAAAACAGACAGACAGATGTTGGATTTTATATATTGTGGATGCTAAAGGTCGCTGTTGCCCCTTAAACCCAACAGACAGATGCTCAGGACACAGGATAAAAGCAATGAGAACTATTTTATGTTATTTTCTTCTCCAAAACAGTGCCCTTCAAGTACCACAGCCACAATAAATACAAGTAAATCAACATTCACAATTCTCTCTCCTCCACACCTCCCAGCTAGAGTTGTCCCCCCTCCCAACTCTGGCTCGCTTGCTGGTTTTCACACAGAGTCTAGAGTGTTACTTATAATGCCTCCATCTTGGTTATCTTGTTGGTATAGAGCAGTCTTAAACCACTATCATCACTTACTTGTTTCCCTGCTCTGGTGGTACCAGTTTCATCTCACAGCTCCATCAAGAGGTTTCCTAAAGAAGAAGGAGTTACATTTCTTACCCTTCTCCAGGTTTATACCTTGGAGTTAAAGACTACAAACTTGGATTTCTTCACAAAGTGCCTTTTCACACCATCTTTACTCTCCGCTAGCTCACATCTTAAGAGTCCCAGCCACACTGGCAGTGGTCTTGTGGGACTGCAGTGCATTTTGTAGCCTTGTAAAGTCCCTCTGTTGTTAGCTCACCTGCTTCATTCGTTTCACCTGAAAGAAATTATGGAGGGCTCTTACCTTGTCAAAAATGTCATGTACTCATCTCCTCATATACTGTAGTGAGTACAACCTTTAGTTTCCTCATTAAGTTCTTTCCTAAGAGTGTCCAATTTTCTGTTATAAAGCTAGGAAATAAAGGCAGCACTAGAAGCAGTGAGGTGATGTTAACACCATAGTGTAGGTTTGCGGTTGAGGATGCACTACTTATTGTCTCTTTCCCTTCTTGTCTAGGACCGGCTCTGCTCTGGCTCAGCTCTACGGCACGTCAGCTACTATGGAGCACCACCATTTTAACCACGCTGTCATGATTCTTCAGAGTGAGGTATGGCAGACGCATTCCCGCTTATTTTCATCAAATATGCCTCCAGTGCCACGCAGTTTTTAATCAGCTGATTGTTTTTTCTTATTCACAGCTATTGATATTTAGCCGAATGATTAGGAAAGGCAGGGCTTCTGCTTTTTTAAATCTGCAGGTGTGTAACATATGAAAATTAAATGCATTGCTGACAGCTGCCAAGAGTTGATTCTACAATAAAATAAAAATAAAAAGAGGAGTAACCATGGAGGTCAATCATCACACCGAAAGCGGATAGTAGACGTCACGTAGTATGTGTGAACCAAATTTCAGGTCAATCGGTCAAACGGTGTGCAAGCTAAAGGTGATTTAAATCCTGGACAGACAAACGAACAGCCATGGTAGCGTATTACAGTGCATCCAGAAAGTATTCACAGCACATCACTTTTTCCACATTTTGTTATGTTACAGCCTTATTCCAAAATGGATTAAATTCATTTTTTTTCTCAGAATTCTACACACAACACCCCATAATGACAACGAGAAAAAAGTTTACTTGAGGTTTTTGCAAATTTATTAAAAATAAAAAAACTGAGAAAGCACATGTACATAAGTATTCACAGCCTTTGCCATGAAGCTCGAAATTGAGCTCAGGTTCATCCTGTTTCCCCTGATCATCCTTGAGATGTTTCTGCAGCTTCATTGGAGTCCACCTGTGGTAAATTCAGTTGACTGGACATGATTTGGAAAGGCACACACCTGTCTATAGAAGGTCCCATAGTTGACAGTTCATGTCAGAGCACAAACCAAGCATGAAGTCAAAGGAATTGTCTGTAGACCTCCGAGACAGGATTGTCTCAAGGCACAAATCTGGGGAAGGTTACAGAAAAATATCTGCTGCTTTGAAGGTCCCAATGAGCACAGTGGCCTCCATCATCCGTAAGTGGAAGAAGTTCAAAACCACCAGGACTCTTCCTAGAGCTGGCCGGCCATCTAAACTGAGCGATCGGAGGAGAAGGGCCTTAGTCAGGAAGGTGACCAAGAACCCGATGGTCACTCTGTCAGAGCTCCAGAGGTCCTCTGTGGAGACAGAAGAACCTTCCAGAAGGACAACCATCTCTACAGCAATCCACCAATCAGGCCTGTATAGTAGAGTGGCCAGACGGAAGCCACTCCTTAGTAAAAGGCACATGGCAGCCCGCCTGGAGTTTGCCAAAAGGCACCTGAAGGACTCTCAGACCATGAGAAAGAAAATTCTCTGGTCTGATGAGACAAAGATTGAACTCTTTGGTGTGAATGCCAGGCATCACATTTGGAGGAAACCAGGCACCGCTCATCACCAGGCCAATACCATCCCTACAGTGAAGCATGGTGGTGGCAGCATCATGCTGTGGGGATGTTTTTCAGCGGCGGGAACTGGGAGACTAGTCAGGATAAAGGGAAAGATGACTGCAGCAATGTACAGAGACATCCTGGATGAAAACCTGCACCAGAGCGCTCTTGACCTCAGACTGGGACGACGGTTCATCTTTCAGCAGGACAACGACCCTAAGCACACAGCCAAGATATCAAAGGAGTGGCTTCAGGACAACTCTGTGAATGTCCTTGAGTGGCCCAGCCAGAGCCCAGACTTGAACCAGATTGAACATCTCTGGAGAGATCTTAAAATGGCTGTGCACCGACGCTTCCCATCCAACCTGATGGAGCTTGAGAGGTGCTGCAAAGAGGAATGGGCGAAACTGGCCAAGGATAGGTGTGCCAAGCTTGGGGCATCATATTCAACAAGACTTGAGGCTGGAATTGCTGCCAAAGGTGCATCGACAAAGTATTGAGCAAAGGCTGTGAATACTTATGGACATGGGATTTCTCAGTTTTTTTATTTTTAATAAATTTGTAAAAACCTCAAGTAAACTTTTTCACGTTGTCATTATGGGGTGTTGTGTGTAGAATTCTGAGGAAAAAAATTAATTTAATCCATTTTGGAATAAGACTGTAACATAACAAAATGTGGAAAAAGTGATGCGCTGTGAATACTTTCTAGATGCACTATATATATAATGATATTTTTTATTTGGCAAACACAACTCAAAAAAGGCATCTACTAAGTGAAAAATAATACAAATCAAATTTTTATAATAAAATGCACAAAGTTTAGGTTATACTTAAAAAATAAATAAATTAAAAGCAGCTTGTGGAAGGTAAATCAAGTGTGCAGAATATCCCGACTTGATAGGTTTGTATAGTGGTGTGCTGGTCCAGTGGTCATAGATTAACTTGCAGGATTAAACTAAAAGGGATTCTTTTCTTCTTGCAACAAAAAACACAGACAAGCATTGCAGTTTGGGTCACCCGCAAGCAATCCCCATGCACCTGAAAATAAAGGTGCTGAAAAAGGGCAAAAATACGTCTTTATAGACGCAAGTCTCAAAGTGACTTCTGGGAGCACTATGAACACACCACTGTCGATAACGTTACTGAGACGAGCTGGGCAAATGAGGACACATATAGCAAGGGGTAGGTGTAAAAGTGAAATAGAAACAGTGTCCAAAAGTGCAGTGCTCAAACATTCAATAAATAAATAATTTGTTAAAACAGTGACAATCAGTGAGTTTAAAATTCAGAGTTTAAAACAAGAATTAAACCATCACGGTCCTCAGGTCATTGTGCCATCTGACAAGCCCAGCATAATTCCCACGTCGTCTTCCCTGCTCACCCATTGCCCGCTCAGCTGGCGGAGACATTGGCAGCTGCAGTCCTCACCCATCCGACCCCAGAGTTTGGCTGCCTAGAGTGGCGTCAGCCAGACCACTCGGGGTTAGTTGTCTTCTCGCTGTCCTTCTTGCTCCCCTGGTGTGCCTCAGGTCCCTGGAGAGGACTCTGCCTCAATCGCACCCACTCCTCCGGACAATCAGTGGGGACGACCCGTCCCTGGAGCGCCGATCTTTTGCTCTGTTGTGGGGCCTACGGCCATGCTGGCTCCTGCCCCTCCACATGATGCTTTTCTCATGGCTATGCTTCTTTGACTTGCTGTCTTTTCCCCCTCTCTGCCGTGCAGCCTCCACATATACCGCCTTTCTAATTGGGCACAGGTGCAGCACCGTTGAGACCCCTGACTGATCGCCCACCTCTGCACGTGTGTGCAGTGCCTCAACTAACAAAATGCACTCACTCACACCCGTGCCCAAATGGGCACACTTACTTATTTCAAATTTGCACAGTGCCACGGACCACTTACTACAGCTTTAAGCTTTTCTAATTTCTAATGTTTAAGCGTATCCGTCTTCACAATATGCGCAACGTGCCCTGCGGTGGTGGAGTTTTCAGGCTTCTTGGCTTTGAAGCACCTAAGACAGAAGCCAGAATGTCTCCTTGTGAGTGGTGCACACCTTCAGGTTATTCGTGATAAATAATGCAACACTTCATAGAGGATGTGAACTGGGGAGGCTTGTGATCTTCCAGTGATTGCCATGGTAACGGTGCCTTTTTGTTGTCAGGAGCCTTGGTGCATACAGCATGGTGTGCCAATTCAAAAAAAAAAAAAAAAAAGCTGCAAGAGCATGTGGCATTTCATATGGCATCTGCCATCCCTGGTGTGTATGAACTCTCGAGGTCACATGCTGTATATCTGACTTGTCACACTGGTGCTCTGTTATCGATTTTTCCAAAGCATTGCATTTGTTTACAGTGGGAAAGTGTCATGGCAGTTAGGGCTGGACTGGACATTTGCCCACTTGAGATACTGTAACTGGCTTAAAAAAACTCCAGCCGATGTACCTGGCATTGCCCAGAGAGCTTGTATTTGTATAATAGGTTGATTAAATGTTGACCCGATTGTCAATGCTTGCAGAAATGCCACTGCCCTTTCTGTCAACTCCACTAGCTGTTGGATAACTATTAATTTCTCTGCAGTCATGAGTCAAGAATTTGTTCTTTTAGTGTCTCTGATTGGATTCCATAATTGCTGAAACTCCTTGCTGGGATGAAACCATTAATGCTACTTTTTTTTGTATATTCTGGTTTAGTGGGGTTTCATGAGTAGATGTTTAATCAATCTCTTGTTGAATAATTGAACTTCAGAAAGCTTCTACAGTAATAATAATAAATCTTTACATGTATATAGTGCCTTTCTTACTACTCAAAGCACTTTTCATAGTGAATGGGGAGCCACTTCAACCACCACTAATGCGAAGCATCTACCAGGATGATGCAACAGCAGACATTTTTGTGCCAGTATGCTCACTGCACATTACTGTTAGGTGGTGAAGGGGTGAGAGAGAGCTAATTAGAGACAGGGGATGACTAGGGGACCAGTCTTGGCACAACATCATAGGCCCCTGGGTAATGTAGTGCACTTTGATGGCAAAATAGAAACATACATAGGCATCAGAAACATTATGGGCCGCTATGCTCCTTGGGCCCCAAGCCAGTGCCCATACGTTAAGACGCCCATGGCCAGAATGACTAGGCCAGTGGTTCTCAAACTGTGGGGTGGGCCCCCCTAAGGGAGTGCGAAGTAACAAAAAGGGGGGCGCAAAGATGTGAAAAAAAGAAAACAAGAATTGAAAATATGACAAATACATCTATTGAAACCAAAACAAATTAACTTAAACTACATTCTGATACTAGAAAAATAAATATAGAGTTAGATAAATGTCGATAAAAGTTAAGTAGGTATAATAAAATATGCATCTATGATATATCCATCCATCCATTTTCCAACCCGCTGAATCCAAACACAGGGTCACAGGGGTCTGCTGGAGCCAATCCCAGCCAACACAGGGCACAAGGCAGGAACCAATCCCGGGCAGGGTGCCAACCCACCGCAGGACACACACAAACACACCCACACACCAAGCACACACTAGGGCCAATCTAGGATCGCCAATCCACCTAACCTGCATGTCTTTTGGACTGTGGGAGAAAACCGGAGTGCCCGGAGGAAACCCATGCAGACACGGGGAGGACATGCAAACTCAACGCAAGGAGGACCCGGGAAGCGAACCCAGGTCCCCAGATCACCCAACTGCGAGGCAGCAGCACTACCCACTGTGCCACCGTGCCGCCCCCTATGATATATCATTAATTAAAAAAGAACAAATTGGTATTAGTGGGCTCCATTCAAAAAAATGTTAGGGGGGGCGCGATAAAAACGGTTATGAAAACTCAGGTCGCAAATACTTAAAGGTTGAGAAACGCTGGACTAGGCTGTGGAGGGCAATTTACACCCTATTCTTTATGAAGAATTGTTTATGCACAGGGATCTTTTATGATCACAGAGAGAGTAGGGGTTAGTATGGATTTTGGAGCCACCATGAATAATAAGGATAATTAATTGAATATACAGAGCATTGGGAGTACTAGGGTGTTGTACCATGTTAGCCATTATGAATGCAGAGAAAAGCCAAGCAAAATGACCCCTTTTATTGGCTAACTAAAAAGATTACAATATGCAAGCTTTCGAGGCATCTCAGGCTCCTTCTTCTTTGATTACATCCTGCCTGAAGAAGGGGCCTGAGTTGCCTCAAAAGCTTGCATATTGTAATCTTTTTAGTTAGCCAATAAAAGGGGTCATTTTGCTTGGCTTTTCTCTACAGAGAATTAGGATTAAACTAAAATGAAGCTCTGTGAAAGCCATGTTACAGTAATGAGTTTTTATCAGTGTTTTAATGTGCTCCACTATATTAGCCTGGCAAATTTCTATCGCTCAGCTATTCCAGATTTGAGGTGCATAACAGCAGAAGGCCGCCCGCCTCACCACTTCTTTTAAGTTTAGCTCTTGGAATTCACAGCAGACCCTCATTTGAAGATCTAAGGTTACGATTTGGAGTTTAAGGTGTCAGACATTCTGAAATATAAGATGGAGCAAATTATTGAAGGCTTTGTAAACCATAAGCAGGATTTTAAAGACAATTCTAAATGACACAGGTAACCAGTGTAGTGACGCTAAGACTGGGGTGATGTGCTCAGATTTTCTTTTCCTAGTTAAGATTCTAGCAGCTGCATTCTGCACTCATTGTAATCGATTGATGTCTTTTTTGGGTGTTCCTGAGAGGAGTGTGTTAAAGTCATCTAGTCGACGAAAAACAAAAGCGTGAACTCATTTCTCAGCATCTTGCAAAGTTGTAAGAGGTCTAAATTTTGTTATATTTCTTTAAGTGATAAAATGCTGTCCTAGTAATCTGATTAATATGTGATTTAAAATTCAGATCACAGTCAACAGTTACCCCTAAATTCTTTACCTCCGTCTTGACTTTTAATCCTAATGCGTCAAGTTTCTTTTTAATAACCTCATTATTGCAAACGTTACAAAGATGATGCCAAGTTGATTCATTCAATGTTGATTTAAAATGGCTACATATCACAACACTGAACTGGCATTATTGCCTAAAATTATAAGTGCCTCATCATGAGAATGATGGATTTGAATAAATGTCTACCATCAAGAAACAGCAAAAGTTACTAACACCTTCTTGAGTTCTTTTTCTACCATAGTCTGAGCAGCGACTCAGCATGAGCTAATAAAACCTCCCACTTTATTCTGTTTCATTGTGGCTTATCTCTATCAGACATAGTAACAATATGCAGGTATAGTACAGCATTGGCATTTACAAAAATGGTAAGGTTTAGAGAGTGTCTTTGGTTTAGTTCAGAGTTATTGCCAACTGTACCCAATACAATACAATACAATACAATACAATTTATTTTTTGTATAGCCCAAAATCACACAAGAAGTGCCGCAACGGACTTTAACAGGCCCAGCTTCTTGACAGACCCCCAGCCTCGACTCTCTAAGAAAATGAGGAAAAACTCCCAAAAAAACCCTTGTAGGGAAAAAAATGGAAGAAACCTCGGGAAAGGCAGTTCAAAGAGAGACCCCTTTCCAGGTAGGCTGGGCATACAGTGGGTGTCAAAAAGAAGGGGGGTCAATACAATACAATACACAGAGCAGAACAAATCCTCAATACAGTATAAGAATAAAAATTTTACAAGTACGGACCAGAATTTAACAGTAGATGATATCCCATAATAGGATTTAGATTTGTTCAGAGTCCTGGAGACCTCAGCCATCAAGCTGCCTCCCCCTATTGGCCATTCCACAGCTGAACAGTGCTGGGCCAGCCAATCAAATGAAAGTACTCCTCTACCCCACGATTCCTGCGATCCTCCATCAGGGATGACTTTACCTCCGGCAGGCAAAACAACTTGCTATACCCAGTGCTATGAAATTATTATGTGCATTTTTGGCCAACACAACACAACAACAACAACAACATTTATTTATATAGCACATTTTCATACAAAAAGTAGCTCAAAGTGCTTTACATAATGGAGAGAAGAAAAATAAAAGACAAAATAAGAAATTAAAATAAGACAACATTAATTAACATAGAAAGGAGTAAGGTCCGATGGCCAGGGTGGACAGAAAAAACAAAAAAAAACTCCAGAAGGCTGGAGAAAAAAATAAAATCTGTAGGGGTTCCAGGCCACGAGACCGCCCAGTCCCCTTTGGGCATTCTACCTAACATAAATGAAATAGTCCTCTTTGTAGTTCGGGTTTTTCACGGAGTCACTTGATGCTGATGGTCATACAGATTTCTGGCTTTTAATCCATCCATCATTGTTGGAACAAAAGGAAACAGAAGAGAGAGTAGGGGTTAGTACAGATTTTGAATGAATAGTTATTATAATGAATTAGATATACAGAGTATCAGGATTAAATTACAGTGAAGTTATGAGAAGGCCATGTTACAGTAATGTGTTTTCAGTAGTTTTTTAAAGTGCTCCACTGTATTAGCCTGGCGAATTCCTACTGGCAGGCTATTCTAGATTGTAGGTGCTTAACAGCAGAAGGCCTCATGCCTCACCACTTCTTTTAAGTTTTGCTCTTGGAATTCTAAGGAGACACTCAGTTGAGGATCTGAGGTTACGATTTGGAATATAAGGTGTCAGACATTCCGATATATAAGCCGGGGCGAGATTATTTAAAGCTTTATAAACCATAAGCAGAATTTTAAAGTCAATTCTGAATGACACAGGTAACCAGTGTAGTGACATCAAAACTGGAGAAATGTGTTCGGATTTTCTTTTCCTGGTAAGGATTCTAGCAGCTGCATTCTGCACTAGTTGCAAACGATTGATGTCTTTTTTGGGTAGTCCTGAGAGGAGTGCGTTACAGTAATCTAGCCGACTGAAAACAAACGCATGAACTAATTTCTCTGCATCTTTCGATGATATAAGAGGTCTAACTTTTGCTATGTTTCTTAGGTGAAAAAATGCTGTCCTAGTGATCTGATTAATATGCGATTTAAAATTCAGATTACAATCAAAGGTTACCCCTAAACTTTTTACCTCCGATTTGACTTTTAATCCTAATGCATCCAGTTTATTTCTAATAGCCTCATTGTATCCATTATTGCCAATCACTAAGATTTCGGTTTTTTCTTTATTTAATTTGAGAAAGTTACTATTCATCCATTCTGAGATACAAGTTAGACATTGTGTTAGCGAATCAAGAGATTTGGGGTCATCAGGTGCTATTGATAAATACAGCTGTGTGTCATCAGCATAGCTGTGGTAGCTCACGTTGTGCCCTGAGATAATCTGACCTAATGGAAGCATGTAGATTGAGAAGAGCAGTGGACCCAGGATAGAGCCTTGTGGAACACCATATAGAATATCATGTGTCTTTGAGTTATAATTACCACAACTAACAAAGAATTTTCTCCCTGCCAGGTAGGATTCAAACCAATTTAAGACACTGCCAGAGAGGCCCACCCATTGACTAAGGCGATTCTTAAGAATATTATGATCAATGGTGCCAAATGCGGCACTCAGATCTAAGAGGATGAGAACAGATAAATGGCCTCTGTCTGCATTTACCTGCAAGTCATTTACTACTTTAACGAGTGCAGTTTCTGTGCTGTGATTTGTTCTAAAACCTGACTGAAATTTATCAAGAATAGCAAGTTTATTGAGGTGCTCATTTAACTGTATAATGACTGCCTTCTCTAGAATTTTACTTAAGAAAGGCAGGTTAGAGATGGGTCTATAATTTTCAAGAGCAGAGGGATCGAGATTATTTTTCTTAAGTAGCGGTTTAACTACCGCAGTCTTAAGACAGTCTGGGAAGACCCCCGTATCTAATGACGAGTTTACTATGTCAAGAACATTATCACTAAGCACGCCCGATACTTCTTTGAAAAAATTTGTTGGTATTGGGTCAAGGGCACAGGTGGAGGGTTTCATTTGAGAAATTATTTTATGTAAATCAGGTAAATCTATCCTAGTGAAAGACTTTAATTTGTTTATTATGGGGTACTGGGGTTTAGGAGGATCCTTAGTGTTGGGGAGATATACTCTGTTATTTCTAATATCATTAATTTTTTGATTGAAAAATACAGCGATAGCCTCACAGGTTTTACTGGAAGTACTTAGGAGGCATTCCTTTGAGTTACCTGGGTTTAACAGACGATCAATTGTCGAAAATAAGACTCTGGGATTACTAGCATTGTTATTTATAATCTTAGAGAAATAGCAGCGCCTCTCAAGACGGACTGTGTTATTGTATTCTGTTATTTTAACTTTTAATATCTCATAGTCAATAGTTAGTTTAGTTTTCCTCCATTTACGCTCAGCTCTACGGCATGTTCTCTTTAAATCAGACACTCTTTGGGTCTTCCATGGTATAACAATGCTAGAAGATTTTTTAAATGTCTTTTCAGGTGCAACTAAGTCAACAGCAGCCCTCACTTTAGTATTAAATCTTTCCACCTTACTATTTACATTCTCCTCGCTATTATAGTTGGCACTATAAACGGACTGATTGGTTAGAATGTTTGAAAGTTTTAAAGCTGCTGATGAGTCAAAGAAGCGTTTTTTAACAATATGCTTCTCATGAGTGTTTTCTATCATTATTTCTATATTAAATAGTAGAAGAAAATGGTCTGATAGACCAATATCAATGACCTGCTTTATATCAACTTTTAGTCCTTTAGTAATTACTAAGTCTAACGTATGACCTGCTTTATGTGTAGGCTGATTAACGAGCTGTCTCAAATCAAAAGAGTCCAGGAGGTTCATAAATTCTTTTACTTTCTGGTCACATTGATTATCTATATGAAAATTAAAGTCGCCGACTATTAAGAGTGTGTCATAGTTCATAATTAAGATTGACATCAAGTCAGAGAATTCCTCAAAGAAAGACGCGTTGAATTTTGGAGGTCTATACACGGATAATACTAGAACGTGAGAATCTCCCTGAATAATAATGGCGAGATACTCAAAAGACTTGAATTTACCAAAACTGATATTTTTACATTTTAACCTGCTTGAGTAAATGTTTGCTAGTCTTCCACCTCTCTTTCCTTGGCGATCAGCACGAGTAAAACTGTAATCCGGAGGCGCAGATTCGATTAAAACAGCTGCGCCATCTGAGCTAAGCCACGTTTCACTTAGTGCAATAAAATCTATTTTTTTATCACTAATAAGATCGTTGATAAAAAACGTCTTGTTAGTTAAAGTCTAATATTTAATAGTGCCATATTCAATGTTTCGGAGGAGCAGAGATGAATGCTATGTGCGTTATTGATATATGGAACAGGAATTAAGTTATTTTTATTAGCGCCGCTCTGTGTGTATTTTTTGTTTAATCTATGATATGTTTTTATAGTTTTAATACATTGTTCATCTAAAGTAGTAACTTTAATTAAATTATTGGTGTTTATGCCGTATTGCCTAGATTTTCTATGTGCATTAAGATTGGTTATTACAGTATTTATGTTGTGCACTTTTATGGAAGATTTTATTAAACAATTATCATGACCAAGCACAGGAGTGGCATTTCGGAAGGGGTTAAAAGCAGAGATAGATAGTCAAGATAAACGAATTACCTTGGATATGTTTTCGGAGAGGACCCGGGCGCCGAAGCTATTCGGATGCAGGCCATCTCGCTTGAAAAAACGCGGTCTTTCCCAAAAGAGGTCCCAGTTGTTGATGAAACCAATGTCTTGATTCTTGCAGAAGCCCTGCAGCCAGTTGTTTAAACCAAGCAGACGACTGTAGTACTCGTTTGATCGTCTGACGAGAGAGAGTGGACCCGAGATGAAGATCTTTGCCGATGGGGTCCTCTCCTTTGTGTCTTTAATTAATGCAGTGAAGTCTGCCTTGAGGATCTCGGACTGTCGGTGCCTTATGTCGTTTACGCCAGCATGTAAAACAATTGCTCCAACTGCCCTGTTCTTGTAGATCGCCGGTGCACGTCTCGTCACATCTCGGACACGAGCACCGGGAAAACAAGAAACAAAAGATTTTCTATTAGGGCAAGTGATATTGAGGTTCCTAACAATAGAATCACCTACCACTATTACATCTCCAGGAGCTGAAGGCGAACTGGGGACGCTTAGAGGGTCAAACCTGTTCTGTGTTACGATGCTTGCCTGTGCCGATGGAGGTGTTCTGGCCTTGAACCCCCGCCTGCATAGCTGAAATACACCGAGGTCATCATCGGTGTCGCTCCTACGAGGCGCGGGGGTGAAGGTGACTTGAGCGGCACAACGCGGGGTTGATATTACGCTGATAACAGATGGCGAGGACGGTTTATCCAACAGCCGAGCCTTCAGATCTCTGAGGTATCTACGTCTAGACAGAAGTTTCTGAATCTGTTCATCGAGTGCCTGGAGTTCCTCGACTACAATTTCAACGCGATTCACCTTACTATCGGCCATTGTCCACTTCTGTTTCTGCTTCCGCTTCCGCTTCGTGCCCTAGGAAGAATGAGAGAGAGATACGTTAGACTCAGGCTTCCACTGTTCTTGACCAGCGGCCCAAATCTCACTCCATTAGTTATGTTTAATACAACACCTTGGAATAATGGGTAGTGATAAGTGAAACAGCTGGTTTCGCCAAATCGATGCCAAACTTTGATATAATAGAAATTTCTGTGATCTTAGGGGTGTTTTCATTTTTTTTTTTAAATATTACAAATGATTGTCATTTTAAGTTTTTTAGTTGGCACCCATTGCTGACGTGCTTTTTACCTTATTTTTATGTTTTCTTTTTTTAAACTTTTACATTGTATAGTCACTTGCAAGAGAATGCAGAATCAAAGAGGGTTGGTTGTTTTAGAAAACAGGTTGCTAGTTTGTGGGGTGTGACGTTACTTTCTACCCACATGATGATGGAGGCACCCCAGAAGGTTTTACCTCGCATCCTAATGCACATGTCAATACAATTTCTGTGCAGCCCTGACGCTTTTATGGAGCTCTGTGACAGACAAAACAGAGATTTGGTGATTGCAGTTTGCTGCAGTCCATTAAATTCTGACATTTTGAGCTGTAGTGTATTATTTGGTACAATAAAGAAGATATAGTGATCCCGGGAGATTTTAATTTACCAAACATTAATTGGGTACAAGCCTTGAATGTGCTGAGCTCAGTCCCTACCATTGGATCTGTGTGACCAGTAAACAGTCACTTTAAATGCATGAAATAAAACTAGATCACTGAGTACGTGTGTTGTGGATGTAAAGTGCGTAGTGTTCAAGATGAAAGATGCTATAAAAATCACAGGATGACAGATTCACTTGTAAACAGTGACCCACTTTGTGGAGCTGAGGTTGTTCCTTTTATCACCTGTGTTCAGATCACAGCACTATGAAATATCTGAACTGCATGTTTAAGGAACCATAGAATTAAAAAAGTTTGGTTAAGTTTAGGGTTAGGTTTGGCTTTATTATCCCAAAGGGAAATTTGTTTGCAGCTGGAAAGTATGACACATACGGCACAGTTACACAAATACAAGAAATTAAGCAAAAACACAAGAACTGATAATCCAGTGTTATCAGAAGGACAGACACTCCAGATCAGTATAAAGAAGAATTACCTTTAACAGTACACAGATTAATAATTCAGAACTCTGCGTTTGGCTGAATCCCTTCAAGTAACAAAACTCAAGACGCTTAAAGCTCTAGGAATAAGAGTTCTTAAATCTGTTATTCTCTACCCTCAGAAACCCTGAATCTACAGCCTGATGGCAATAACTGAAATTTAGAGGAAAAGAGGACAAGATGTGTCTGACAGAATCAAGTCGGCCTTCTTTCTAACCTGTAAGTGAAGTAGCTCAGTGGTAGACGTCTGCTGCAAACCAATATCCTTACTGCTAATTAATGCAATGTTGATAAGATAGATTGAATTCTTAATGCTGGGATTGCCAAACCAACATGTAAAATCAAAAGTAACAAGACTTGCGAGAAACAATCATCATGGTTTTTATCCACTTTAAAACAGCTGCGTTTCTCAAAATAAGAGTAGCCATTTCTGCTCCTTGATACTAATTTGCTCAGTGTGGAGATCAGAAGTTACCCTGTGTGACAAAGGCACTATATAGGCGTCGACCTGACACAGACTGACAACGAAGGCACAAAACAATGAAACTTTATGATTGATTTTTCTTCAGCCAATGGGCACATCTTCACCGTGTCCCACAGGCCTTACACAGTCCCCAAAACACACAAAAGAAAAAACACCCACAAAAATCACGCTCTTCTTCCTCCCAGGCAGCTTTGTCCTCCTCCTCCCAACTCTGGTGCCCAGAGTAACAACTGCTGACTCCTTTTATAACACCCCCAGAAAACCTGCCCAAGAGGGTTCAGCAGCTATTGCAGCTCTCCTTGGCAGCGCCCTCGGATCCCAACAGGGTTGTAACCAACTCCAACTCCCATGAAGCCCTGCGGGAGTCCGAGGCACCGCTGCAATCCAGGGGGGCTGCCATCCAGCGACCTGGGAGAGATACAGTCATATGAAAAAGTTTGTGAACCCCTTTTAATTCTTTGGATTTTTGTTTCTCATTGGCTGAGCTTTCAAAGTAGCAACTTCCTTTTAATATCTGACATGCCTTATGGAAACAGTAGGATTTCAGCAGTGACATTAAGTTTATTGGATTAACAGAAAATATGCAATATGCATCATAACAAAATTAGACAGGTGCATAAATGTGGGCACCCCAACAGAGATATGACATCAATACTTAGTTGAGCCTCTTTTTGTAAATCTAACAGCCTCTAGACGCTGTCCTCCTATAGCCTTTGATGAGTGTCTGGATTCTGGATGGAGGTATTTCTGACCATTCTTCATACAAAATCTCTCCAGTTCAGTTCAATTTGATGGACAGCCTGCTTCAAATCATCCCATAGATTTTCAATGATATTCAAGTCAGGGGACTGTGACGGCCATTCCAGAACATTGTACTTCTCCCTCTGCATGAATGCCTTTGTAGATTTCCAACTGTGTTTTGGGTCATTGTCTTGTTGGAATATCCAACCCCTGCGTAACTTAACCTTTGTGACTGATGCTTGAACATTATCCTGAAGAATTTGTTGATATTGGGTTGAATTAATGCGACCCTCAACTTTAACAAGGGCCCCAGTCCCTGAACTAGCCACACAGCCCAACAGCATGATGGAACCTCCACCAAATTTGACAATAGGTAGCAGGTGTTTATCTTGGAATGTGGTGTTCTTCTTCCGCCATGCAAATCGCTTTTTGTTCTGACCAAATAACTCAATTTCTGTTTCATCAGTCCAAAGCACTTTGTTCCAAAATGAATCTGGCTTGTCTAAATGAGTATTGGCATACAACAAGCGACTCTGTTTGTAGCGTGAGTGCAGAAAGGGCTTCTTTCTCATCACCCTGCCATACAGATGTTCTTTGTGCAAATTGCACTGAGTTGTAGAACGATGTACAGATACACCATCTGCAGCAAGATGTTCTTGCAGGTATTTGGAGGTGATCTGTGTGTTGTCTGTCACCATTCTCACAATACTGTTCATATGCCGCTCTTGTATTTGTCTTGGCCTGCCAGACCTGCTGGGTTTAACAGCAACTGTGCCTGTGGCCTTCCATTTCCTGATTCCATTCCTTACAGTTACAGAAACTGACAGTTTAAACCTCTGAGATAGCTTTTTGTAGCCTTCCCCTAAACCAGGAGACTCAACAATCTTTGTTTTCAGATCTTTGGAGAGTTGCTTTGAGGATCCCATGCTGTCCCTCTTCAGAGGAGAGTCAAAAGGAAGGAAGCACAACTTGTAATTGACCACCTTAAATCCCTTTATATCTCATGATTGGACACATCTGTCTATGAAGTTCAAGGCGTAACGAGCTCATCCAACCAATTTGGTGTTGTAAGTAATCAGCATTGAGCAGTGACAGGCATTCAAATCAGCAAAGTGACAAGGGGACCCACATTTGTGCACAGCCAGTTTTTCACATTTGATTTAATTTCATACAACTAAATACTGCGTCACTAAAAATCTTTGTTCGGAAAACACCGCAGTACTCAGATGTTCCTAGGAAATGAAAGACATACCACTGTTATCTTTTTTGTAGAAAGGAGAGTCAATTATTATGCAGGCTGAGAGGGCTTCCCAAACTTTTTCATATGACTGTATTGTACAGCCATTTGTCTATTCCCCATATACAGAAGGGGCATCCCGGCCGTCCGCCACACCTGTTATCAGCGGTTGTCCCCAGATACTCATAGTGCTCCACCATGTCCATATTCTCTCTTTTAATTATTGTTGAGAGAGTGAGAGGAAGGGAGCTCTTGAAGTCCACAGCGAGGTCTTTTGTTTTACAGATGTTTAACTATAAAAGGGACCAATCACACCATTGAGCAAACTCATCAAACACTACATAAAATCGCAAAGTCACCAGTTTGTTGCCATTTCTAACTCACTTTGCACAGTGGAGTTAATCACGTCTATCACATTGTTTCATGCCATACCAGTATAGAAACCATTGTACTGTACCTATAAACTCACCGGCCACTTTATTAGGTACGCCTGTTCAACTGCTTGTTAACACAAATATCTAATCAAAACAATCACATGGCAGCAACTCAGTGCATTTCGGCCTGTAGATGTCGTCAAGATGACCTGCTGCAGTTCAAATTGAACATCAGAATGGGGAAGAAAGGGGACTGATGAAACTTTGAACGTGGAGTGGTTGTTGGTGCCAGACGGGATGCTCTGAGAATTTCACAATCTGCTGATCTACCGCGATTTTCACGCACAGCCATCTCTAGGGTTTTCATAGAATGGTATTAAAAAGGGAAAATATCCAGTGAGTGGCAGTTCTCTGGGTGACAATGTCTCATTGATGCCAGAGGTCAGAGGAAAATGGTCAGATGGGTTTGAGCTGATAGAAAGGCAACAGGAACTCAAATAAGCACTCGTTACAAGTGAGGTGTGCAGAAAATCAGCTCTGAGCACACAACGCGTCAAACCTTGAAGGAGTTGGGCTACAGCAGCAGTAGACAATAGCGGGTTCCACTCCTGTCAGCTATGAACAGGCCACTGAAACAACAATTCATACGGGCTCACCAGAACTGGACAATAGAAGCTTGGAAAACCATACCTGGTCTGATGACTCTTGGTTTCTGCTGCGACATTTGTATGGTACGGTCAGATTTTGGCGTCAACAACATGAAAGCATGGATCCATCCTGCCTTGTATCAACCGTTCAGGCAGCTTGTGGTGGTGTAATGGTGTGGTGGTATTTTCTTGGCACACTTTGGACCCCTTAGTACCAACTGAGCATTGTTTCAATGCCACAGCCTACCAGAGTGTTGTTGCTGACCATGTCCATCCCTTTATGACTGCAGTGTCTCCATCTTCTGACGAGTCCTTCCAGCAGGATAATGCATCATATTACAAAGCTCACATCATCTCCAACTGGTTTCTTGAATACGACAAGGAGTTCACTGGACTCAAATGGCTGTCACACTCACCAGATCTCAGTCCAGCAGAGCACCTTGGGGATGTGGTGGAATGGGAGATTTGCATCATGAATGTGCAGCAACTGTGTGATGCTGTCATGTCAATATGGAGCAAAATCCCTGAGGAATGTTTCCAGCAGCTTGTTGAATCTATGACACGAAGAATTACGGCAGTTCTGAAGGCAACGGGGGTTCCAACTGGGTACTAGGAAGGTGTACCTAATAAAGTGGCTGCTGAGTGTCATTTCAACTAAGTAGACTTGAGTTATTAAAGCATTAAATTGTTAAAGCAGATGTGCCATACCTGTAAACATTCCTGAGATGATGAATGATGCTATATAAAGGCAACACATAAAAGGGCAAACGTTTGGTTTGTGACTGAGCAAGTCAGATAACTGGCCTGGTGTTTAATACCGTATATACTGACCTATAAGGCGGGTCTTGAAACCCGAAAAATCGATCATAAAATCAGACCCCGACTTACACGCCCGTTCAGAAATGCAACACTTACATTTTTTTTTGCATCTTCTTGCCTCCTCCAATCTCGTATCAATTTCTCAGAAACACTGAATTCTGTTGCAGCAGCGCAGTTACCAATTTCTTTCGCCACGTCAATGACTTTTAATTTAAAACCAGCTTCCTATTTTCTTCTGATGGAACGCTCCATTGTAGATACGGGATGCTTTTACAATAAAGGTGTATGAGGGTGTGAGATACACAAAACACAAAAAACAGTACAAACGTCACTTCAGAATAGTTCAGGTATTACCGTGTGGTCACGTAGGCACAATACATAGGAAAAAAAAAAGGCCGTGTGTACTCTGTGGTTACTTTCTCAGGTTGGCGTTAGCATATCAGAATCTCTTGGACCAACAGCGTGAGTTTTCCGCATTCAGCTTATACCACCAACATTATAAAATACCGGAAGTTGTACAGTAAAATCAAGCCCCGACTTATCCGTGGGAGGACTTATCCATGAATATATACAGTAATAAAAAAACATGTAAGCAGTTTTAAAAGCTTTTATCACAATGGAGACGGCAAACCTGAAGTTGTTATTGTATCCTAATATTCTGTCGTTGCTGGTGATGTGCTATGGAGTTCTCTACATTGCCTTTAACCTTGTCTAAATTTGGTCAAAGACAATGTGGACGTGTTAGTGGAGCAGCATTCTAATGTTAAGGGGCCCATGTCAGACACACAGGGTACAAGTTTTTCTTCAAACAATTTAAAGGGAATGGAAAAACAAATACTACTTTTTAACATCCGGCGCCGCCGTGAGTGGCAGCCTTTTCAGCAGCTCCGTGTATGACTGTATATGTATGTGTACTTTTCTACTTTCATTTTTCTATTTTTATTTATTGATCACTCCTATTACTTTATTTTATGTGGATTCGTTCCCTGGACACACTTACTTTTACAACGTGGGCATGGATTTTTACACGCCGAGACTCGCATATTCAAGTACTCAACTTCGAGCGCTGAGAACAAATGCCAGTGCCGGTGTGGTTCCATATTTACCTGACGAGGTAAGAAGGCGGTATCGTGGCAGCAGAGCCGGCACTAAGCTAAAAAAGAAGCGGCTTGCGAGAAAGTGGCGTTTCAAGCCTTCGGTGCCTTCTGTGATTCTGGGGAATGTAAACTCAATCTCAAATAAGATCGACGAACTGGCTGCGCTGGTGAAAAATGTCAGGACCTACAGAGAATGCAGTTTGTTGTGTTTTTGCGAAACCTGGCTAAATAACACCATCCCAGATGCCAACGTGGAGCTACCCGGGTTTAGCACAGTTAGAGCGGACAGAGATGCAAGTACCTGTGGGAAGCACAAAGGAGGAGGACTCGCTCTCTATGTTAATACACGGTGGTGTAACTCTGGACACATTAACGTCAAAATCTCCACTTGCTGCAGGGATATCGAACTGTTGGCCGTAAGTTTACGTCCCTACTACTTGCCCAGAGAGTTTGGACATGTCATTGTTGTCATCGTGTATATCCCTCCTCGGGCGGACGAGGAGTCAGCGAGTGACATCATCCATTCTGCTGTTGCTAAGTTACAAACGCAGCACCCTGAGGCGCTTGTGCTAATCGCTGGAGACTTTAACCATGTGACGCTGGACAAAACATTACCTGCATTCTCCCAGTATGTGGACTGTAACACCCGGGGAAATAAGACTATTGATTTACTGTATGCAAACGTTAAAGACGCATACAGCGCCACCCCGCTGCCTGCGCTTGGGAAAGCAGATCATAACCTGGTTCAGCTTCAGCCTCACTACAAACCAAAAGTGAGAGTCCTACCTGTAACCACACGATCATTCAGGAAGTGGACCCTGGAGGCTGAGAATACTCTGAGAGAACTTTTTGGAACTACAGACTGGGATATCCTGCAGGGATCTCATAATGAGAACATTGAGGAAGTTGTTGACTGCACTACTGACTACATCAACTTCTGTATGGACATTGTAGTTCCAGTAAGAACTGTACGCTGCTATGCTAACAACAAGCCATGGATTACAAGTGAAATCAAGGGCCTTTTGAACCAGAAGAAAAGGGCTTTTAAAAACGGTGATCAGCATGAGCTCAAGCGCGTGCAGAAGGAACTCCGAGTCCAGCTCAGGGCGGTGAAGGAGCAGTACAGGAGAAAGCTGGAGCAGAAGTTGCAGAATAACAGCATGAAGGAAGTGTGGGATGGGATGAAGATCATCACTGGCTGCAGCTCGAAGCGGGGTACCACCATTGAGAGAGACGTGAAGAGAGCAAACCAAATGAACAACTTCTTTAACAGGTTTGACCACCCTAACCCACTCTCACTCTCACCTCGGAGTATTGCACCTTCCACACATCCTTCTGCTGATACCAGCATAGGAAAAACATCCCCACCCATAATTACAACAGCGCAAGTGAGCAGAGAGCTGAGGAGACTTCGTGCCAGCAAAGCAGCGGGTCCAGATGGAGTATCGCCACGACTGCTGAAGGTCTGTGCATCGGAGCTGGGGGGCCCTCTACAGCGCATCTTCAACCTGAGCCTGGAACAGGGGAAAGTCCCGAGGCTTTGGAAAACATCTTGTATCACCCCAATCCCAAAGGTATCACGTCCTAGTGAGCTGAATGACTTTCGGCCTGTTGCTCTGACATCACATGTGATGAAGACCATGGAGAGGCTGCTGCTTCACCACCTTAGGCAACAGGTTCAACACGCCCTTGACCCTCTGCAGTTTGCATATCAGGAGAAGGTGGGAGCAGAGGATGCCATCATCTATATGCTACATCGATCCCTCTCTCACTTGGACAGAGGTAGTGGTGCTGTAAGAATTATGTTTCTAGACTTCTCTAGCGCCTTCAACACAATCCAACCTCTGCTCCTTAGGGACAAGCTGACAGAGATGGGATTAGATTCATACCTGGTGGCATGGATCGTGGACTATCTTAAAGACAGACCTCAGTATGTGCATCTTGGGAACTGCACGTCTGACATTGTGGTCAGCAACACAGGAGCGCCACAGGGGACTGTACTTTCTCCGGTCCTGTTCAGCCTATATACATCGGACTTCCAATACAACTCGGAATCCTGCCATGTGCAAAAGTTCGCTGATGACACTGCTATCGTGGGCTGCATCAGGAATGGGCTGGAGGAGGAGTATAGGGACCTAATCAATGACTTTGTTAAATGGTGCGACTCAAACCACCTACACCCGAACACCAGCAAAACCAAAGAGCTGGTGGTGGATTTTAGGAGGCCCAGACCCCTCATAGACCCAGTGATCATCAAAGGTGACTGTGTGCAGATGGTGCAGACCTATAAATACCTGGGAGTGCAGCTGGATAATAAATTAGACTAGGCTGCCAATACTGATGCGCTGTGCAAGAAAGGACAGAGCCGGTTATACTACCTTAGAAGGCTGGCGTCCTTCAACATCTGCAATAAGATGCTGCAGATGTTCTATCAGACAGTTGTGGCGAGCGCCCTCTTCTACGCAGTGGTGTGCTGGGGAGGCAGCATTAAGAGGAAAGACGCCTCACGTCTGGACAAACTGGTGAGGAAGGCAAGCTCTATTGTTGGCATGGAGCTGGACAGTTTAACATCTGTGGCAGAACGTAGGGCGCTCAGCAGGCTCCTATCAATTATGGAGAATCCACTGCATCCACTTAATAGTATCATCTCCAGACAGAAGAGCAGCTTCAGCGACAGACTGCTGTCACTGTCCTGCTCCACTGACAGATTGAGGAGATCATTTCTCCCCCAAACTATGCGACTCTTTAATTCCACCCAGAGGGGTAAACGTTAACATTCAACATTATACATAGTTATTGTCTGTTTTTCTGTTTTTCACCTGCATTGTTATCATTCTTTAATTTAATATTATTTATTGTATCAGTATGCTGCTGCTGAAGAATATGAATTTCCCATTGGGATTAATAAAGTATCTATCTATCTATCTATCTATCTAGTCTGCAATAACTTCTTATTTTTCTTTCGGCTGCTTCTGTTAGGGGTTGCCACGGCAGTTCATCTTCTTCCATATCTTCTTGTCCTGCCCATCTTGCTCTGTCACACCCATCACCTGCATGTCCTCTCTCACCACATCCATAAACCTCCTCTTAGGCCTTCCTCTTTTCCTCTTACCTGCCAGTTCCATCCCTGCTTTCTTCTTCTTCTTTCGGCTGCTCCCATTAAGGGTTGCCACAGCAGATCATCTTTTTCTTACGGTCCTGTCCTCTTCATCTTGTCCTGTTACACCCATCACCTACCTGGCTCGGACACAGACAGGCAGACACACTCATGTCACCCAACACACGTTTATTTACACTATTATTTACAATTATTGTGCCACAAACCCCAATCTTCCCCAAAGTCCAGGCCAACCACTCTGCCTCTTCGGACCACCTCCTTCTCTCGTTCTTGGAGTCCTACTTCCACCCAACTCCAGCCTCGAATGAAGGCAGGCGGCCCCTTTTATCCATACCCGGATGTGTTCCAGGTGTGCATCGGCAATCCTGCGGACACTCCCCAGTGTGGCGGAAATGCCGGCTGTCCTCCCAGAAGCACTCCGGGTGTTCCCTCTCTTCTTCCCCCCAGCACTTCCTGGTGTGGTGGAAGTACTGGGGTCCAGGGTCCTTCAGGCAGGGGGACGCCCCCTGGCGGTGACCACGGGCCCCTACAGGGTTGGGCTTCCAAGCCCTGTACCCGTGGCCCCCAATACAACCAGGGCGGACACCCCCTCACGGTCTGGAGGAGGAATGAGCCCTCCTCCTGTCTTCCTGGGCGTCCCGGCCGGGAATGAGCCCCGTCCGGGTGCCACAATTCATAAACCTTCTCTTCGGCCTTCCTCTCCTCCTCTTACCTACCAGCTCTATCCTTAGCACCCTTCTCCCAATATACTCAGCATTTCTCCTCTGCACACGCCCAAACCAACACAATCTCGCCTCTCTGACTTTGTCACCCAACCTGAGCTGACCCTCTAATGTCCTCATTTCTAATCCTCTCCCTCCTCGTCACACCCAATGCCAATCTTAGCATCTTTAACTCTGCTACCTTTAGCTCTGTCACCTGCTTTCTGGTCAGTGCCACCGTCTCCACCCACAGTCACCATGGCCACCATGTACTGTATGATTTCAATGTTAGCAAATTAATGCAAAGCTGTAAATGTAAACGCTGCAAGATCAAGTGTCACTCATGCATTTTTATGTGAATGTGTGCAAGGGAAGGATTTATGGTGAACACAAATCAAAATGCCGGCAATATCGATCCATCATTAGAATGGGCTACAAGTGTTAAAGGGGAAGTCTGCTTACATTGCTGGAAACTGTAACACAGAAATGTTTCTATATTTCTATGTGGAAGGGTCTTCAATAATAAGCCAAACTACACTTTCCTCTGTGTGTGTGCGTGAATACCTTATATGAGGATGTCAGCAAGCTGACTTCGGTCCCCATTTTTATGCTTCTCTAACATTTGAAATTTGGTCAGCTTTTGATAGAACTCAATCTTTGTGAACGTTTACTTTGTGCTCAGTGGACATATTTAGTTCTCCAGATGTCCCAGGTTTAGCGCTACTAAATGAGTGCCACATCAAACAACAATAGCAACACAATGACCATAACACAGAAAAAATAATAATTTTATACTTAACTCGTATTCGAGAATCTTTCAGCATACAAACCACCATCAGGTTCTGCAAGGAGACCCATGGTATAAACTGACAGAGATGAACATAGCGGTTTGCGATTGAAGCGTGCAGAGGTTTGGAGGGTGGAAGGGATGTGGAAAGACACAGTTGAAAAGTCCCAGGTTGAGCAGGTCAGGGGTCGTGGTGATCCAGTATTTCTGAGTTTCTGCAGTTCAAAGTTTGGAGCCAAATTCGAGAAATGGTTGATTATGACATACCAAAATCAATGCTATCGAAAAAAGCTGAATTTTCCCCATTGGCATACTAAAGTTAACATTTTGGCTTCATGTAGATGGAGTAACCATGTGATGTACAAAATTTGTTACGATTGTTATTCCATCTCTGTTAAATCAAATTAAATCGCTATCTTTTTACAAGTTCATCTTGTCAAGCTTGGGTTACAAAGTTGCACAGGAGAGTTCTGCTATTCTGCCAGATAACAAACACGAGTCTCTTACAGAGGCAAACCGGCCTCACAAGGAACAGCTGTCAAACGTGACGCACCAGCCTCAACTCCTGCTCAGAAGAACACAAAGTCTTCTTCTTCAAGGGGATGCAGTGAGCCACAGCAGAAAGAGTCTGGGCGGGAAAAAAGACGGGAGGGTGAGAGACCTCAGGATGGCCGTGACTCGATCTTTTAAATGTTCATGGGCCAGCGCGAGGAGCAAGTCACCTGGCAAGCTGGCAGCTGATCCCACAAAGTGGTACTGAAAGAGTGTGCTTCTTCTCCAATGAAAACTCTTTCAGAGAGGGTTTCTGAAGCGGTAACGGTTATGATTTTTGTCCACCATTTCTAAAAACATTCCACCCTTCCTGGATTGTGCATGCTGTTGTCTGCCTAAAAGCCATCATGACAGCTCCTTGATTCAAATCAAACTTTATCTGTCGTATACAAATTATACATAAAGTACAAAACGCTTAGTTGCTCAGGTCCTATGACTGTGCCTTTAGAGAGATGTGAAAGGCACTATATACAGTGCATCCAGAAAGTATTCACAGCGCATCACTTTTTCCACACTTTGTTATGTTACAGCCTTATTCCAAAATGGATTAAATTCATTTTTTTCCTCAGAATTCTACACACAACACCCCATAATGACAACATGAAAAAAGTTTACTTGAGATTTTTGCAAATTTATTAAAAATAAAAAAACTGAGAAATCCCATGTCCATAAGTATTCACAGCCTTTGCTCAATACTTTGTCGATGCACCTTTGGCAGCAATTCCAGCCTCAATTCTTTTTTAATATGATGCCACAAGCTTGGCACACCTATCCTTGGCCAGTTTCGCCCATTCCTCTTTGCAGCACCTCTCAAGCTCCATCAGGTCTCATTTGTGTGAATGCTTTTGTCAGACACACTTGCTGCTCTTTAAGCTCTGTCACAAACTCCACTCTGAGTCACAACAAAGTTTGGGGCAGCCACCCATATATTTGGTATCCTGGCTGCGAAGTTGCAAAAATATCAACAGCACTGATGTGCACAAAACCGAGTCCAAACAGAACTGAGGGAATAGGGAAGAGGTGGAGGCTTTGAAAGGGGACAGGAAGTGAGGTCTAAGGGGTCCAGCTCAGAAGGGTCTTCAACCATAGGCTCGAGCCTGGACGTGACATCACAGGTGCCGGAGCCGGCAAGGTCGTCTTCCATAGGCTTGGACCCGGAAGTGACATCAATAGAGCCAGGTGGGATCTCCTGTAAATGGTCTACAGGCAAGGGAGAAAAAGAGTCAGTGCACTCTGCCACATCCCGGTCTGATTCGGAACTGCACTTATTCAAGCCCTTTAGCTGCCTCCCATGCGCACATGTGTGACAGCTCTTATAATTTTTAACGTTTTCCTCACTTTAAGTTCCCAATTTTTATTTCCATCCATCCATTTTCCAACCCGCTGAATCCGAACACAGGGTCACGGGGGTCTGCTGGAGCCAATCCCAGCCAACACAGGGCACAAGGCAGGGAACCAATCCTGGGCAGGGTGCCAACCCACCGCAGCCCAATTTTTATTTCCAAATCTTATTGAAGAGTTTCATCCTGAAGGGATATCAACAGAAGAAATGAGAACACGGGCAATCCTAGCACAGAGAAACGATGAAGTCAAGTGAATTAATGGCAAAAATGTCGATCGGTTACTTGGCAAATTGGTTAAATGCGTAGCAATAGATTATACTGAAACAGTTGGTGGTGATCGTGTGGAAGATGAAAGCATCAACTTACAATATCACGAAGAATATCGACAACCGTTAATACCGCCCAGTCTTCCACTGGCCGAATTACTGTAGAAAAAAGGATGTATCCAAGAAAGGTAATGTAGTACATCTTCAGCGGATAAAATTAGAATTCGAAAAAGTCGGTTTATTTAAAGAAAGGAAACTCAGTCACGGGCAGTTATACATTGTGCTGTCTATGATGAAAGTCCAAACACAGAATCAAAATTCAATGCGATATTGATGAAAAGTTAATTCAAAAAATTGTTTTTACTGAAGTTTTACAGTAAAAGTGTAAGTTTAAAAAGTATTTGCGTGTTAATTTCATCACCAAACAGAAAGAAATCGCATTACGCAACGAATAACTCTAACGCAACATGAAACATAATTTACTTTCAAATTATTATGTTTTCCTATTTTTTAATATGGTTAATTACTTGCTGTAATACATCCGCATCCCCATACGCGAGTGGCAGAACTGTAAAGAGGCTAGGCCCGGGGGTTGGCGAGCAAAGCGAACAGGGGGAAAGGCCCCTTAGTATTTTTATAAATTCAAAAATCATTAATCCTCTTTAATAAAATCCCTGTGTGCGTCCAGGTGTACGTGTGCGTGTGTCTTCTGATGAAGTGCGCATGCGCGGGGCACGGTGCGATGCGCGATATTACTGTCAGAGAAAGTTAGAGGCGTTTTACGGAAATACAAACCAGTATTACTGCGAGAGGAAATTAAAGGTACACAATACAGTGACGCATATTACAGCCACATACAAGCCAGTATTACTGTCAGAGGAGATTAAAGGCATATTACCGACGCGCACGTCTGTATTACTGCCAGAGAAAATTAAAGGTATATTACGGACGTACAAGCCAGCGGACGTACAAGACGGTATCCTTCAATAAGGGCACTCACAAAAAGGCGAGCCTCAAAAGGGCAACCTCAATTGGGCGCAGCAAATAAAGGTGCGCGTAAATAAAGATCTGCACCTTTGTTGCTCTTCACATATTCCAGAGCCATTTGAACTAAATTATCTAAGAACGCCTTTATTCACCGCGCTCAATTGAGGTCACCCTTTTGAAGCTCGCCATTTTGTGCGCGCCCTTATTGAATAGAGCCATACAAGACAGTATTACTGTCACAGAATATTAAAGACACACAATACACGGCGGCAGCCCACAAAGAACGGTCAGCTCAGCAAGTGAACATCAACAAAAGAAAGGCTGAAAGAGAAAGAAAAATACGACCAACAAACAGAATGAGGTCAAAGTCCCTTGCCATTTAATATAAACTGTTCCTACTAATGTTTATGCACTACTGTTCTAGCACCCGTTATTGTAACGGGCTAAATGACTAGTATAATTCTAATTTTGTAGTACATAATAATAATATTAATATTATTTACTAATTCTTTTTCTTATTATTATTAACTAAATAGATGATGTGAAAGAACGAGTCTCAACACACTAAAAAAGGTTTGGGGCAGCCACCCATATATTGTTCCTAACTGCAAAACATTTAAATTGAACAACTGATGTTGCTTAATGGAGTTCCCAGTATGAACTGCCCTTGGTTTGGCAATATGGAGGATTTATAATCTGTAACCCGGAAGTGATGTCAGTCTGTAGGCCGGAACCGGACGTGACATCAGATCAGGCAGGTTTTCCCGTATTTGATCTGCAGAAATAACAAACAGGTTTAGAGCACCCCGCCACCCCCTGGCCCGGCCGGTAATCACCTTCACTTGGTCCATTCAGCTCGCTCCTAGTCACACATGTGTGACAATGACTTAAATTACTTAATGTGAGAGAGTTAACAATACGGCCTCCTGTATTTCTGGACACTTTCCTTGTTTAACGTGAGGATGGACTGTGGACAGAAGCTCCTGCTTGGTTGTTCCGAACTGGACTTTAGGCAGCTGTCATGTTTACCTGACCGCAGCACTGAAAAGAGGCCATTGTTGGGATAGCTAATGTCACGGATAATTTTCCTTACCCTAGTCTGACATCACTTGGTGCAGATAATCCTAGAGGCTATTTAGCCTTGCGGTCTTGCTGTGTGCCTTTCCCAAACCAGACGTTGATACTTCTTGTCAGAATACTTTTGATGGTGGGTGTGTAGTTCTTTAGTATCTGAGAGGGCAGCCTGAAATCCCAGAGGCATCTGGCGTGGTACAGATGTTGCTGTGCCTTCTTCTCCAAGGTATCAATGTGCTTGGACCAGGTCAGGTCATCCATGGTGTGGACACCAAGGTATCTGAAATTGTCCACACACTCTACTCGAGTGTTGTTAATACTGAGAAGGTGGTCATGACTCTGCTGTTTCCCACCAAAGTCCACAATCAGCTCCTGTGTCTTTCTGACATTCAGGAGAATACTGTTGACGTGACGCCAGTGTAGCAGACTCTCCACTTATTCAGGTAAGTCTACTCATTGTTGTTAGATATGCCCTCAGCAGACGTGATAATGATTTTAGAGCCATGTACAGCTGTGCAGTCATACATGTGAAGGGAGTACAGCAGAACACTAAGCACACAGCCCAGTGGACGCCTCACATGCTCTCCTAAACCCTGATGAAGTTAGAAGTAGTTTCCTAAATTAGAAAAATGATTGATGTAATTTTAGAAATGTGTACTAAACTGTGACATGAGATTATGATCTGCAGTGAATGGAGCTTTAAAATAAAGACCACTACACTATTTCATTTGGTCTTTGTTTGGCAGTCTGTCTGCGTCCTTGTAATCAGAATATAAGTTAATATGTCACTGTGCTCTGTGCAAATATTTTAAATCTACTTTTCCTTTCTAATCATATGTACAGCTAACACAAAGCCAGATTTAGCAAATAGGAGTTCACCACATAAGAACTTCTAGGCAAGCTTTTTAAGACAAGACAAGTTAAGGACAAACTGCGAAATGGGCCTTGCACTATTTCTGTGTGTCAGAGTCAGCATGGGGCGGCATGGTGGTGCAGTGGATAGCACTGCTGCCTCGCAGTAAGGAGGCCTGGGGTCGCTTCCTGGGTCCTCCCTGTGTGGAGTTTGCATGTTCTCCCTGTGTCTGCGTGGGTTTCCTCCCACAGTCCAAAGACATGCAGGTTAGGTGCATTGGCAATCCTAAATTGTCCCTAGTGTGTGTGCCCTGTGGTGGGCTGGCGCCCTGCCCGGGGTTTGTTTCCTGCCTTGTGCCCTGTGTTGGCTGGAATTGGCTCCAGCAGACCTATGTGACCCTGTAGTTAGGATATAGCGGGTTGGATAATGGATGGATGAGAGTCAGCATGACATTGGATCTTCTTTTCCTTGTTTGGAATGGCATGATTTACCTAAGTGGGGGGCCTGCACATGAAGGAAGAGTATAAAGCCTTGGAACATTGCCCGGCACATCTTTGAAGCCGACGGATGGATTGGAGATAATGTCATCCGATCCGGAAAATCCTTCCAACACAGCGACGAAAATGGCAGACTGTATACATCGGGCACCCACTTTGGTGATGGTCTTGTCATGACTTTCTTGTCTGTTATGCCACATAAAAGCTAAGTTATTGCTTCTATGTGATTTCTTACCACTGTATCACTAAGGGAGGGGTATCGCCTTTTTACATTATATCTATATAGTTTCATATAGTTACATATCTGTTATGTAACATGCCACAATTACAAAAGAACTTACAGTGGAACCTCGGTTTGCGAGTAACTTGGTTTATGAGTGTTTTGCAAGACGAGCAAAAATTTTTAATAAATTTTCACTTGATAAACGAGCGAGGTCTTGCAGTACGAGTGGTTTTTCTGCTGAGCGTCATGTGATCACAACTGAGCTGATCGTTCTTCTCTCTCTCTCACTGCGGGATTGTGGGCAATCGTCTCCTATTCTCCGTCTGAGTCGGCATGCCTCACTCATATAGTCAACGAGCGTATAGTGTTTACTACAGCATTAGCATTGTGACTGTGTGTGCGCGCATGTATGTGTGTGTGCGCGCGCGCACGTGCGTGTGTGCTGTGACGTGCGAGTCTCCGTCTTGCACCCTAAAACACGAAGCTGAGTCTCAGTACTTTAGCAACACAAGCTTTATTCAGCTTGAAACAGCAACAGCGCGGTTATTTATACACAGACACAGCATTCAGGCAGGGCCCTGCACATTTATAATGTTCCTTGTTCCTTGTATCACCCATTGACAGCAGGCGCTTATAGCATGTCCGCAATCTTTTCGGATTTGCTTTTACGGAGAACTGCTACAGCACTGGGAGACTGCGATTGCTTTGGGACGCTCTTCCGCGTGTCGTCCCATTGGGTGTAATCCCATAAGAGTTTAGAAACTCACTCACACCAGCCATGATTCTTTTCAAAGGTAAAGTGCAGGTTAATTTGTTTTATGTATTTTTACTTTATATATTGTATTAATCATTTTTATATGAATAGTTTTGGGTTGTGGAACAAATCATCTGAGTTTCCATTATTTCTTATGGGGAAATTCACTTTGATATATGAGTGCTTTGGACTACGAGCACGTTTCCGGAACGAATTATGCTCGCAAACCGAGGTTCCACTGTATTCCAATAAGGGAGCTAGCGCCCCCTGCTGGATTCAGTCCTTGAAAGGTTCTGCAGTATTGAACCAAGCTAAGCAAGGCAAGTGTATAAATCCACCCTGTAGACAAGCGTCCCATCCAGGACTGGTTCTTGCCCTGCACTTATTGTTGCCCAGACAGATGCCAGATCTTAGAAAAGCTGCAATGGAAAAATTAGGTTTAGACAGTGGATGCTTGAATGATTCTTGACTAATGGATACTCTGTTTAATATGGTGTACTGTATATGCTAACCACAGTGGCTCAACTTTTGTTTTTGTGGTTTTTTTTTGTTTGTTTCTTGCCATTTCCCAGTGAAATTTTCAAGCAACTTTTTTTTAATCAAAAGGAAAGAATTTGCTCATTCTTCAGTAACATGACAAGTCAACCATTGTGCCCAGATCAGTCTCAGGCATTGTCATCTTGGCCTGTCTCATTATTCATCAAGTCCGTGTCTGCCTTCCTTAGTGAGCAGGTGCACTGAAGTGCTTATAGGGGTGTTTATGTTTACTTCAATTTGTCACAGTGCTCACAGACATAGCTATCTGTGTATAGCTTGGGGGGTTCTGTACTGTCTGTCCACTTTGGGAACATGTTACTGTATTTAAATATATCGCTGTCAAAAAAGGCCCAGAGATTCAAGACAAGAAGAGGCTGTCAGAACATAAGGGTCACAGCCACAGGGGCCGCGTCGGCATTTCAAAGTGTGTTGTCCTGTCAATGCCTTGTAAGATCCATCTCACCAAGCTTTATTAGGTATACAATAAGTGACATGATTTTTTTGATTATTTTCTTCCTTAATCTGTCACCTGCTGTAGACATTTTGTCTATATACAGTATATATAGAAAGTCAGCTTCAGTTTGAAAAGCCTCATAGAGCAAGATGGGAGACACAGGCCAGGAAAGACAGATCTTCAGTACTTGATGCGACAAAATAAGGGCTATCAGAGATCAAAATCAATTATGTAGTTTGTACTGTATATACATGTTCATGTGTCAGGGGATGGAAAAGACTTCTCCAGGAAATGCACCTGGCCGATAAGCAGCTTATTTCAATACTAGAGGTATATGTAGGTGCTGTCTTGTCAAGGAAGGCAGATTCCTGTCAAACTATCCTTGAACACCTCATGAGAAGGATTTAGGAGTCATAGTGGACCACCTTATGAGAAGGAAATAGGAGTCATAGTGGACCACCTTATGAGAAGGATTTAGGAGTCATAGTGGACTCTAAGCTATCGACTTCCCAACAGTGTCCAGAAGCCATTAAGAAGGCTAACAGAATGTCAGGTTATATAGCGCCTTGATGTGTGGGGTACAAGTCACAGGAGGTTCTGCTCAAGCTTTATAACACACTGGTGAGGCCTCATTTGGAGTCCTGGGTGCAGTTTTGGTCTCCAGGCTACAAAAAGGACATAGCATCACTAGGAAAGGTCCAGAGAAGAGCGACTAGGTTGATTTGAGGAGTTGGACAGCATAAAAGCTTGGGCGAACTTGTGGCAGATGGCAATTAATGTCAGTAAATGTAAAGAATTACACGTAGGAAGTAAAATGGGAAGTTTGAATACACAATGGGAGGTCTGAATATCAAAAGTCCACTTTAAGAGAAAGACTTAAGAGTTGTAGTGGACTCATCACTATCAACCAGTAAGTGTTCAGAAGACATTAAGGAGGCTAACAGAATGTCAGGTTATATAGCGCCTTGATGTGTGGAGTACAAGTCACAGGAGGCTCTGCTCAAGCTTTATAACACACTGGTGAGGCCTCATCTGGAGTCCTGGGTGCAGTTTGGGTCTGCAGGCTACAAAAAGGACATAGCAGCACAAGAAAAGGTCCAGAGAAGAGCAAGTAGGCTGATTCCAGGGCTACAGAGGATGAGTTATGAGGAAAGATTAAAAGAGCTGAGCCTTTACAGTTTAAACAAAAGAAGATTAAGAGGAGACCTGACTGAAGTGTTTAAAATTATGAAGGGAATTAGTCCAGTGGATCGAGACGGTGACTTTAAAATGAGTTCATCTAGAATACAGGGACACAGTTGGAAACTTGTTAAGGGGAAATTCCACACAAACATTAGGAAGTTTTTCTTTACACAAAGAACGACAAACACTTGGAATAAGCGACCAAGTAGTGTGGTAGACAGTAAGACTTTAGGGACTTTCAAAACTCGACTTGATGTTTTTTTGGAAGAAATAAGTGGATAGGATTGGCGAGCTTTGTTGGGCTGAATGGCCTGATCTCGACTAGAGTGTTCTACTGTTCTAATGTTCTAATGAACAAGTAGTGCCGCTTGGGCATCTGTGCCTATTAGCGTAAGCAAGACTAATCCCCAATAACTGATATGGGACAAAAAGTGTCACTAGACGAAGGAGCCTATTTTGAAGTTGTACGTCTGACCATGCAAGACAGACATGAAGTAGGAATCCTTGAAGAGAAAATGTCACTAGAGAGCCCTGAATCAGCCTACTTGCTCTTCTCTGGATCTTTTCTTGTGCTGCTATGTCCTTTTTGTAGCCTGCAGACCAAAACTGCACCCAGGACTCCAAATGAGGCCTCACCAGTGTGTTATAAAGCTTGAGCAGAACCTCCTGTGACTTGTACACCACACATCAAGCTTGTGCCAGACTAGCTAAGGAGATCTTCAGTAACTGGCCTGGACCAACTCGTGGCACCAGAGGGGAGTAATCTATTCTTACATTGTGCGTTTCTTCAATTACAGAATTTCCCCAGTTGTGGACCCAAAACAGTAAGTCCCTCCAGTGGGTGCAATCCTCCAATGTGTTGTGTTTCAATATAACGTATATACTTACGAATAAGTTCTCCCGCAGATAAGTTGGGGCTTTATTTTACCATATAATTTCCGGTATTTTCTAATGTCGTCGTATAGGTCGAATGCGGAAAACTTACGCTATTGATCCAAGAGATTACAATATGCTGACGCCCACCTGAGAGAGTAACCACGGGGCACAATGCCTTTTTGTTTTCTATGTATTGTGCCTATGTGACCACACGGTAATACCCAAACTATCCCAAAGTGACATTTGCACTATTTTTTGTTTTTTGTATCTCACACCCTCATACACCTTTATCGTAAGAGTGTCCCTTATCTACGATGGAGCGTTTGATCAGAAGAAGATATGAAACTGGTTTTAAATTAAAAGTCGTTGCAGTAGCAAAAGAAATTGGTAACTGCGCTGCTGCAACAAAATTCAATGCATCTGAGAAACTGATATGAGATTGGAGGAGGCAAGAAGATGTAAAAATAAAATAAGTGTTGCATTTTTGAACAGGCGTATAAGTCGGGGTCTGATTTTACGATCAATTTTTCAGGTCTCAGGACCCAACTTATACGCGAGTATATACGGTAGTAATTGAGATCCCAGCTCTGCCACCAGAGGGTACAAGTACAATCAATCCTAATGCTGGGTGTGTGGTCACAGAAGACAGGCCTATGGGAGCAGAGCTTGAATAAGAAATACCAGTATACAAACATGGACTATGGTGCGTACATTTATAAGACTAGTAAAAGGAGATTCTTAGCAACTGACATTCTCTTTTACAACAGCTGCAGATTGCATTGAAAAGTTATCCACCTAGTCGATTGTGGACACTTTTTCTATGGTGTCGTTTCTCGTGACTGAAGACAGAGAGATATAATTAAAGTTAGTAAAAAATCTTTTATTCATACACACCAGGCAAAGGTTAAATGACAGAGAAGCACAGTCCTAGGACACCGCCCTTCATCTGCCCCCAGGGATCGATATCCAAAAGTTTTTATAGGGCTTTGTCTTATGATTACAATTACACAAGTATTGCAAAACAACAGCAACGGTTAGTTCCTTAAAGCAATATATAAAAGCTAAGCTTTTTCTTACATGCCCAACTAAGCATTTTCTTACAGTCTCCAATATTGGCCACAAGACAAATGTCACGTACTCCCTGCGACCTTGTGACTTCTTCACCCTGTGTCATTTACTTTGAGGAAGTTAACCAAGAAAACAGTTTGAATCATATAGAGACTGATTTTCTTGAGCCCTTGCACAATATATTTTTGTCAGTTCATAACCTTTGTAACAGGGCTTACAAGCATTGCTGAAATGAAAGTTTTAGTCATCAAATACACAGAGTACGAGGTGCTCAGGAGAACATCCTTCTTCTACACGATCAACGGACATCCATATTTTCAGGCACAGCAGTAAACACTATCCATCCATCCATCCATTTTCCAACCCACTGAATCTGAACACAGAGTCACGGGGGTCTGCTGGAGCCAATCCCAGCCAACACAGGGCGCAAGGCAGGAACCAATCCTGGGCAGGGTGCCAACCCACCACAGGACACACACAAACACACCCACACACCAAGCACATACTAGGGCCAATTTAGAATCGCCAATCGACCTAACCTGCATGTCTTTGGACTGTGGGAGGAAACCGGAGCGCCCGGAGGAAACCCACGCAGACACGGGGAGAACATGCAAACCCCACGCAGGGAGGACCCAGGAAGCGAACCCAGGTCTCCTTACTGCGAGGCAGCAGTGCTACCACTGCGCCACCATGCCGCCCCCGCAGTAAACACTAGAGACTGCTATACACTATTGTGGTGTGTGTATGTGTTACTTAAGAAGGATGCCAAGTAAGTGAGAGTTACACCAGAAGGCACAACCCATTTTAAAAATGGGCATCTGACTAGGAAGAGAAATCAACAACAGAAATTACCATCAGTAAATAAGTGACTAGTGAAATGAGTTTCTAAGTCTTTGGCCTTGAACTTTAAGTGCCAGAAAAGCATACAAGCCAGTCTCTTGGTGTGCACGTGAGTGTTAGTCTGGGTAAGGGGGAACCCCAAGTCACTGATATGAAACAAGGAATGGCTCAAGAAGAAGCATAGCATTACAACGAAGAATAATCTCCAGAAGTGGTCTTTAAACAGGAAATACTGCTAATGGGTTCAATTCAGTAGTGTAGTGTGTGGGCTGATAGATAGATAGATAGATAGATAGATAGATAGATAGATAGATAGATAGATAGATAGATAGATAGATAGATAGATAGATAGATAGATAGATAGATAGATAGATAGATAGATAGATAGATACTTTATTAATCCCAAGGGGAAATTCACTTTTTTTTCATAGCTATCAGACTATAGATGAGAGTTGCTTAATAATGAGTCTTGAAGAAGGAAAGATGATCTCTATTCTGATGTTGTGCATCTGGTCAATAAAGTAAGATCCCCAATATCTGGCCAAAGACGAGAAGCGTCACAAGAGGGAACAATCTGTTTCTGTGGTGTGTTTCTGTGTGCAAGTTAAGCTAGCCAAGGTAGATGCCAAGTACTAGTACAATCTGGCCATGGTTCTACAATTAGCTTTGGTACTGTGTCTCTCCGGAAAATCCTTGGGTACTGTTGGTTTGACTTTTTGTTGCTCATGGAGTCCTGAATGAGGCACATTACCTGCATTGTGAGGGAGCGTCAGTTATGGCACCCCCAAGGGTGATCCGCCTCACAAAATCCTCATTGTTGCTGACCCAAGTGGCTGGACAAGGCCAAAGGGTCACCCACGTAACACCTGGCTGCGGCAGGTAGAGGGTAAATTCCGGAGGGCGGGACTGAACCACGGTTCTGCCTGGGGGTTGCCAACTGGGATTCCAAGTTGTTTCAACGGTTGGTGGGTGCGGCAACGTGCTGTACCAGTTGCTCCCCAACTTGACTTGACTTATATTGTTGTTTATTAGTTTTGTTAATTAGTTTCTACAACCTCAAATCAGAAAAACTTGTGATGGTATGGAAAATGCAAATTAAAAAAAATCGGGAGTGGTCTCCCCTTGACTTTCTCGTATGCTCCGATATGGGGATGGATATTTGAGGAATAAACGACAAGACAATGATTATTTTTCTCCACTAAAGGACCATCAACAACAAATCAAATCATATACAGTGGAACCTCGGTTCGCGAATGTCTCTGTACACATACAAATCGGTTTACGACCAAAAAGTTTGCCAAACTTTTGCCTCGGTTCACAACCACACACTCTGTATACGAACAAGCCAGTTTCCCTTTCGGTTTGTACATGTTCAGTCTCTCCCTGTGCATTTCCTGTGCAGCGAGCAAGAGAGAGAGAGCGAGAGAGCGCGACACACACACACACAGGCAGTGCGACAGAGAGAGAGCTGGACACATAAGACAGAGAAGGCAGTTAAAGAATGCACTGGGCTTGATTTTGTTTTCACTTCTGTTTACAGCGATCGGTTCGTAGCGTGCATTGTTGCAATGTTACTTTTCTTGGTGGTTTATTAAATTACGTATTTTTTCAAATGTTCATTTTTTTTCCTGTGCTTAAAACTCATTAAAAAAAAAAAATGTTTTTAGCTAGCGGTTGGTAGCGCTATAGCGCAAACTATTGCAGTGTTAGTTTTCTCTGTTGTTCAAGGTTTTCTCAGTGTTATTCAATGTTTTTACATTTAGTTTACTATTACGCTGTGCATTCTATGGTATAATTAACTACAGTGGTGTGAAAAACTACCCCTTCCTGATTTCTTATTCTTTTGCATGTTTGTCACACAAAATGTTTCTGATCATCAAACACATTTAACCATTAGTCAAATATAACAGAAGTAAACACAAAATGCAGTTTGTAAATGGTGGTTTTTATTATTTAGGGAGAAAAAAAAATCCAAACCTACATGGCCCTGTGTGAAAAAGTAATTGCCCCCTGAACCTAATAACTGATTGGGCCACCCTTAGCAGCAATAACTGCAATCAAGCGTTTGCGATAACTTGCAATGAGTCTTTTACAGCGCTCTGGAGGAATTTTGGCCCACTCATCTTTGCAAAATTGTTGTAATTCAGCTTTATTTGAGGGTTTTCTAGCATGAACCGCCTTTTTAAGGTCATGCCATAGCATCTCAATTGGATTCAGGTCAGGACTTTGACTAGGCCACTCCAAAGTCTTCATTTTGTTTTCCTTCAGCCATTCAGAGGTGGATTTGCTGGTGTGTTTTGGGTCATTGTCCTGTTGCAGCACCCAAGATTGCTTCAGCTTGAGTTGACGAACAGATGGCCGGACATTCTCCTTCAGGATTTTTTGGTAGACAGTAGAATTCATGGTTCCATCTATCACAGCAAGCCTTCCAGGTCCTGAAGCAGCAAAACAACCCCAGACCATCACACTACCACCACCATATTTTACTGTTGGTATGATGTTCTTTTTCTGAAATGCTGTGTTCCTTTTACGCCAGATGTAACGGGACATTTGCCTTCCAAAAAGTTCAACTTTTGACTCATCAGTCCACAAGGTATTTTCCCAAAAGTCTTGGCAATCATTGAGATGTTTCTTAGCAAAATTGAGACGAGCCCTAATGTTCTTTTTGCTTAACAGTGGTTTGCGTCTTGGAAATCTGCCATGCAGGCCGTTTTTGCCCAGTCTCTTTCTTATGGTGGAGTCGTGAACACTGACCTTAATTGAGGCAAGTGAGGCCTGCAGTTCTTTAGACGTTGTCCTGGGGTCTTTTGTGACCACTCGGATGAGTCGTCTCTGCGCTCTTGGGGTAATTTTGGTCGGCCGGCCACTCCTGGGAAGGTTCACCACTGTTCCATGTTTTTGTCATTTGTGGATAATGGCTCTCACTGTGGTTCGCTGGAGTCCCAAAGCTTTAGAAATGGCTTTATACCCTTTACCAGACTGATAGATCTCAATTACTTCTGTTCTCATTTGTTCCTGAATTTCTTTGGATCTTGGCATGATGTCTAGCTTTTGAGGTGCTTTTGGTCTACTTCTCTGTGTCAGGCAGCTCCTATTTAAGTGATTTCTTGATTGAAACAGGTGTGGCAGTAATCAGGCCTGGGGGTGGCTACGGAAATTGAACTCAGGTGTGATACACCACAGTTAGGTTATTTTTTAACAAGGGAGCAATTACTTTTTCACACAGGGCTATGTAGGTTTGGATTTTTTTTTCTCCCTAAATAATAAACACCATCATTTAAAAACTACATTTTGTGTTTACTTGTGTTATATTTGACTAATGGTTAAATGTGTTTGATGATCAGAAACATTTTGTGTGACAAACATGCAAAAGAATAAGAAATCAGGAAGGGGGCAAATAGTTTTTCACACCACTGTATATTTGTGCTTAAAAACTTAAAAAAAACATATATTTATGTACAGTTCGTATGGTCTGGAACGGATTAATTGTATTTACATACAATCCTATGGGGGAAATTGCTTCGGTTCACGACCAAATCGGTTTACGACCAGAGTTTGGGAACGAATTAAGGTTGTGAACCGAGGTTCCACTGTATATCATATATCAAATAATATATTGAACAATTATTATAAAAGCAAAGTTAAATAAATTGAACTCTGCAGCTGCATGAATACAAAAGTACCACTTTCGGTTAGCGGAAATAGCTAAAAAGTTGATAGAAATCTACGTTTTGTATCTAATACTTGCATGCAAAATTTGGTTGACCAAAGTGAAAGCATACTCAGGTTATTGTGTTTATGTACTGTAGCAGTAGAGGTTCTGATCCATCTCTTGAACCCTCAGGTACCACTCCAAACACCAGGTAAAAGTATAATTATTATCCATATTACTAACCGAGAATGCTAAACCGGATGATGGACGCAGGCACATCCGGCAATGGGCCGTAGCTGCAAAAAGACGTACTGCGCAGGCGCAAAAAGAGTCCGCGAGAGTCGGCTGAGGAGCCGAGAAAGGCGGACAAAAGAGGGCAAGAGAGGCGGATGAGGGGCCGCGAGAGGCGGACAAGACCACAGAAAAAAGGAGTGAGCACAGGAAAAATGGAGAAATGAGGCGCAACAAGCACCGAAAAAAGGGAAAGGCACATAAAAAAGTAGTCAAATGCAGGCAAAGCACGAAACACATTGCACACGAAACTAGACCCAAAAAAAAAAAAAAGAGGCTCGCGCACAACAGCAAGGCACCCCCCCCCTACAGGCACCGGACGGGACACACACCAAGAGGGGGATTCAACAAGCCCATGGGACACAAAAAAAAGAACACAAAACCACCCCACAGACCCTACAAGCAAGGGACGGGACACACACAAAGAGGGGGATTCAACAAGACACAGGAACACAAAAAGAAAGAAGACGCTCACGCGACAACAATCCTCAACCCCCCACCCCCCCCCCCCCACACACAGACACATCCATAAGAAGTGACACCCAAAGCCACATATTCTAAAGTGAACATCAACACCTTCACACTAGACAGCATAGGTGTCAGCATTGGTGGATCTCCTTACAATAAAGCACTATTAACCGTTCAACTGCAGAAAAAGAAACATATTAACGGTGACTGCGATCCGTCTTATTACTTATCCATATTTCGCATGCTGAGAAAGAAACAAGTCATGAATACACGGTCACGGGTACAAAACGAAAAGGAAAGGATAACAGGAACAAACACACGAACACGAAAGAAACAACAAAATAGACGGCTATGCAGCATAGGTGGATCTCATTACAATAAGGCACTATTAACCGTTCAACCGCAGAAAAGGCTCCATATTAACAGTGAGTGCAATACTCCTTATTACTTATCCATATTTCTAAAAGAAAAAATGTCTCGACTCCAAAAACGCAAAGCTCAACTAAAGCTTCTAACTAACGATGTACCTAAAAGTAAAAACTTTATGAACTGCATTAGATCCTACAATAGTTCATTTGCTTTTGCATTTACCGGAGTAAATATCAGGCCACCAAAAGGCAATGGCCCATACTGCTTTCGCATGCGTGCACAAATACTGCATCGCATTGGAACAGTGCACCCTGAAACAAATCAACAACGCAAATATGCACAAATCTACATCCTAGATCCATATGACGCAAACTATCAATCAAAGTGCTGCATCGCAACAGGCACGGATTCAAAACGAAACACCTCCCGTCTCAGACATACGTTAATGGCAGCGAAGGCTACAACGGGCTTCTCACACAGCACAGGCAAATCGATTACAGCTCCAAAACAACACGTCCCAAATACTACACATGCAACAACGCGCCTCTCAAACGACACAAGCAAAACATACACCAGGAAAATTCATTCGGATTAATGAATGTCATTTGCAATCATTCTCATTCAGTTCACTTCCCTGAAGAAACAACTGGCAATACAAGTTATACATTTACACGTTGTTGTCAAAAGGGTCAAATTAGACTGCCTTCTTTACATTCATATACTGAATATCTACAGAAGCTTATAACTGACGATGTACCTGAAAGTGAAATCTTTATCAACTACATTAGATCCTACAAATCGGTATCCACTATGAACATTAACGGTGGCACTGCACGTGACATCCGACTTGAAAAAATGTTGTTTATTGATGAATGTTCAATGGCATGAAGTCACTTACTCAACACCATTCATAAACTTCTACAAACGTTTATGAATAATAATATTCGATTTGGAGGAAAGGTACTTTTATGAGGAGGAGATTTTAGACAGTGCTTAGCTATTCTTCCAGATGCCATGCACTCAGCTATTGTTCAGTGCACCTTAAAATACGCAGACAATTGGCATTGCTTTCAAAAGATACAGTTAGTAAAAAAGATACGATGTCCAGAACCAGATCATAACAATTGCTTATTACAACTGAGAGATGGTACACTCACCAATACAGCTGGACTTCACCCACATATTATTACAATTCCTCAAGCCTTTATCTGCGACGACTTAGTTACAGACAGATTTGGAACAGCAATCTCATTAGACCAAATGCCCCTTTTAACACAACGCACTATATTATGTCCAAAAAATATTAATGTGGAAAACATAAATACCCAAGTCATTCCATTACTTCCTGGAGAGACACAACTCTTTCTAAGCTCTGACAAACTTGACTCTGATCACAACAATAACCATCTTAAATGACCTTACAAGTTCTGACCTGGAATTACCTTTTACACTTAAACGGCGTGTACAAAGAAATTTTCAAATGAACCTTTACACTGTGCCACACACTTTATTGTGTGCTTTCTATTTGCATCATCTACACCGTCACACTATTCTATATCTCATTCATACATCACGCTCTTTGTCATTCCCAACACCAGGGGTTGGCGAGCGAAGCGAGCAGGGGGCGGAGCCCCCTAGTTTATTTTATAATAACTATGTGCACCAAGCACCCTCCACTCCACACTACTCATACAATAATCAATTCTCTTCTCTGTAATCACAATACCAATCCTCCTATCCCAGACACTTCACCACCCTACCTCCCAGCTCAGCTCAATGTCTGGGCTTTCCCAGAGTCCTTTTATATCCCCTGACCTGGAGGTATTTCTGTTCCATAACCCACAAGTCCTTATTACTTCCGGGCCAGGGTAAACAGTCCTTATCTTCAACCCGGAAGCACGTCGTTTCTTCTTGTCATGTGACTATGATGCACTTCCTGGTTATAGGGCACGTTAGAGTCCACGAGCCTCCTTACAACGACTCCTGGTGGTCCCCAAGGTATCCAGCAGGGCTGTGCATAAAAACTACAAAGTCCATAAGGCCCTGCTGGAATTCGGGGCACGTCCACGCTGTCGGGAGAGCTCCTCCTGGCGGCCTGGGGGTGAGGGCCGGAAACTCTCGCCGGCCATCCATAACAGTACACACACACACACACACACACACGCACACAGACAGACACACACACAGACATAATTCCAAGAATAGTATTTTCGGAAGTCTAAAATGTCAAGATTCACTGGACTGAGATGAGCTCAGGGTAAGTACAGACAGTAAAGAGTTAAAGAATAGACTCAGAATAATCATATAAAAAATCAAAGTCATTTGTAATGGAGATATTAATTCTTTGTATCTGTATAATTGCAGATGTATTTGAGTTGATCCATTTGAGTTTAAAGATCATTCCTTTGTTTGAAATGCTTGTTTTCTTTAGGAGACCATGCTCCTTCATTGAGGGTCGTGACATCATTCACATATTCTAGAACTCTCAGATGGCCTGTGGTGTACAATACAATTTACAATACCATTTATTTTTGTATCGCCCAAAATCACACAAGAAGTGCCACAATGGACTTTAACAGGCCCTGCCTCTTGACAGCCCCCCAGCCTCGACTCTCTAAGAAGACAACGAAAAACTCCCAAATAATACCCTTGTGGGGAAAAAATGGAAGAAACCTCGGGAAAGGGCAGTTCAAAGAGAGACCCCTTTCCAGGTTGGCTGGGCATGCAGTGGGTGTCAAAAAGAAGTGGGGTCAATACAATACAATACACACAGCAGAACACAAGTCATCCTCAATGTATCTGTTTATATATATATAAAAGCCAAATACCACTGACTCACTCATCACGAAATCTCCCGAACCATGAGGACTTGGGACTTGAAACTTGGAATGTCGGTTACCCTTGACCCATAGGTGCTCGCTAAGAAACGGTTTTAAAAATTTCGTGGTCTAAGCGCGTTCTGTCTGTATGTCTGTCCGCTTTTCACGAGAGAATTACTTAACAGATTTAGATCGGCTTGTTTTCTATAATTTGCTTGAACTTTCCGGTTGATTTTGCGACTTCTCTCATCGCGCGGAGTACCAGAGCTCGCTTGCGGTACCGATGTATTTATGCAAATCCAACGGAGTGGCTGTGGGCCGAGAGCAGGGGGGCGGGGCCTTCCTCATTCACTCGCCCGTCTCCGTTCAAGTCGCTGTACGTCTCGCCACGTGTTGCCTTCGCTTAGCTAGTGGTACCTGTTTGTTCAACAGACATTATCATCTACAGATTGTTAAGGAGTGTGTTTTAGAGGGTAGCTGCTAACTGCCAGAGATATCACTGCCATGTGCTTTTCTCCCCACATGGGAATGCTCTCCTGTCACAGCTGAACACGATCAGATACGATGCCAACTTCTATTGATTTTTAAAATTTGTCCTATTACATTACTATTTGGACGAAGCCACGGGGTACAGCTAGTACAATATAATAGTAAAATTAAAATATTACAAGTACAGAGCAGACTTCAACAGTAGATGATATCATGTAACATGATTTGGATTTGTTCAGAGTCCTGGAGACCTCGGCCATCAAACTGCCTCTCCCTATTGGCCATTCCACAGCTGGGCCAGCCAATCCGATGAAAGGACCCCTCTACCCGACAATTCCTGCAATCCTCCATCAGAGATGAATGGTGTGTGCTGGGCTGTGTGGTGTGGAGAGTGCTGGGCTGATAACGTCACTTCAACAAAGGCCCACTGAATCAACAAGCTCGCGTAAAAAGACAGTGTCAGTTATGGGACACTCTCAGCGTAGTGGAGTTAAGAATGAAGACAGAACTGATGGCCAGTATGAATAATGCTGCACGTCCTCCACCATTACGTGCTTTCAGCTAACAAATTAATCAGCAGAAGGGTTTCAAGAAAAGCGAGAGGGGCTCCTTTATACCTACAACAATTTGCCTTTATAATGCTTCACTGTGACTATGACTTCTCTTTAGGAAAGTCACCATTTTTCTTTCTTTTTAGTTACTCTAGTGTGTATTTGGTGGAGTTTGTTGTTTGTTTTAATATAATGATTTATTTATTGAGTTTCTGTAAAAAGCTAAAATTCCCCCTAGGGACAAATAAAGCCTTATCTGTCTTACTGTGTTCTTGAAAGGTTCCACTGAGAAAAACAACAAAAATTGATTCCCACTGATGAATCCCAGTTAATAATTCTCTAAAGGAAGAAATTACAACATCTATTTGGACCGAGTTTATATTTTAAACAGAATATTCTGGGAGCCACCCGTACCATACCTTGGTGTACTATCCAGCCCCTCATCCGCCTCTCTCGCCCTCTTTTGTCCGCCTTTCTCGGCTCCTCAGCCGACTCTCACGGACTCTTTTTGCGCCTGCGCAGTACGTCTTTTTGCAGCTACGGCCCATTGCCGGATGTGCCTGCGTCCATCATCCGGTTTAGCATTCTCGGTTAGTAATATGGATATGTAGATATGTATATATGTGTATATATATGTAGTATATGTATATATATGTGTATATATATGTAGATAAGTATATATATGTGTATATATATATGTAGATATGTATATATATGTGTATATATGTAGATATGTATATATATATGTAGATATGTAAATATATATATGTATATATATGTTTATGTGTTTCTGTGTGTGTGTATATATATATATATATATATATATATATGTGTGTGTGTATGTATGTGTATATGTATATATGTATATGTGTGTGTATGTATGTGTATATATATGTTGATATGTGTATATATATATAATGTATATATATGTATATATATGTGGATGTGTATATGTATATATGTGTATATGTAGATATGTGTATATATGTATATGTATATATATGTTTATGTGTGTCTGTGTGTGTATATATATATATATATATATATATATATATATATATATATATATGACAGCGACACTCATAACAATGACAACACAATTACATTGACAATAATGTTACGTTATTTTTTAAATGTTTCCTTTTCTTTTTCATAACCTCTTTAACACACTACTTCTCTGCTGCGAAGCGCGGGTATTTTGCTAGTATCTTATATAACTCTGTGATGGCCAGTGCAATTTTCTAGGCTGCAGTATGCTTGCCTGATGACATCACTTCAAGAGAGGCCCACCGAATCAACAAGTAAATTAAAAGGGCAAGCTCAGTTATAGGACACATTCTGGATCCTCTGGAGATCACAGCAAACAGACTTAAAACAAAACTGAGTGCCATTATTAGCAATGCTGAGAACGTTCAGCCAACAAATCATTCAGCAGAAGTGAAAAGCTAGGAAAAGCGATGGGGGCACCATTATAACAACAGCAATACATCTGTATAGTGCCTCACTGGGACTTGATTCTTGCTTTATAGTCATTCCAGTGGGTTTTCAGACCAAAGTGTGTCTATCTATCTATCTATCTATCTATCTATCTATCTATCTATCTATCTATCTATCTATCTATCTATCTATCTATCTATCTATCTATCTATCTATCTATCTATCTATCTATCTAGACAACTACAATAAAATATCTATCTATCTATCTATCTATCTATCTATCTATCTATCTATCTATCTATCTATCTATCTATCTATCTATCTATCTATCTATCTATCCTGCCGACTACACTAAAATGTTTATAATGTCTATCTATGTCTTTGAATAGATAATGAAGTTGTTAAAAAAGGCACATCCTTATATCAAAGGGTTATATTATATTACTGTTTTATAGGAAATGTCTGAAAACCAGATACTATCCGCTATATAAAATTTTTGTTCTTAGCAATTGGTTTTCCTTACCCACTTTTTTTTTACATTTTATTATGTTATTATCTTACAACACCACCATACTCAAAAATAGCAAGTGTAAATGTGAAATTGGAGGACAAAGCAGTGTCAAATTCCTCTACACCAATGGACGGCCAAGATGACTGCTCAAACTATGTCACACACTAGTAAGACCACATCTGGAGTGCTGTGTGCAGTTCTGGTCACCACGTTACAAGAAAGACACAGCAGCACTTGAAGCTGCACAGAGGAGAGCAAACAGGTACATCCCAGGACACAAGGACATGTCCTACTCTGACAGACTCAGAGAATTATACCTTTTAGTCTGAGCAGAGGAGACTGCGTGGGGACCTAATTATTTAAAATCCTCAAAGGCCAATATCGATAAAGAAGATCCAGAAATGTTCTTTCAGCATAAGGGTGAATCTTGTTCCTGAGGACATCAGTGCAAATTAAGGAGATGTGCAATTAAAACTGAAGTCGTGAAGCACTTCTTCACACAAAGAGTTGTGGGCCCGAGACATGGAGCAGAAGCAGAAACCTTAAAAACCTTTAAGGAAAATCTGGATGAGACATTGGGACAGCTACAAGCTAACCAAATGGATGGACTGAATGGTCTCCTTTCGTTTGCCAAATTTCTTTCTTTTTTATGATTTTTAAATTCTTTAGCCTCTAATTGTGTCTGTTTCTTTTTCTGTTTTCTTGTAGGGTCACAACATATTTTCCAATTTGTCATCACAGGAGTACAGCGACCTCATGCAGCTTCTGAAGCAATCCATACTGGCCACTGACATCACCCTCTATTTTGAGTATGTATGCCTTATTAGGACTTTAAAAATGAATTGTGATTATTGCTTATCAGTGATACAGTGTGATGTTTCTTTAAAGCTCCAAGGATTTAAGTTTACTTTTGTTGTTTCTGTAATACTGTCCGTGATGGCCTGTGTTAATGTGACCGCACCACTCCTGTTTCGTAATTAGAGCTAAACCAGACCTTGTGATACACACAGTACCGCATAGCCAGAATTTGTCAGAGTTCATAAATGTTTTCATCTGCTAAAAGTGCTCATGAGGTGTCATTAGTTGAACATCAAGTATTGTACAGCTGACTGGGCTTAAATTGGGCAAGGTGGACAACTAAGAGCTGACGGTGATTTGTTTCAGTGCGTCTGTTTAAAGAAAGAGAGAGACAGCTGCTGCAAAGAGAGATGTCAGAACAAATGGAGAAACTGGATATAAGGACAAAGGCAACACCATAATCAGAATGTGCGTTCTGTGAGTGCTTGGATCAAAATGACAACAAGACTAATCACCAAACACAACATGAGGGGTGCTCATCATACACACTTAATTCAGAAAATGGTGTCCTGCAATTTGTCAAAAATGCTGATCACAAGAAACAGAAAAAGATTTTGGGAGAATATTACAGTTAGGTCCATAAATATTTGGACAGCGACAACTTTTTTCTCATTTTGGTTCTGTACATTACCACAATGAATTTTAAATGAAACAACTCCGATGCAGTTGAAGTGCAGATTTTCAGCTTTAATTCAGTGGGGTGAACAAAACGATTGCATAAAAATGTGAGGCAACTAAAGCATTTTTTGAACACAATCCCTTCATTTCAGGGGCTCAAAAGTAATTGGACAAATTAAATAACTGGAAATAAAATGTTCATTTCTAATACTTGGTTGAAAACCCTTTGCTGGCAATGACAGCCTGAAGTCTTGAACTCCTGGACATCACCAGATGTTGGGTTTCCTCCTTTTTAATGCTCTGCCAGGCCTTTACTTTCAGTTGCTGTTTGTTTGTGGGCCTTTCTGTCTGAAGTTTAGTCTTCAACAAGTGAAATGCCTGCTCAGTTGGATTAAGATCAGGTGACTGACTTGGACATTCAAGACTTTTCCACTTCTTTGCTTTAATAAACTCCTGGGTTGCTTTGGCTGTATGTTTTGGGTCATTGTCCATCTGTATCATGAATCAGTTTGACTGCTGTATTTAGCTGGATTTGAGCAGACAGTATGTCTCTGAACACCTCAGAATTCATTCAGCTGCTTCTGTCCTGTGTCACATCATCAATAAACACTAGTGTCCCAGTGCCACTGGCAGCCATGCACGCCCAAGCCATCACACTGCCTCCCTCCACCGTGTTTTACAGATGATGTGGTTTGCTTTGGATAATGAGCTGTTCCACGCCTTCTCCATACTTTTTTCTTGCCATCATTCTGGTAGAGGTTGATCTTGGTTTCATCTCTCCAAAGAATGTTTTTCCAGAACTCTGCTGGCTTTTTTAGATGTTCTTTAGCAATGTCCAATCTTTCTGTTCTTGAGGCTTATGAGTGGCTTGCACCTTGCCGTGCACCCTCTGTATTTACTTTCATGCAGTCTTCTCTTAATGGTAGACTTGGATATCGATACGCCTACCCCCTGGAGAGTGTTGTTCACTTGGTTGGCTGTTGTGAAGGGGTTTCTCTTCACCATGGAAATGATTCTGCGATCATCCACCACTGTTGTCTTCCATGGACGTCCAGGTCTTTTTGCGTTGCTGAGTTCACCAGTGCTTGCTTTCTTTCTCAGGATGTACCAAACTGTAGATTTTGCCACTCGTAATATTGGAGCAATTTCTCCGATGGGTTTTTTCTGTTTTCGCAGTTTAAGGATGGCTTCTTTCACCTGCATGGAGAGCTCCTTTGACCACATGTTGTCTGTTCACAGCAAAATCTTCCACATGCAAGCACCACACCTCAAATCAACTCCAGGCCTTTTATCTGCTTAATTGATAAGGACGTAACGACGGACTTGACCACACCTGCCCATGAAATAGCCTTTGAGTCAATTGTCCAATTACTTTTGAGCCCCTGAAATGAACAGATTGTGTTCAAAAAATGCTTTAGTTGCCTCACATTTTTATGTAATCGTTTTGTTCACCACACTGAATTAAAGCTGAAAGTCTGCATTTCAACTGCATCGGAGTTGTTTCATTTCAAATTCATTGTGGTAACGTACAGAACCAAAATTAGAAAAAAGTTGTCTCTGTCCAAACATTTATGGACCTAACTGTATATTTTGGAAAACTACGGGGCTCTGCCCCCTGCTTGCTTCGCTCACCAACCCCCATTCCTGTGGTACACGCCAGCCATTTCACGTCTCTGACGCTCACATATGTGGATTTCACTTTCACCAAACAACAAATCTTTTAATTCACGCGGATAGGCCTTTTCATTGGGAAGAAACACTACTTTTCCCTGATGGCAACACGAATTAGACAATCTACAAGCCTCTGACTTAAAGTTTAAAGCCAAACAATATCTACATACTTCTGTCATATCACCTATGTCCATATATTCGATCTCTTTTTGCTGTTCCATTATAATAATTTCCATTTGTTAGCGCTAATGCAATCTTTACTCTCAGTTTTTTGAGACTTTTGAATTTAGTTCTTTCATAATCTTGTAATCGTGCCAATGTTTTTAAACTTCTTTACAAAGTTCCCCTTTGTCTTCTACTCTTTGTCTTTTAATTCTGACCCCGCTTGGAGCTGAGAGCGCAGGAACTGTGTCTGACAATAGCGTTCACATGAATGAGAAGTGATTGGACTGTTGGCGGGACTCTTGGTAAAAAGTCTCGTCTCGCCAGAGTTGAAATTATATCAGAGAAAGTCTTGTCCCAGGATTTCCTTTAGAGAGATTATGAAAGAACCTTGCAAGTCTGCCTCAAAAAGCTCACAGTATTTGAAACAACAGAAGGGAAATTTATAGGGTGTTAGCCTAAAATGCGCTAAAATTAAAAGTGTAGCAAACGGCCAAATTACCATACCTGTATTGCCCTCCCGACCCCACTCAAATATGTCTGGTGCACATAACATTTAAAATCCCTGCTTACACCCAATACACGCAGATTAGACAAATACTTTCCTTACACATTACCCAAATAACAGTAAAAAATACTGTGATGGTCTTGGCACTCTCTGCTGAGATAATGTCTGCATTGTACCCAATGCTGCTGTGTTAGGCTCCAACTGCCTGAGTTTATTATTAATAACTCACAGGGACAGACTTTGAAAATAGCTGATTTATTCTTAACACTCACTCAGCTTTATTAATGGCCAAATTTATATGATATACAGTACTCAAGAGTGAGTAGCAGTGTCAACATCGCAGCTGCAGATGAGGTTTTACCAGAAAGAACAGCACTAACATGCATAAGGCTCACATTTTAATTATGTTTCATTTGTTTTAAATGTATAAATCATTTATCTGTGACCTCCATAGGCCATAAGTCTATCGTTCAATACCAAAATTATTTTTAATTACAGGATAAGCCACAACATACAGTTACTCACTTGACCTTAATTACCATTCAGTCCTTAATACATTAATTAGGGTCAAATTCATATAACAGCAGACCATCAAAATGACAGCTGTGCTCTCAGACTTGTACTCCATTATTAATGGTGTTTCCTGCCCTCATAGCAAGCTCTGGTATGAACTGGACACTAATTTGATGGTATGGATTTTTTTTACATAATCTCTTATTATTCTTACTTTTTCCAGGAAAAGAAATGCATTTTTTGATCTGGTGGAAAAGGGAGAATATAACTGGAATGTTAAAAATCATCGGGAAATGTTTAGGTATGTTTATGTTGCTTTTAAAAACAGGTTTGGATTTATAATTAAGACCCCACGATTTTAGTATATATATCCTTAAAGTGCATTAATTATGTTTATTTCTGTTATTTAGTTGCTTTCATATCTATCTGTCTATATCTGTTATATAGTGCCTTTCCTATCTATCTATCATATAATGCCTTTCATATTTATCTATCTATCTATTATATAGTGCCTTTCCTATCTATCTATCTATCTATCTATCATAAAGTGCCTTTTATATTTATCTATCTATCATATAGTGCATTTTCTTTCTATCATATAATGCCTTTCATATTTATCTATCTATCTATAATATAGTGTCTTTCATGTCTATCTATCTATCTATCATATAGTGCATTTTCTTTCTTTCATATAGTGCCTTTCATATTTATCTATCTATAATATAGTGTCTTTCATGTCTATCTATCTATCTGTCTATCTATCTATTATATAGTGCCTTTCATATTTATCTATCTATTTATAATAGTGTCTTTCATGTCTATCTATCTATTATACAGTGCCTTTCCTATCTATCTATCTATCATATAGTGCCTTTCATATTTATCTATCTATCTATCTATAATATAGTGTCTTTCATGTCTATCTATCTATCTATCATATAGTGCATTTTGTTTCTATCATATAGTGCCTTTCATGTCTATCTATCTATTATATAGTGCCTTTCCTATCTATCTATCTATCATATAGTGCCTTTCATATTTATGTATCTATCATATAGTGCCTTTCCTATCTATCTATCTATAATATAGTGCCTTTCATATTTATCTATCTATTTATAATATAGTGTCTTTCATGTCTATCTATCTATTAGTAGTGTATGTTGTGACCAGTAGGTGGTGTAACGGCGTGTGTTGAAACCTTGCCTTTGGGAAGCACTTCTGGTTTGGGGCAGAAAACTTGAACTTCGCCTACCAATACTCCTCCCTGTGGTCCCCATAAAAACTAACAAGACAGTTCTAATGGACCACAACCATAAGGAATGCTGCCACCCAACCTGTGAAGGAACAACCTGCACATGGGAGGCAGTCACCCATAAGCATGGCCTCCTGACCAGGAAAGAGCCTATTACTTATGCTGTTCAGGATACTACATCCATTTTGTCCATCTGGCATGTTGGCTTCCCTGCTGCACACAAGATTCCCATCCATTGTTGCTGGGATGCCTAACCTGGTGCCCCTTTCTTTTGCATCGTTTATGATGTTGACCTCCCAGCCAGATAAGGGATGCTCATCTGTCCGTTACTGTATATATATGTATATATGTAATATTTTATATATATGTAATATTTTATATATTGTTATATTGTGGCCTGCAGCTAACTTTCTTGGCTTGCTCCAGCTCCCTAGACATGACACAGACAGACACAAGCACAAGTTCTGCAACACACACTGGATTTTACTTTGCTGTGAGAAGCTCTTACCTAAGCCTTTACAAAGCACAATACAGCAAATAGCACACATCAATGCCCTTTTTCTTTTTCTCCCTCTCTCTCTTTCTTCTTCTCTGCCTCCACTCCTCCCAGTAAGCTTTTTCTCCTCCCTCCCGACTCCGACTCCTGGAACTGCGGCAGGGGGCTTCTTTGATGTAACACCATGGTCCGGAAGCATTTCCAGGCGTGGTGGGATCTCAAAAAAAATAGGGCTCCCTAGTCCCTGCAGCACCCCATGGCGACATACACGAGACCTAATAGGGCTGAGTAACAGGACTCCATCTCACATGAAGTCCTGTGGGAATCTGTGGCACTGCAGCAGCCCAGGGGGCCTACCATCTGGCATTCCAGGGGAGATAATGTGCTATGCATGCTCTCTCCCCAAGTCTGTCCAGTATAAAGTTGTCCCGGCCGGGCAAGGGAACCGGTCATCTGCCATTATGTATATTCACATATATATGTATATATATGTATTTATGTATATATATGTATGTATTTATATGTATATATATCTATGTGTGTGTGTATTGTATATGGATATATGTATAAGTATGTATGTATATGTTACTTGTGATGGTAATTACGATGAACATTGCTCTGTAAAGTAAGGACCAATTAACTGAAAAATAGACACAACTTAGAAGTCAGTCATTGTCCAACCTGCTATATCCCAAAACAGGGTCATGCTAAAGCCAATCCCAGCCAGCACAGGGCGCAAGGCAGGAACAAATCCTGCGCTGGGTGCCAGCCCACCGCAGGGCACACACACAGACACCCACACCCACACCCCAAGCACACACTAGGGACAATTTAGGATCACCAATGCACCTAACCTGCATGTCTTTGGACTGTGGAAGGAAATCGGAATACCAGGAGGAAACCCACGCAGACATGGGGAGAACATGCAAACTCCACGCAGGGAGGACCCGGGAAGCGAACCTGGGTCTCCTAACTATGAGGCAGCAGCGCCACTGTGCTGCCCCCAATTTAGAAGTGTAATTACATATTAACTTTTTGACAGATACACAGTATGGGTCTAGTCTTCAGTTTCAGCAATCCAGACTGAAGGCCACTCATCATAAAGCAGTATGTCTTATGAACGAACGTTTACCAGGTGTGTGACCGTCTGTGTTCAGAGGTTGGCAGCAATTCTCTCCAACTCTGAATCTTCCCTGCAAATGCTTTCCTACAGTTTCAGCACACACCATTACTTGCTCGAAGGTTTGTTTTAAGGAGCTGTCACTTAGTTATAAGTCTCTGACCTACTTTGGGCTGTTCTATGTGAGTAAGCGTTCATCGTCGCCTCTGTATGATTAGAGTATATGAAATACAGATTGACACTTTCAATTGTTGCTCTTGTAACCACATAATTAGCAAGTTGCACTTAAATCTGCATTGGCGTTGACAGACTTAAGGCTGTAAAAGAAGGCTCAGCGACTTAAAGGAATGCATTTGTTAGAGTTGTGCTTTCTTGGTTTTGTGACTCAGATGGTCAGACCAGTGTAATGCTGATGCAGATGTGCCAAATGTGTGCCAGCAGCAATTGTAACACAGGTTCTCTGATTTTATTAAAGTGGCCAGATTTATGGAATTACCGTGGCTTTACTGTGACACTTGTGGTGACCTGACGTTTTCAAATCAATCAGTCTCTTAGCTTTATAGTGCCCAGGTATCTATAAGTACTTTTCACACAAACCTAACAATTTATTCAGCATTTAACAAATTCGGTCTTCTTCTTCTTCTTCTTTCGGCTGCTCCCGTTAGGGGTTGCCACAGTGGATCATCTTCTTCCATATCTTTCTGTCCTCTGCATCTTGTTCTGTTACACCCATCACCTGCATGTCCTCTCTCACCACATCCATAAACATTCTCTTAGGTCTTCCTCTTTACTTTTCCCTGGCAGCTCCATCTTTAATATCCTTCTCCCAATATACCCAGCATCTCTCCTCTGCACATGTCCAAACCAACACAATCTCACCTCTCTGACTTTGTCTCCCAACCGTCCAACTTGAGCTCACCCTCTAATGTCCTCATTTCTAATCCTGTCCATCCTCGTCACACTCAATACAGATCTTAACATCTTTAACTCTGCCACCTCTGCTTTCTGGTCAGTGCCACAGTCTCCAACCCGTATAACACAGCTGGTCTCACTACTGTCCTATAGATCTTCCCTGTCACTCTTGCTGATACCCGTCTGTCACAAATCACTCCTGACACTCTTCTACACCCACTCCACCCTGCCTGCACTCTCTTCTTCACCTCTCTTCCACAATCCCCATTACTCTGTACTGTTGATCCCAAGTATTTAAACTCCTCCACCTTCGCCAACTCTACTCGCTCATCCTCACCATTCCACTGACCTCCCTCTCATTCACACACATGTATTCTGTCTTGGTGGTCCTACTGACCTTCATTCCTCTCCTCTGTAGAGCAGATCTCCACCTCTCCAGGGTCTCCTCAACCTGCTCCCTACTCTCACTACAGATCACAATGTCATCAGCAAACATCACAGTCCACGGGGACTCCTGTCTAATCTCGTCTGTCAGCCTGTCCATCACCATTGCAAATAAGAAAGGACTCAGAGCTGATCCCTGATGTAATCCCACCTCCGTCACTCCTACCGCAGACCTCACCACTGTCACACTTCCCTCGTACATATCCTGTACAACTCTCACATACTTCTCTGCCACTCCTGACTTCCTAATACAATACCACAGCTCCTATCTCCTCACCCTGTCATGTGCTTTCTCCAGGTCCACAAAGACGTAATGCAATTCCTTCTGGCCTTCTCTAAACTTCTCCATCAACACCCTCAGAGCAAACATCTCATCTGTGGTGCTCTTTCTTGGCATGAAACCACACTGCTGCTCACTAATCATCACCTCACTTCTTAACTGAGCTTCCACTACTCTTTCCCATAACTTCATGCTGTGGCTCATCAATATTTTCCCCCTGTAGTTACTGCAGTCCTGCACATACCTCTTATTCTTAAATATCGGCACCAGTACACTTCTTCTCCACTCCTCAGGCAACCTCCCACTTTCCAAGATTCCGTTAAACAATCTGGTTAAAAACTCCACTGCCATCTCTCCTAAACACCTCCATGCTTCCATAGGTATGTCATCTGGACCAACGGCTTTTCCATTTTTCATCCTCTTCATCGCTGTTCTTACTTCCTCCTTGCTAATCTGTTGCACTTCCTGGTTCACTATCTCCACATCATCCAACCTCTTCTCTCTCTCATTCTCTTCATTCATCAGCCTCTCAAAGTCCTCTTTCCATCTGCTCAACACACTCTCCTCACTTGTGAGTACGTTTCCATCTTTATCCTTTATCAAAATTCAATAAAAATTGGATTTGCAAGTAGCACGATGCTCCTGTCCTACATTAAAGGCCCTTTCTGGGATTCATGTAGTGGGAGGCCCTCCCTTGTTGCTCTGTCCTCACGAGGGGCTTTAATCAGTCCAAAATCTAGCTGTTGGCTAAACTGATGTGGCCAAGCTGCCTTGACAAGGGACATCAAACTGAAATGGTCAGGTATGAAATTGAATAGATACATAAGAAATACTACAATGCAAGCATGTGGGTAGACTCTTGTAGTTTAGTCTACTAAAATTGCCCCTTTAACTTTTACAGACAAACAGAAGTTATTTCATTTCAATATATACATTCTTAAAGAATTAAAAATCATAGATAGATAGATAGATAGATAGATAGATAGATAGATAGATAGATAGATAGATAGATAGATAGATAGATAGATAGATAGATAGATAGATAGATAGATAGATAGATAGATAGATAGATAGATAGATAGATAGATAGATAGATAGATACTTTATTAATCCCAAGGGGAAATTCGCCGGTATGTGGAACTGGTTTATCGAGTTCTTCATCAGACTATTTAACATTTTACATTTGTGCTTCTGTTGCAGGTCTATGCTGATGACAGCCTGTGATTTAGGAGCAGTCACAAAGCCGTGGGAGATATCAAGGAAGGCAAGTCTCATTTTAACATAGGAGGCCTTTTTGCATTTAATTTCAATAGGTGGGCATCATAACAGCACTGCTGTTTTATTCTGGGAACACAATGAACTGCCTAAGTGTGTGTCCTTTTCAAACCATAACTGCCCTCTTCTGGAAAACCTTTCACATTACACAGGGTATATTGTCTTCACCTCCAACCTGAATGAAGAAAGAGCATCAAAAGAGGACATTGGACTTAATACAAAAAAGATGCTTCTTCAGTCCCTTCCTTTGATTCAGAAGCTCCATTTATAAAACACACTGTACAGTATGTGCCATTAATCGGGATGGGTATATGCAGTATGTCTGTCGAGTAACTAATAATAATAATAATAAATGATGGACCTTTATTTCCAGCGTGTAATCACACCTGTATATTATTTGGAATCACACCTGACTGCAGTAATTTAAAGACCAATGTTCAGCAAAGCTATAAATATGTAAACACTTGCATAATGTAAAATTTCTACATTTCCCTATAAAAAACTAGCAGGTTCTGGCCCTGCTCACTTCACTCGCTAACCTTGGGGCAGCGCTACACGTTAGCCTCTTTCTTCACGGCTCTGCCGCTCGTGTATGGGGAAGCGATTGTAAAATTTAAACAGATTGTTATTTTCATGGGAATTGCTACATATGCATAATAGAACTAACTATTTTACATTACAACGAGTAATTAACCATAGTGAAAATAGTAAAACGTAATAAATTGAAAAATGATGTTTCATGTTGCCTTTTAGGTATCCATAGTGTTATACATTTTCGTTCTGTTTGGTTTTGAAATTAATATGCAAATACTTTTCAAGCTTACACTTTTACTGTAAAACGTCAGTAAAAACAATATTTAAAATAAACTTGTCGTCGATATCACATTGAATTTTGATTCTGTGTTTGGATTTGCATCGTGATAACACAACGTATAACTGCCTGTTATTGAATTTCATTTCTTTCTCTCTAATAAATAAACTGACTTCTTCGAATGTTTGTCCCCGTGTTTTGTTAATTGTCTTTGTAAAAGCTATTGTAACGGGAAACTGTAAATGTTTTAATACGAATGGCATATGCGGTATATCTGCCAAGTAACTAATAATAATAATAATAATAATAAATGAGGGCGGCACGGTGGCGCAGTGGGTAGTGCTGCTGCCTCGCAGTTGGGGGGCTTGGGTTCACTTCCCGGGTCCTCCCTGTGTGGAGTTTGCATGTTCTCCCCGTGTCTGCGTGGGTTTCCTCCGGGCGCTCCGGTTTCCTCCACAGTCCAAAGACATGCAGGTTAGGTGGATTGGTAATTCTAAATTGGCCCTAGTGTGTGCTTGGTGTGTGGGTGTGTTTGTGTGTGTCCTGCGGTGGGTTGGCACCCTGCCCAGGATTGGTTCCCTGCCTTGCTCCCTGTGTTGGCTGGGATTGGCTCCAGCAGACCCCCGTGACCCTGTGTTCGGATTCAGCGGGTTGGAAAATGGATGGATGGATGGATAATAAATGATGGACCTTTATTTCCAGCGTGTGATCACACCTGTATATTATTTGGAATCACACTTGACTGCAGTAATTCAAGAACCATTGTTTAGCAAAGCTATAAATATAGTAACACTCGTATATTTTAAAATTTCTAGATTTCCCTAAACAAAACTAGGAGGCTCTGCCCCCTGCTCACTTCGCTTGCCAACCTACAGGTGGCACTATCTGCTAGCCACTTTGCGGTTCTGCTGCTCGCGTATGGGGAAGCGAATGTACAATTTAAACAAATTGTTATTTTCATGGGAATTGTTACATATGCATAATAGAACTAACTATTTTACATTACAGCGATTAATTAATCATAGTAAAAAAAACTTTAAATTGAAAGTAAATTGTGTTTCATGTTGCGTTCGAGGTATTTGTTGTGTTATATGTTTTCGTTCTGTTTGGATTTGAAATTAACACGCAAATACTTTTCAAACTTACACTTTTATTGTAAAACATCAGTAAAAACAATATTTGGAATAAACTTTTCGTCAATATCACATTGAATTTTGCTTCCATGTTCGGACTTACATCGTGACAACACAACGTATAACTGCCTGTGATTGAATTTCATTTCTTTCTCTCTAATAAATAAACTGACTTTTTTGAATGTTTGTCTCTGTGATTTGTTAGTTGTCATAGCCAAAGCTATTCTAACAGGAAACTGTAAACGTTTTAATACGAATGGCATATCAAGATCTCCTTTGGTGTCTAATGTTATCCCCTGAAGATGTACTACATGACCTTTCTTGTCGCCTATTAAAATTTGACATGTCAGAATTTGTTTGACCAATTTTGAATACAACTAATCTTGTCCTATTGCATAGCCCATCACTCAGACATCAATTACGCAGTAACTTTACGATACATCATTTTTTCTACAGTAATTCGGCCAGTGGAAGACCGGCCGGTGTTAACTCTTGTAGATATTCTACGTGATATTGTAAGTTGATGTTTTCATCTTCCGCACCATCACCACCAACTGTTTCAGTGTAGTCTATTGATACGCATTTAACAAATTTGCCGTGTAACTGATGGACAATTTTTGCGTTAATTCATTTGACTTCATCGTTTCTCAGTGCTAGGACTGCCCATGTACTCATTTCTTCTGTTGATAACCCTTCGGGATGAAATTCTTCCATAAGATTTGGACATAATACGTCTTCTATAATTGGGAACTTAAAGTGAGGAAAATATAAAAATTTATAAGAGCTGAGAGTGCAGGAACTGTGTCTGACAAAAGCATTCACACGAATGAGAGGTGAGAGGACCGCGGGCGTGGGACGTTAACCAAAAATGGTTGAGAGGAGGGCTGGACTTGAAAAAATCTCTTGACAATAGTCTCGTCTCAAGATTTTCTTTTATAATAGAGAGATACATTACTGAATTCTTCTTTTCCACATAATTATCAATTCTAGTTCTGCTACCACTGTCTGCTTCACCAAGGACAAAACTGGACATGGAGAACAGTAGATGTTGATTTAAGACTAAGCTGCTTCTCCAATGGCCAGTTCTGTGACATTCTCACGGATGGGTATCAGCAGGGAGGCATTCATTTATGACCCGTTTAATACTTCAGATGCCATTTACTAGGAAGCGGTGCTCTACCTGATACACATTCCACATCACGGGGGGCGAAAGTAACACACTGACCTGTGTGGACAAGACTCACCTTCATAGGTTATGTGTCTATAGCCCATTACTAAAATGTCCAAAATGCCTGTTATCGTAAGTTTTCTTTAAAGATTATTTGTAATTCACTTTTTAAGTAGTGTTTCACATGTGTGAAGAATGGGTAGCTCAGTTATTAATGTAATGAACATTTTTGTTGAGGTGGTACAAGTAAATTTGAAATCCTTTGTTTCTTCTCCCTCTGCAGGTTGCTGAACTCGTCACCAGTGAGTTCTTCGAACAGGGAGATAGAGAACGGTCTGAGCTGAAGCTGACACCTTCTGTTAGTTCAAATCACTTCTTCTGTGAATATCTTGGTTTCACTGTGCATATCTAAACCCATTGTGGCCATTTCATATTATCATTCATGGCGGTGTTCCCAGTATTTGGTCTGGTTTTGGTTCCATTCCTCTATTACACTGCACAGGTCTTCTCTTGATAATTAATGCATGAGGATCACAGTGGTTGTTAGCCCTTACAGTCCTTGGTTCATAATCTGCCTGGGTCCATCTGTATGGAGATTGCACAATGTCTCTGTGTGAAATGTTCCCATTACTCTGGTTTCCTCAATCAACATACCGTAGATTTGGTTAAATGGTGACTCCAGATTGGTCCTGCATAAATGAATGTAAGTTTGTGTGTTTGAGTGCAATGAAGAGGCTCTCGAGGTTAATTCCCATTTTATATTTGAAGCTTCCTGCAAGAGAGTCCCGCCTTATCAACCCTGGATTGGGATAAGTAGGTTTAGAAAATGAACGGGTGATTCTCCCATTTCAGAGGTGGTAAAATGACCGACCCCTCTCTAAGAGCCTGGCTCATTTCACAGTTGCTGGTGCAGTTTACGTCTTCTTCTTTACTGCCCCTGCACCATAGGGCCTAAGCATGTGCTTTGTGATGGGGTGGCATCACACCCAAGTCTGTTTTCCACCTTCGATCTCCTGCTACTTAGATGAGCACCATGATCCTGAGTTTATTGTGTAAAGGGTGAAGAACGGATTATTTTATCTTAAAAAATGTTCCAGAACCCTGGGTGATTTCCCAGTTGCTGGTGCACCTTCTTGGTGGAGTTTCCATGTTCTCCTTATGTTTCCTTCCAAAGCTCAAAGCAGTGACGTGTGGTGAGGTTCATGGCTAGTGACTCCTTGAGAGTCAGATTTACAAATATATGAACCCAAAGAGTCACTTATTCACTATTCAGATGGCAGTCAGCATGCACCTTGACTACTGGTTATGATTCATATCTCATCAGCATTCTTTACACACACACAGATAGGTAAGGCACATATTTAACTAAGAAAGAACGTCACATTTATAGAGGAGAGAGCGCATTTGCTCCTCACCCTCCATGTGTTCAAAATTTGCTGTTGCAATTCCACAATTCACACTCATTCAATAAAAATGGAAGAATAGAGCGGTGTACAAAAAAAAACTGGATTTCAATTTTGACCTTAATTGAAATAGTTAGTTGTTTTGTTAAACCTTTTACTTCTGATGCTTTAATCAATTTTAACACAGACTCTTCAACAAAAGGATAACAAGAATATTTTATTTAAGGTCAAAATTTAGTTTTTAAATATTGGATTTTTTTTTTTACTTAGTCGGATCCCGTTTTTTTATAAAATTGAAAACTGTTTATGCTCTTATCTTTAATTGTAAATGAAGCCCATGCACTTAACCTTCTCCACGAAAATCTCCATCACTTTCTTGTATCAGTTCGCCTTATTTTCGTTTATTTTTAAAAATCTTAATCTTCCATTTTGGCAGTCAGTCGGAGCAAAAAATAAAAATAAACGGACTTGACTTTCTGATGTCGCTAACTTATTGACGCCTCGGAGTAGAAGAACAGCAGCAACGAGCACCAGTTGGGCTCACATGCGCCCCCTTCAGGCTGACACGGTACTGTCTGCCTCACCTCGTGCCTTTTCACTGCGGTTTTATGTCCAATCAGCGAGACTAAATATGTCACACACATTCATTAAAGATATTAGCCAGACTGTGGAGAGTCAGGGTGTTGAAATGTGCCAATTCAGCGATTTTGACTATAAAAATGATCAAAATGATTGCAATCATACAGAAAGCAAACTTATTAGAACATTAGAACACTCTAGACGAGAACAGGCCATTCAGCCCAACAAAGCTCGCCAGTACTATCCACTTATTTCTTCCAAGAAAACATCAAGTCGAGTTTTGAAAGACCCTAACGTCTTACTGTCTACCACACTACTTGGTAGCTTATTCCAAGTTTCTATCGTTCTTTGTGTAAAGAAAAACTTCCTAATGTTTGTGCGAAATTTACCCTTAACAAGTTTCCAACTGTGTCCCCGTAAAAAATAACAGTCTCGATCCACTGCACTAAATCCCTTCATAATTTTAAAAACTTCAGTCAGGTCTCCTCTTAATCTTCTTTTACTTAAACTGTAAAGGCTCAGCTCTTTTAATCTTTCCTCATAATTCAACCCCTGTAGCCCTGGAATCAGCCTAGTCGCTGATTTATAGCACAGACTTATAGCACAGACCAGCGGACACATTTATTTTATGTTATCATTTTTTTTACTTTTCATGATGACAGGTCTCACCTGCCTCCCCTGACCGCACGTCCCAGGCTCAGAGACATTGGGTCCGATACATTGGCAAACTGAATTCTCCATTTTTAACGAGTGTGTGCCTTGTGATGAAGTGGAGTCGCCTCCTGGTTTGGTTCTTGCCTTGCACCGACTGGTGATGGGATAAGCAACATGACCCTAAATTTGATAGGTTGTTAAGAAAATGTAGGGATTAATTGATTGTTCAAAGGTTTGTAGGGTTCTTATTCCTATGTGTACAGAGTACAGTGAAATTCTTTCTTGCATGTGCTAATCAACACGCAACACTGTCAAGACTCCATGATCTGTGGGTAGAACTACCTCAACTCAAAACTTCTGTATTCTTTAGCTGAAACATCTCGAAACAGTATTGTTGTTATTCTTGTTAGACTGTGGAGAGGGCTACAAGTTTGTGACAAAAATGTAGTTGTTTATAGTGAAAAAGGATGTACAGTAATCCCTCCTCCATCGCGGGGGTTGTGTTCCAGAGCAACCCGCGAAATAAGAAAATCCGCGAAGTAGAAACCATATGTTTATATGGTTATTTTTATATTGTCATGCTTGGGTCACAGATTTGCACAGAAACACAGGAGGTTGTAGAGAGACAGGAACGTTATTCAAACACTGCAAACAAACATTTGTCTCTTTTTCAAAAGTTTAAACTGTGCTCCATGACAAGACAGAGATGACAGTTCTGTCTCACAATTAAAAGAATGCAAACATATCTTCCTCTTCAAAGGAGTGCGTGTCAAGAGCACTGAATGTCAGAGAGATAGAGAAAAGCAAACAAATCAATAGGGCTGTTTGGCTTTTAAGTATGCGAAGCACCGCGGCACAAAGCTGTTGAAGGCAGCAGCTCACACCCCCTCCGTCAGGAGCAGGGAGAGAGAGACAGTTAAAAAAATCAATACATGCCCTTCGAGCTTTTAAGTATGCGAAGCACCGTGCAGCATGTCCTTTCAGGAAGCAGCTGCACAAAAGATAGCAACGTGAAGATAATCTTTCAGCATTTTTAGACGAGCGTCCGTATCGTCTAGGTGTGCGAACAGCCCCCCTGCTCAATCCCCATACGTCAGGATCAGAGAAAGTCAGCGCAAGAGAAAGAGAAAAGTAAGCCGGGTAGCTTCTCAGCCATCTGCCAATAGCGTCCCTTGTATGAAATCAACTGGGCAAACCAACTGAGGAAGCGTGTACCAGAAATTAAAAGACCCATTGTCCGCAGAAATCCGCGAACCAGCAAAAAATCCGCGATATATATTTAAATATGCTTACATATAAAATCCGCGATGGAGTGAAGCCGCGAAAGGCGAAGCGCGATATAGCGAGGGATCACTGTACAGCTGTGGCCAAAAGTTTGGAGAATGACACAAGTGTTGGTTTTCACAAAGTTTGCTGCTTCAGTGTTTGTAGATCTTTTTGTCAGATGTTTCTATGGTAGACTGAAGCAGAATTACAATCATCTCAGAAGTTTTGTTTTATTGACAATTCCATTCAGTTTATGCAAAGAGTCCATATTTGCAGTGTTGTCCCGTCTTTCTTTTTCAAGACCTCTGCAGTTCGCCCTGTCAGGCTGGCAATCAGCTTCTGGGCCAAATCCTGACTGATGGCAGCAGCCCATTCTTGCATAATCAATGCTTGGAGTTTGTCAGAATTGGTGGGTTTTTGCCTCTTGAGGCTTGACCACAAGTTCTCAATGGGATTAAGGTCTGGAGAGTTTCCTGGCCATGGACCCCAAATTTCGATGTTCTGTTCCCCGAGTCACTTAATTCTCACTTTGGCCTTATGGCCCGGTGCTCCATCATGCTGGATTGTTCATTGTTGGTCACCAAACTGTTCTTGGATGGTTGGGAGAAGTTGCTCTTGGAGAATGTTTTGGTCCCATTCTTTATTCATGGCTCAAGATTGGGGCACCACAATGCAGAGCTTGCTCAGGAATGGCAGCTGGCATGTGGGAGTGAGGCAAAGACTTTTGGAGGATGGCCTGGTGGGTGTCAAGAAGGACAGCAAAGAAGCCAAGAAAAACATCAGGGACAGACTGATATTCTGGGATTGGACTGCTTGGGTCAAGTCATTGTCTCTAATGAATCCCCTTTCCGATTGTTTGGGGCATCCAGAAAAAAGAGAAGAAAAGGTGAGTGGCGCTACCATCAGTCCTGTGTCACACCAACAGTAAAGCATCCTGAGACCATTCATGTCACGTTGGGTTGCTTCTCCACCAAGGTAGTGGGCTCACTCACAATTTGGCCTAAGAACACAGCCATGAATAAAGAATGGGACCAAAACATTCTCTGAGAGCAACTTCTCCCAACCATCCAAGAACAGTTTGGTGACCCACAATGCCTTTTCCAGCAAGATGGAGCACCGGGCCATAAGGCGAAAGTGAGAACTAAGTGGTTCTGGGAACAGAACATCGAAATTTGGGGTCCATGGCCAGGAAACTCCCCAGACCTTAATCCCATTGAGAACTTGTGGTCAAAGAATAACCCACAAATTCTGACAAACTCCAAGCATTGATTATGTCAAGAATGGGCTGCCATCACTCAGGATTTGGCCCAGAAGTTGATTGACAGCCTGCCAGGGCAAATTACAGAAGTCTTGAAAAAGAAAGAAGGGCCAACACTGCAAATATGGACTCTGTGCATAAACTTAATGGAATTGTCAATAAAAGCCTTTGAAACTTCTGAACTGCTTGTAGTTCTACTTCAGTCTACCATTGAAACATCTGACAAAAAGATCTAAAAACACTGAAGCAGTAAACTTTGTGAAAACCGACACTTGGGTCATTCCCCAAACTTTTGGCCTCAACTGTATTAATTCAAAACAGGACTTACATGTAAGGGCTTTTTGTATTCCTAAAATACTCCAATGTTGCCTGTTGAGACATCCAATGTCCAAACTCCTCTTCAGCAGCGGCCATCTACTGTATGGAGGAGCTGTAATGGTGTCCCTACATTGGTGTGATTTTGCTGATACAGAAAAGAAAATGGTTATGCTTCTGGGGTTTTATAATTTCTTTGAGCTTTATAAATGTACTAGCAAAATACCTGTGCTTTGCAGCGGAGAAGTAGTGTGTTAAAGAAGTTATGAAAAAGAAAAGGAAACATTTTAAAAATAACGTAACATGATTGTCAATGTAATTGTCATAGGCTTATTTTAGTATTGAGAGTGAATTTGATGATTGTAAAGAGTTTAATTTATGATTGTAAATGTTGTGTATGAGGAATGCACATTTTTAGGCAGGGAGCCAACCGTGTGGTAGATGCGCGGACAGCGGCCGTGCGGAAAAAGGAAAGGGGACCGGGGATGGCCCTTGTGTGTCTCTGCCGTGAAATAAATCCTCTGTTAATGGAAATATGGAATGAAACGGCCAAAAGGAGAGGTCAATTCCGAAAGTTCCATACGGCATAATGGTGAGAACCGCCAAAATAAAGATGTTACTTTCGAAAGTTCATTATGGGGCACGGCGTGAAATGAAACACACTTAGCATTTGTAAGTACAGTGTAAAGGATGAGCATGGGAAATTTGGGCTTCCTACGTATATTGGAAGAGAGAGAGAGAGAGAGAGAGAGAGAGAGAGAGAGAGAGAGAGAGATAGATAGATAGATAGATAGATAGATAGATACTTTATTAATCCCAAGGGGAAATTCACATACTCCAACAGCAGCATACTGATAAAGACAATATTAAATTAAAGAGTGATAACAATGCAGGTATAACAGACAATAACTTTGTATAATGTTAACGTTTACCCCCCCCGGGTGGAATTGAAGAGTCGCATAGTGTGGCGGAGGAACGATCTCCTCAGTCTGTCAGTGGAGCAGGACGGTGACAGCAGTCTGTCGCTGAAGCTGCTCCTCTGTCTGGAGATGATCCTGTTTAGTGGATGCAGTGGATTCTCCATGATTGAGAGGAGTCTGCTCAGCGCACGTCGCTCTGCCACAAATGTCAAACTGTCCAGCTCTGTGCCTACAATACAGCCTGCCTTCCTCACCAGTTTGTCCAGGCGTGAGGCGTCCCTCTTCTTTATGCTGCTTCCCCAGCACACCACTGTGTAGAAGAGGGCGCTCGCCATAACCGTCTGATAGAACATCTGCAGCATCTTATTGCAGATGTTGAAGGACGCCAGCCTTCTAAGGAAGTATAGTCGGTTCTCTCCTTTCTTACACAGAACATCAGTATTGGCAGTCCAGTCCAGTTTATCATCCAGCTGCACTCCCTGATATTTATAGGTCTGTACCCTCTGCACACAGTCACCTCTGATGATCACGGGGTCCAGGAGGGGCCTGGGCCTCCTAAAATCCACCACCAGCTCCTTGGTTTTGCTGGTGTTCAGGTGTAGGTGGTTTGAGTCGCACCATTTAACAAAGTCCTTGATTAGGTTCCTATACTCCTCCTCCTGCCCACTCCTGATGCAGCCCACGATAGCAGTGTCATCAGTGAACTTTTGCATGTGGCAGGACTCCGAGTTGTAGTGGAAGTCCAATGTATATAGGCTGAACAGGACCGGAGAAAGTACAGTCCCCTGTGGCGCTCCTGTGCTGCTGACCACAATGTCAGACCTGCAGCTCCCGAGATGCACATACTGAGGTCTGTCTGTAAGATAGTCCACGATCCATGCCACCATGTATGAATCTACTCCCATCTCTGCCAGCTTGTCCCTAAGGAGCAGAGGTTGGATTGTGCTGAAGGTGCTAGAGAAGTCCAGAAACATAATTCTTACAGCACCACTGCCTCTGTCCAAGTGGGAGAGGGATCGGTGTAGCATGTAGATGATGGCATCCTCTGCTGCCACCTTCTCCTGGTATGCGAACTGCAGAGGGTCGAGGGCATGGCAGACCTGTGGCCTCAGGTGGTAAAGCAGCAGCCGCTCCATGGTCTTCATCACATCACTTCATCTTCATCTATATATACAGTTTAGGGCACAGGTGTCGAACTCTGGTCCTCGAGGGCTGCAGTAGCTGCATGCTTTCATTCTAACCTTCTTCTTCATTAGTGAGCCGTTTTTACTGCTAATTAACTTCTTTTGCTTTAGTTTTAATTAACTTGTCTCAGGTCCCTTAATTGTCTCTTTTTCCTTAATTAATAGCCAAACATTAATGAGACATCAAACAAGCTACCATATGACCAGCTCACCTGCGCCCATCACACAATATCTGACAATAAATAAAGGTGAAGGTCTCAGTAAGGTTGATCTCTCAGGTCACCAAAACATTTTGAAAATGTTCTTAGAAAAAAAACAGAACAATAAACAGATTTGGAAATGTCTTCTGTGGCAGAATGAGAGCAGCAACAAGCCATTGAATTAAATAACGGGCTTAATTAACAGCAAGAATCAGCTTCTCATTAAGAGACTGTATGGAGTGAAATTGGTTGGAGTTTGAAATCCCAGTTTAGCTGTTGGCTCGTTTCACGTCTCATTTCTGTTTGGCTGCCATTTAATGAAGAAAGGAATCAATTCACAGGACTGACTCCTTAAAAACAGGGCTATTGAAATGAAGGGAAAAGGAGTTAATTAGCAGTGAAAACTGGTCACTGATTAGGAAAAGGGTTAGAATGAAAACCTGTAGCCACTGCGGCCCTCCAGGCTCGGAGTTCGACACCCCTGGTTTAGGGGGTACACCCGTTTCCCCCCCCCTTGGGTGTTGCAATAGGACATGAAACATACCTAAGTTTTGTAAGTACACTGCGAGGAATGAGCACTTGATATTTCAGCTTCCCGCCTATATGGAAAAATGGAGAATTAGTGAAAGAGTCAGTGAGGGCTTTGCCTTTTATATGTAGAGATTTCTGAGCTCACATGTTTTTCTGCGGTTTAAAATTACAGAGAGTCCCTTGCATCTTTGGTTTCCTGTTTCCATTTTGTTTTAGAGTTGCTAATTTATTTTTCATGATATTTTGATTTACAGTAACCCCTCGCTATATCGCGCTTCGCCTTTCGCGGCTTCACTCCATCGCGGATTTTATATGTAAGCATATTTAAATATATATCGCGGATTTTTTGCTGGTTCGCGGATTTCTGTGGACAATGGGTCTTTTAATTTCTGGTACATGCTTCCTCAGTTGGTTTGCCCAGTTGATTTCATACAAGGGACGCTATTGGCAGATGGCTGAGAAGCTATCCGGCTTACTTTCTCTCTCTCTTGCGCTGACTTTCTCTGATCCTGACGTAGGAGGATTGAGCAGGGGGGCTGTTCACATACCTAGACGATACGGACGTTCGTCTAAAAATGCTGAAAGATTATCTTCACGTTGCTACCTTCTGTGCAGCTGCTTCGTGAAGCGACATGGTGCACGGTGCTTCGCATACTTAAAAGCTCGAAGGGCACGTATTGATTTTTGCTTGTTTGTTTTTCTCTGTCTCTCTCTCTCTTTGTCTGCTCCTGATGGAGGGGGTGTGAGCTGCCGCCTTCAACAGCTTTGTGCCGCGGTGCTTCGCATACTTAAAAGCCAAACAGCCCTATTGATTTGATTGCTTTTCTCTCTCTCTCTGACATGCTCTGTTCCTGATGCGCACTCCTTTGAAGAGGAAGATATGTTTGCATTCTTTTAATTGTGAGACGGAACTGTCATCTCTGTCTTGTCATGGAGCACAGTTTAAACTTTTGAAAAAGAGACAAATGTTTGTTTGCAGTGTTTGAATAACGTTCCTGTCTCTCTACAACCTCCTGTGTTTCTGCGCAAATCTGTGACCCAAGCATGACAATATAAAAATAACCATATAAACATATGGTTTCTACTTCGCAGATTTTCTTATTTCGCGGGTGGCTCTGGAACGCAACCCCCGCGATGGAGGAGGGATTACTGTATAACATAATGCCATTTTGTTTTGTTTTTTTGTGGGCAGTGCCATTTTGGTAAACCATTGCCATGATGCAATGTCCTGCTGCTTAGAGTGTGGCCTGGAACTGGCGTCAAGTGACGCCATCGGTGAGACCCCATATAAACAAATAACTCCGTCTCCACATTTGTGGTCACTCTCTGAAGTAGCAAGCAGACTTTGGTTCATGTTCTGGTTCTGTAGAAGGATAGGCTTGATTGATTGGTTTTGGCATATGGCTCATCTCTCGACCCGTTTTTCATTGTCCTTATGGTCTGACACTTTTCCACCTCCTGGCACTGCAGAAATAAAAAGAATCACAAAACAGTCTTTACTTGAATTTAATTAGCAAATTTCATGAGATAAGAGAGCAAAACTCTCCTTAACCATCCTATTAAATGTTACCAAGTGGGTCTCAATGTCCAAGGAAGGCACAGGTAAAAGATGGTATTAGGCTAAACGTCACTTTATTAATTAGCACAAATGTAGCAACAGTTGCACCCAATCATTAAAAAATGAAGAATAATGCTCAATGCTATTTTTTAAGTCAAAGTTAATTCTTCACAAAAATGGCATGTATATATACATTTGCCACGTTGTAACACGCTGACACGAGACGATCACTACCGCTAATCTGTCCTAGGTGACGGGAGATGATAAAAGGATAGGCCAATATCACACCCTAATAAATTTCCCGTATACCCCTTATTCTACACGGTTCAGTCCCCTAATGCCGATGCATTTATAGCCCACAAAAAACTAATAGTCAATCTCTATCATCACATAAAAGCAGCGTTTCTCAACCTTTAAGTAAAATTTATTCCTATATATTTTTTGCTGTCGATACACCACTACAAGTTTAAAATTTCCCTACGAATAGCGAAATTACGCCACATATGGCAACATTTAGGGGGGTGCGCCCCACAGTTTGAGAACCGCTGAAAAGAATATCTATCCATCCCTCCATTATCCAACACGGGGGTCTGCTGGAGCCAATTGAAAAGAATATATTACATAAAATAAAAAAAGAATACAATACCTTACATATGCACCCCCTATCCCAACCCTAAATAACCTGTATATGTGGTGCTACAAATATATACATATATATATACAATAACACTATTCCTTCCCCCAGTTCCCCTTCCAGAGATTGTAAATAGGTCCACAGTTGTCCACAGTTCTGCCCCCCTGATGCCGTCAGGCGAAACCAGGAGTTCTGTCAATTGCGGACTCCTAGTCCAATCAGATCTTCGCCATTAAAGACATTCAGTCAGACTTGCGCCATGATACAATACAGAAAGTCCTTTGATACAGCTCACCCGAGTCCATAGGAAAATTGCGGAACGTTCATTTTCCCGATCAAAAGAATCACTTCCACAATTTTGACAGGACTGTAGGAGCTCCTGGTCTTCGTTACATGGCCCGTGCAGTAACTGATCTGTTTTTCTGCTCCGGTTTTCTTTTTCTCTATCCTCTTCTTCTTCTTCTCCTCTCTTTAAAACGGCGCGCTTTATGCAAATCACTCCCCGAAAGAAAAAAATGAAACCGGAAGTTCCGCCTCTGGAGCACCGCTGTCGATCTCCGGAGGTAAAAATGATCCCCACAGCACCCGATCGACAGTAGAAAACATGTTATATTTATGTGGCAGCGCTACAATGTGACACTATGTTCTAAAGCAAAGCATTGTCTATAAATTTTAAAAAAGTATTTTGCCTGCACTGGTGCTTTGTAATGATGGCAATGGGGCAACGCAGCACTGCTGGAAAATAAAATCCTAAAAACGCAGTGGCGTAGCTAGGGGCGGGCGGAGGGGGCGATACATTTTTGGGGGTGGCATTATTGTCCAAAAGGCTTAGAACAAAATATCACTCATGAATGAATTCTCTGATTTTCATCCACAAAAGCTTCATAAATCATTTTCAGACGGTCCTTCTGTGACGGCATCAGACACAGCAGTTGAAATTTATGAGGCAATAATAACAAAAATAAACAGAAACATTAGATAGATAGATAGATAGATAGATAGATAGATAGATAGATAGATAGATAGATAGATAGATAGATAGATAGATAGATAGATAGATAGATAGATAGATAGATAGATAGATACTTTATTAATCCCAAGGGGAAATTCACAAATTCATTACACGGAAAATAATTTCTAGGAAGATAAAAAACTAATTCACAATGTATAATTTCGTTTCGTTAACAATCCGAATGCATTCTTGCTCACTTGTACACCAAACCGGTTCAGATTTTCGCAGCGTAATTATTTTAAACTAATAATCAGAACACAGCTTATCAGTGCGTCTATACTATATTCTTGTCTAGTTGATGCTTATAAATAATTATAAGTGAAAAGAATATTGCTGTTTCTATATATATAAATAAATCTATGCAAAATGTATCTTAATTTTTCTCTATACGTCATTTTAATTTTCCATTTAAATAGGTTAACATATTCAGATACGTTGGAGGGTGGCAAATTGAAGCCCCGCCCCGCCCCGTAACTCGAGCTACGCCACCGTAAAAACGTACTGAATATATCCACTTTGAAGCGACAGCAACAACATTTATTTCTATAGCACATTTTCATACAAAAGATGTAGCTCAAAGTGCTTCGTATGATGAAGGAAGAGAAAAAAAGAAAAAAAAAAAAAACTATACAGTAAAAATACAATTAGACAACACTAATTAACACAGAATAAAAGTAAGGTCTGATGGCCAGGAGGACAGAAAAAAACAAAAAAAAAAACCCTAGACGGCTGGAGAAATAAAAAACAAAATCTGCGACAAAAGTTTCACTATGGACAAATACGCCTTCTATGTTTCTGACACGTTTCTGACGACAAAAAGAAATTGGAAATAATAATTTTCTCGCATATTCCTGGTGCTATTTTTCTGGAGTTAAGGATGTGTTTTCCATTTGCTTGTGTCATAGCAGCGAGTTCATATAAATACAGAATTAAATCAACACAACACCAAACACGTGGTAGAAAGTCGTACTGTAATTTTTGTCTTTTGAGAGGACTAGGGGGCTTCGCCCACCCCCGGGTTTGGTTAACCGGATATACAATTTAAAGAGACTGTTATTTTGGGAATTGTTACACATGGATTATTTTTACTTTTACTTTAAAACTTTAGTAAAAACAATATTTGGAATTAACTTTTCTTCAAAATCGCATTGAATTATGATTCCGTGTTTGGACTTTCATCATGACAACGTGACGTATAACTGCCTGTGAGTGAATATCGTTTCTTTATCTCTAATAAATAAAACGACTTTTTCGGATGTTTGTTCATGCTCTTTCTTCTTCGCTTTGTCGTTGACGTATTATCTAGAATGTTTAAAATTATTGTCCTGATAAAATGTATAAGAGCTGAGAGCGCAGGAAGTGTGTCTGACAAAAGCATTCACACGACTGTGTTTAGATGATTGTGATCTTGTTTGAAAATAGTTGTAAGTATTGCGTGACTTGAAAGAATCTCATGTTAAAAGTCTCCATCTCCCGGGACTTCATACTGCACCAGCGTTTTTGGAATCTTTTAATTCTCGCTGGCAACACGGGTTAGACGATCTACAAGTCTCCAATTTAAAGTTTAAATCTGAACAATATACAGTGAACCCTCGTTTATCACGGTTAATCCGTTCCAGACTCTACCGCGATAAATCAATTTTCGTGAAGTAGGACTCTTTATTTATAAATTGAACATTTTCGCAGTTAGAGTATAGAAAACCTGTTTATGACCTTCTAAATATGTTTTTTAACATTATTAGAGCCCTCTAGACATGAAATTACACCCTTTAGTCACCATTACACTCGTATTACCAAATATATTAGACAAAATAAGAGAAAAAGACATATTAGACATTACAAATATCATATTATTATTATTATTATTGTACTGTACATTTAATTACGCACACACACAGTTCTTACACACAACCACTAACCTATGAAGGCACGACCTCAGTAGGAGAGTCATCAGGTGTTGCAGTATCTTCAGCAGGTGCGTCGTTGTCTTCTTCCGCTGAAGGAGTACTAGGAGTAGGCAGTGGGTGTCCGGGTGCGCGGCTGAAGAACATCTTGATAGGCAGTTGCTGGCGCTGTCTTTTCATATGCGTGAGGAGGCTTTTGTAGGGTATTGCCATCTTTTATCATATCCAAGAGTTTCACCTTCTCCTGGATGGTACGCATCTTCCTCCGGCGCTTAGTTTCATTGTCAGAAGGCTTAGAAAAAGCAGCACGTTTAGGAGCCATCGTGTGGCTTAGATAAAATTTCTCAGAAAGCGCATGCGTAGTGACGTAAGCGTGTATGAGAAAAAATCGCGATAGAGTGAAGCCGCGAAAGTCGAAGTATGATATAGCGAGGGATCACTAGATAGATAGATAGATAGATAGATAGATAGATAGATAGATAGATAGATAGATAGATAGATAGATAGATAGATAGATAGATAGATAGATAGATAGATAGATAGATAGATAGATACTTTATTAATCCCAATGGGAAATTCACATTCTCCAGCAGCAGCATACTGATACAATAAATAATATTAAATTAAAGAATGATAATAATGCAGGTGAAAAAACAGACAATAACTTTGTATAATGTTGAATGTTAACGTTTACCCCCCCGGGTGGAATTGAAGAGTCGCATAGTTTGGGGGAGGAACGATCTCCTGAGTCTGTCAGTGGATTCGATCTATATTTATATATTATATATATAATAATATAATAATTATATATAACATTATAATAATAATATAATATATATATTATATATATATTATTTATATATTTATATAGTATTCAATCTCTTTTCGCTGTTTCACCGAGTAATAATATGCGTTTGTTTGCGCTAATGCGATCTTTACTATCATTTTTTGAGACTTTCAAATTTTCGTACTTCCATTACCTCTAACCTGCTCTGCATGTTGTGGCGTATGACCCAGACACAGACAGGCAGACACGTTTAAATTACCCCACACACGTTTATTTTGGGTTTCCATCTTCACTCACAGACCCCAATACACCCACAGTCCTTGGCCAACACAATGCCTTTGTCTTTTTCTTCAGACTGCCTCCTTCTTCCTCCTTCTTCCTCCTCCTGAGACCTTGTCCTCTCTTCCACCCGACTCAAATCATCATGCGAAGGGAGGCGGCCCCTTTAAATAAGCACTCAGATGTGCTCCAGGTGCGTCCCCAGCAATCTCCTACTGACACACCCTTGTGTGGCGGAAGTGTCGGCTGTATCCCCAGAAGCACTCCGGGTGTCCCTGTACCTCTTCCCCCCAGCACTTCCTGGTGTTGCGGAAGTGCTGAGGTCCAGGGTCCTCCAGGTATTGGGGTCCCCCTGGCGGGGACCACAGGCCCCTACAAGGTCGAGCTTCCCAGCTCTGTACCCATGGCCCCCAGGGCGGTCGCCCCCTTGAGGTCTGGAGGAGGCACAAACCCTCCTCCGGTCTTCTCAGGTGTCCCGGCTGGGTACCACCCCCATCCGGGTACCACAAGGTGTACCGCGCCAACATTTTTGAATTCTCTATGACGTTCTACTTTGTCATCTACTCTATGTCCTCTCTTTCCAGCCCCTGGGCCTGGTTAAATCTCTTTCTTGCAGGACGTATAAGTGTCTCTCCGAGAAAATCACGTCTCATCTCCTTCCAAGATTTTTTTTGTATAATAGAGAGAAACCACACCCTGGAGTTTGAAAGGCTTATTGTGGAGGGTGTGGCGGGTGACCGGGTCCTAAACCCGGCCGGGATGCCCCATCTACTTATGTTCCGGGGGAGCAGCCATGGGCTCCTCAGTACCTCCCCCAGGACACTTGATGGCAGCCTCCCTGGCTGACGACGTTCCATGGGAGATGGAGTTCTCCACAACCCTGTGGAGATCTGGGGTGGCTGCCAGGGGGTGCTGAATGGATCCTGGAGCCAGCCTGGACAACTCTACAGCCCTGCCCGGAAGTGCAATCAGGAACAGGTGATCAAGCACCTGGAGCACTTCCGGGTGGACTATAAAAAGGACAGGTAACCACTACTCAGGGTCAGAATCGGGAGGAAGAGGATGAGGTTGCCTGGGAGGAGTGGTAGTGCCGCCAAAGGAAGGATTGTGTTGTGTGGAGTTAAGTGCTTTTGGGAGTGTGTATTGCCCGTGGGGTTCACGGGGAAGACGTGCCCCACAAGTGAAGAAAAATAAAAGTCCTTTGTGTTTTACACATGCCTCAGTGTGAGTCTGTGTCGGGTTGGGCGCAATACAGCGTCCATATCACAAGGGACTAGCACTGAGGTAGCACACGCAGCTGGTGTACTTTTAAAATGGCTGACTCTCATAATATTGTTGTTATTTTGTTTGAAAATGGCATATCTACACTTGTAATCTCAAGACATTGATCATTGTTGGCATGGAGCTGGACAGTTTAACATCTGTGGCAGAGCGAAGGGCGCTCAGCAGGCTCCTACCAATTATGGAGAATCCACTGCATCCACTTAATAGTATCATCTCCAGACAGAAGAGCAGCTTCAGCGACAGCTTCTGCTCCACTGACAGATTGAGGAGATCGTTTCTCCCCCAAACTATGCGACTCTTTAATTCCACCCAGAGGGGTAAATGTTAACATTCAACATTATACATAGTTATTGTCTGTTTTTCTGTTTTTCACCTGCATTGTTATCATTCTTTAATTTAATATTATTTATTGTATCAGTATGCTGCTGCTGAAGAATGTGAATTTCCCATTGGGATTAATAAAGTATCTATCTATCTATCTATCTATCTATCTATCTATCTATCTATCTATCTATCTATCTATCTATCTATCTATCTATCTATCTATCTATCTATCTATCTAATCTGTCCCAGTGGTGTGTCTCTCTGGTAGTGGTGATGGGCATTAGAACCATGTAATGCTACTTCTTGGTGCCACAGATGTGGGTAAGTTTAGGTGCCTCAGATCCTTTGTTAAAAGAAGTTCAGTGCACAGAGAGATGAATAGAATGATGGACTTGGGCAGATGGAATCAGACTGAGTGATCTGTCACTACTGACCTCCGCAGTCCTAGTATTTCAAAGTGTGTGTTTTTATGTATGGTATGGTTGTGTATTAAAGTGTGAAATTGGTTTTGTGTTTCAGGCCATTTTTGATCGCAATAGAAAAGATGAACTGCCCACACTGCAACTAGAATGGATTGACAGCATTTGCACTCCACTGTACAAGGTAAGCCTCATTGCCATTCCTGTTTCTTAAATGTTTATTTCATAAAGTTTGTGGATGTACAGTGCATCCGGAAAGTATTCACAGCGCGTCACTTTTTCCACATTTTGTTCTGTTACAGCCTTATTCCAAAATGGATTAAATTCATTTTTTTTCCTCAGAATTCTACACACAACATCCCATAATGACAACGTGAAAAAAGTTTACTTGAGATTTTTGCAAATTTATTAAAAATTAAAGAATTGAGACACCACATGTACATAAGTATTCACATCCTTTGCCATGAAGCTCAAAATTGAGCTCAGGTGCATCCTGTTTCCCCTGATCATCCTTGAGATGTTTCTGCAGCTTCATTGGAGTCCACCTGTGGTAAATTCAGTTGACTGGACATGATTTGGAAAGGCACACACCTGTCTATAGAAGGTCCCACAGTTGACAGTTCATGTCAGAGCACAAACCAAGCATGAAGTCAAAGGAATTGTCTGTAGACCTCCGAGACAGGATTGTCTTGAGGCACAAATCTGGGGAAGGTTACAGAAACATTTCTGCTGCTTTGAAGGTCCCAATGAGCACAGTGGCCTCCATCATCCGTAAGTGGAAGAAGTTCGAAACCACCAGGACTCTTCCTAGAGCTGGCTGGCCATCTAAACTGAGCGATCAGGGGAGAAGGGCCTTAGTCAGGGAGGTGACCAAGAACCTGATGGTCACTCTGTCAGAGCTCCAGAGGTCCTCTGTGGAGAGAGGAGAACCTTCCAGAAGGACAACCATCTCTGCAGCAATCCACCAATCAGGCCTGTATGGTACAGTGGCCAGACGGAAGCCACTTCTTAGTAAAAGGCTTATGGCAGCCCGCCTGGAGTTTGCCAAAAGGCACCTGAAGGACTCTCAGACCATGAGAAAGAAAATTCTCTGGTCTGATGAGACAAAGATTGAACTCTTTGGTGTGAATGACAGGTGTCACGTTTGGATGAAACCAGGCACCGCTCATCACCAGGCCAATACCATCCCTACAGTGAAGCATGGTGGTGGCAGCATCATGCTGTGGGGATGTTTTTCAGCAGCAGGGACTGGGAGACTAGTCAGGATAAAGAGAAAGATGACTGCAGCAATGTACAGAGACATCCTGGATGAAAACCTGTTCCAGAGCGCTCTTGACCTCAGACTGGGGCGACAGTTCATCTTTCAGCAGGACAACGACCCTAAGCACACAGCCAAGATATCAAAGGAGTGGCTTCAGGACAACTCTCTGAATGTCCTTGAGTGGCCCAGCCAGAGCCCAGACTTGAATCCGATTGAACATCTCTGGAGAGATCTTAAAATGGCTGTGCACCGACGCTTCCCATCCAACCTGATGGAGCTTGAGAGGTGCTGCAAAGAGGAATGGGTGAAACTGGCGAAATAGGTGTGCCAAGCTTGTGGCATCATATTCAACAAGACTTGAGGCTGGAATTGCTGCCAAAGGTGCATCGACAAAGTATTGAGCAAAGGCTGTGAATACTTATGGACATGGGATTTCTCAGTTTTTTTATTTTTAATAAATTTCCAAAAACCTCAAATAAACTTTTTTCACGTTGTCATTATGGGGTGTTGTGTGTAGAATTCTGAGGAAAAAAATTAACTTAACCCATTTTGGAATAAGGCTGTAACATAACAAAATGTGGAAAAAGTGATGCGCTGTGAATACTTTCCGGATGCACTGTATTGTCCAAAAAGGCTGAACTGCTGCTCATGTTGTGACGGCGTCCCAATCCTGGGCAGTGTTAATAACACGAGGGCAGCAGAGTCCTTGTTGAGTCTTATGGAGTGTCAGGCTTCAGTAAACGGGCCTGCTCCCCACCAAAACCGTTCTGCCAACTCTTTCCTATTAAACCATTCTAAACAGCCTCTTGATCTCTTCGGCTTATACGGTGCCTGAAAAACGGATTCAATCCCTTAGAGGTTTTCACATTTTATTGTACTACATGGATTTGTTTTGGCTGTTTGACGTAAAAGTACTCTTTAATGTCAAAGTGTAAACAGGTACCTGCAAAGTGGTCTAAATAAATTACAAATTTAAAACACAAAATAATTGATGGCATAAGTATTCACACCATCCAAACCTCTAAGCAGCTTCAAGTCCGTATTTAGTTAATGCGCATTAGGCAGCCATTGATTCCATGTGCACAGGCCACCATTAGCTTTGCAGCAACAACAACAACATTTATTTATGTGGCACATTGTCATACAAATGATGAAGCTTTACAGGGAGAAGAAAGAGAAAAAAGACTACATTTAAAAATAAAATTAGGCAATACTAATTAACAAAGAATAAAGTAAGATCCGATGGCCAGGATGGACAGAAAAAAACAAAAACAAACTCCAGACTGGAGAAAAAAAAACAAAATCTGCAGGGGGTCCGAGGCCATGAGACCACCCAGCCCCCTCTAGGCATTCTACCTAACATCAATGACTTCAATCAGTCCTCATTGTGTTCAGGGTTCTCATGGAAGAACTTGATGACGATGGTCATGTGGACCTCTGGCCTTCAATCCCTCAATGTAGGGACATCACGGTGCTTTGATCAGGTGGTGGTGGCGGCAGATCGACAATACAGAAAACTGGAAAAAGAACAGAAGAGAAAGTAGGGGTTAGTATGGATTTCGGAGCCACCATAAATGGCAATGATAATTCAATGCATATACAGAATATCAGGGTTACTCCACCGTATTAGCCTGAATTTCTATCGGTCAGCTATTTCAGATTTGAGGTGCATAACAGCAGAAGGCCGCCCGCCTCACCACTTCTTTTAAGTTTAGCTCTTGGAATTCAAAGCAGACCCTCATTTGAAGATCTAAGGTTACGATTTGGAGTGTAAGATGAGAGACATTCTGAGATAGAGGATGGAGCAGATTATTGAAGGCTTTGCAAACCATCAGCAGTATTTTAAAGTCAATCCTATATGACACAGGTAACCAGTGTAGTGACGCTAAGACTGATGTGATGTGCTCAGATTTTCTTTTCCTAGTTAGGATTCTAGCAGCTCCATTCTGCACTCGTTGTAATCGATTGATGTGTTTTTTTGGGTGGTCCTGAGAGGAGTGCGTTACAGTCATCTAGCCGACTGAAAACAAAAGCATGAACTCATTTCTCAGCATCTTGCAAAGTTACAAAAGATCTAACTTTTGCTATATTAAGTGAAAAAATGAAGTCCTAGTGATCTGGTTAATATGTGATTTAAAATTCAGGTCAGAGTCAATAATTACCCCTAAATTCTTTACCTCCCTCTTGACTTTTAATCCTAATGGATCAAGCATATTTCTAATAACCTCACTATCACTAAAATTTCTGTTTTCTCCTTATTTAGTTTGAGAAAACTACTACCCATCCACTCAGAAACACAAGTAAGACATTGTGGTCAATGAATCAAGAGAGTCGAGGTCATCAGGCGCTATTGATAAATACAGTTGTATGTCGTCAGCATAGCTGTGGTAGCTCACGTTATGCCTTGATGTAATCGCCCATGCAGTTCTTCCCTCAATCTTCTTTGCAGAAGTGCACAAGTGTCATGGTGATTGTGAGAGAACAGCCATCTTCAACTCCAGTCACAAATTCTCTTCTGGATTGAGATCTGCACTGGGACGCCGCCGCTCTGAGACATTAATATTGTCATTTTGAAGCCATGCCTGTGTAGCTTTGGCTTTGTGCTTGGGGTCATTGTCTTGATAAAAAAACAAATTTACTCCCAAAAGTGCTAAGCATCGTTTTCTGTTAATAAGTGTCAAAAAAGCCAAATTAAATTCACTGTGATTCCATGTTGTGTAACAATAAAATGCGAAAACTACCAAGGGCGTGGAAACTTTCCATTGACACTGTAAGCCTTGATTGCTGCCCTTCCGTTCTTTATAAGTCATCAACTTCCTTGTAGAACATTAGAACAATCTGAACAAGAACAGGCCATTCAGCCCAACAAAGCTCACCAGTCCTGTCCACTTATTTCTTCCAAAAAATTGAGTTTTGAAAGTCCCTCACGTCCTCCTGTCCATCACACTACCTGGTCGCTTATTCCAAGTGTCTATCGTTCTTTGTGTAAACAAAATCTTCCTAATGTTTGTGTGAAATTTCCCCTTCACAAGTTTCCAACTGTGTCCCCGTGTTCTTGATGAACTCATTTTAAAGTCACCGTCTCGATCCACCGCACTAATTCCCTTCATAATTTTAAACCCTTCACTCAGCTCTCCTCTTCATCTTCTTTAGTTTAAGCTGTGAAGGCTCAGCTCTTTTAATCTTTCCTCATAACTCATCCCCTGTAGCCCTGAATCAGCCGAGTCACTCTTCTCTGAACCTTTTCTAGCACTGCTAATTACAATAAATACTAATTATTGTAAAATAATTATTAATTATAATTACATTACTGGTCAAAAGTTTTAGAGCATCTCCATTTTTCTTCAGATTTAATCAGCTGAAATGGAATGAATGACCTAAAAAGTTGAAAGCTAACCAGTTAACTGCTAGAGGGATAAATTCAGGTTAGCAGGTTTAGGTTAGCAGAAACAGAAAAAAGAGAAATTTCAGAATATTACAAATGGACCTTTTCAGGGAATAACAATTAGGTTACAACCTACAGATGTTCTGCAGCCATTAAAGTAAATGAAGCCTTGTCAGTTGAAGTCGACAATTTGCTCAGGTGTCCCAACTTCTGTTGATTACTTTAAAACCCTCTGTGTGTCTGTTGGAACAGATTGTGTTACTGCACCCTCTGAGGTACTACTTGGACAATATTCCAGTGATAATGACAAGAAAACGACAATTAATAAGTGAAATGTTGCAGAAGATTATTATCCTTAGAAGTGGAGTCGTTCATTTAGAGAAACTGCAAATAAAATCCAAGTGTCAGTGAGTTCAGTGATGTCCTACACTAGTGGTTCTCAATCTGTGGGGCGGGCCCCCCTAGGGGGGCACGAAGTAACAAAAAGGGGGGCGCGAAGATATGAAAAAAAGAAAACAAGAATTGAAAATATGAAAAATACATCTATTGATACCAAAACAAATGAACTTAAACTACATTCTGATACTAGAAAAGTAAATATAGAGTTAGATAAATGTCAATAAAAGTTAAGTAGTGTGATATTTGCCCAGACACCATCAGACCGACACCGCATCTTTATCAAGAATACCTTTATTTTTCTTCTCCACACAACACAACTCACTGTCCCGCACACCAACACAGTGCCTCTAGCCCCAGTCTCCCTTCTCCTGGGCCTTCTCTCTCCTTGTCCCTGGGCCACCTGCACTCTCTCTCCAGGAGCTTCATCCTGCTCCTGCTCCCGACTCCAGCTCATTGATTGGAGGGAGGCGGCCCCTCTTATCCTCACCCGGATGAGCTCCAGCTGCTCTACCAGACGTCACCTCCTGGTGTGGCGGAAACGTTAGGAGAGCACCCGGAAGCACTCTGGGTGACCCTGGAAGGATCGTCCTCCATGGGTGTAGCAGAAGTAAATAAGTCCCGGGCTCCATGAGGCTCGGGGCGCCCCCAGTCGGTGACCAGAGGCCCCAACGGTCTTGAGCCTCCCTGCTTTCCTTCCATGGGCCTTTTCTACTCCAGGGCGGTTGCCCCCTCGTGGCCCGGAGGACAAATATGCCATAGTCTCGTCCTTCCAGGCGTCCCAGCCGGGTCTGACCCCCAACCATGTACGACAGTAGGTATAATAAAATATGCTTCTATGATATATCATTAAATTAAAAAGAACAAATTGGTATAAGTGGGCTCCTTTCAAAAAAACGTTAGGGGGGCGCGATTAAAACTGTTATGAAAACTCGGGTCGCAAATACTTAAAGGTTGAGAAACGCTGTGCTACACAATCCAAAGGCAACTGGAAACTGGAGGAAACTCTGATAGGACGAGATCTGACAGCGCCAAAGTCACAAGCCAATCAGAAGACGAGTTTCACCAGCTTGATTGATCACAGACGCCTGACAGCACGCCAGCGTCAGCAAAGCTTAACAGTGCAGGCTGAAAAAAAAGCAAATGTCAGTCTCAACTGTGAAGAGGAGGCTTTGTGCTGCAGGTTTGGCAGGGAGAGTGGCCTCCTGTAGACTGGACAAAGTGCAAATGAAACTGCTTCTGCGCTGCATTGTGGCGCAGTGGTTAGGGCAGCTGTCTGACATCTCCAGAGATTTAGGTTCGGGTCACTTTAAAAGTGGCTATCCAGGTGCTACATTTTCCCCACATATTATAGAGACACACAGGTCAGGTTTAACCAGGTGAGTGTGCTCTGTGATGGCGTAGCGCCTATTAAGGGTTTATTAAAGGTTTTAAGGGTTATTTCCTGCCTTGTATCTACTACTGCCGATACTGGCTCCAGCTCCTGGTAATCCTATAAAGTACGGGTGTCAAATTCCGGTCCTGGAGGGCCGCAGTGGCTGCAGGTTTTCATTCTAACCATCTTCTTCATTAGTGTGCTGTTTTTACTACTAATTCACTTCTTTTTGCCTTCATTTTAATTGACGTGACTCAGGCCCCTTAGTTGTTTCTTATTCCTTAATTAGCAACTGTGAGACTTGTCCAGACACCACCAGTTGGAAACCACATCTTTATAAAATTCACATGTTTATTAAACATAATAAGGAGAGGAACACAGTCCCAAACATCAACACAATGCACTCAGCAATACTCACCCCTATTCGGACTTCTCTCTCTCTGTCTCTCTCAGTCCTTGGCTGCCTTTCTTCTCCTCCCGGGAGCTTCGTCCTGCTCCCACTCCCGACTCAAGCTCCCCGACTGTAGGAAGGCGGCCCCTTTTATTCCCGCCCGGATGTGCTCCAGGTGTCTGATGACGTCCTTCCGGCAGCACTTCCTGGTGTGGCGGAAGTGCTGCCCTTTGCACTGGAAGCACTCCGGGCATCCCTGGCAGGTTGTTTTCCACCATCTTGCCAAGTGTGGTGGAAGTAAAGGTTTCCCGGGTTCTACCAGGCTTAAGGCGCCCCCTGGCGGTGGCCACGGGTCCAAATGAGTTGGAATGTCTCTCCTCCTCTCCTGTGGTCCTCTCCTGCTCCAGGGCGGTTGCCCCCTCATGATCCGGAAGACATAAAGGTCACCTTACGGGCCTTCTAGGCGTCCCGGCTGGGTCAGAATCCCAGCCATCTGTGACACAACCAAACAATAAAGAGACACAAAATGAGTCGCCACATGACCGGCTCACCAGTGGCCATCACACAATATCTGAAAATACAGAAAGGTGAAGGTCTCATTCGTGTTGGTCTGCTCAGGTCACCAAAACATCTTGATGGTGTTCTTAGGAAACACATAAAAATCAACAGTTTTGGAAATGTCTTCTGTGGCAAAATGAGAGCAACAACAGGCCATGGAATTAAATAACGAGTTTAGTTAACAGCAAGTATCGGCTTCTGATTCAGAGATTGGTTGGAGTTTGAAATCCCTGTTTAGGTGGTCATCTGTTGGCTCTCTTCACATCTCATTTCTGTTTGGCTGCTGTTGAATGAAGAAACAAATCAACTCAGAGGACTGAATCCTTAAAAACAGGGCTAATTAAAATGAAGGGAAAAGAAGTTAATTAGCAGTGAAAACTGATCACTGATTAGGAAAAGGGTGAGAATGAAAACCTGCAGCCACAGCGGCCCACCAGGCCTGGAGTTTGACACCCCTGCTCTGAAGGATGCAGTTGGTTTTAATGGCTAGTACAGTGTCTAATGCCTTATAGTTTGTTCAGCAGACATTATCATCTAGAGATTGTTAAGGAGTAACGTTTGACGTTTTTGAGAGAGAGATCACTGCTCTGTGTGTTTTAGAGGGTAGCTGAGATAGCACGGCCATGTTCTCTTCTCCCCACGCGGGGGACACTTTTCCGTCGGAGCTGAACACAATCAGATACAGTGCCAACGCTTGTCATTGGAGCATCCCTACCTTCCACTTGGCCAAAGATACCTTGCCAACTTTTTACATTTTTAGCTACACTCTCGTCCCTGATAGCAAAACAAAAAATTTTGTATTTCAAGAGGCCCTCGTATACTGTACTGTGCAAACGTTTTAGGCAGGTGTGAAAAAATGCTGTAAACAAAGAATGCTTTCAGAAATATTAATTATGATTGTTTATTGTTATCAATTTACAAAATGCAAAGTGAGCGAACAAAAGAAAAATTTAAATCAAATCAATATTTGGTGTTCCTACCTTTTGCCTTCAAACCAGCATCAATTCTTATCGATCCACTTGCACAAAGTCAGGGATTTTGTAGGATTCTAGTCAGGTGTCTGATCAACCAATTCTCCTAAACAGGTGCTAATGATCATCAATGTCACACGTAGGCTGAAACACAGTCATTAACTGAAACAGAAACAGCTTCAGACTGGGTGAGGAACAGCCAAACTCTGCTACCAAGGTGAGGTTGTGGAAGACAGTTTCATGTCATGGCAAGATTGAGCACAGCAACAAGACACAAGGTAGTTCTACTGCATCAGGAAGGTCTCTCCCAGACAAAGATTTCAAAGCAGACTGGGGTTTCAAGATGTGCTGTTCAAGCTCTTTTGAAGAAGCACAAAGAAACGGGCAACGTTGAGGATCGTAGACACAGTGGTCAGCCAAGGAAACTTAGTGCAGCAGATGAAAGACACATCAAGCTTATTACCCTTCAAAATCAGAAGATGTCCAGCAGTGCCATCAGCTCAGAACTGGCAGAAACCAGTGGGACCTAAGTGCACCCATCTACTGTCTGGCTAGAAGTGGTCTTCATGGAAGAGTTGCAGCCAAAAAGCCATACCTCTGATGTGGAAACAAGGCCAAGCGACTCAAGTATGCATGAAAACATAGGAACTGGGGTGCAGAAAAATGGCAGCAGGTGCTCTGGACTGATGAGTCAAAATTTTAAATATTTGGCTGTAGCAGATGGCAGTTTGTTCGTCAAAGGGCTGGAGAGCGGTACAATAATGAGTGTCTGCAGGCAACAGTGAAGCATGGTGGAGGTTCTTTGAACGTTTGGGGCTGCATTTCTGCAAATGGAGTTGGAGATTTGGTCAGGATTAATGGTGTTCTCAATGCTGAGAAATACAGGCAGATACTTATCCATCATGCAATACCATCAGGGAGGCGTATGATTGGCCCCAAATTTATTCTGCAGCAGGACAACGACCCCAAACATACAGCCAAAGTCATTAAGAACTATCTTCAGCATAAAGAAGAACAAGAAGTCCTGGAAGTGATGGTGTGGCCCCCACAGAGCCCTGATCTCAACATCATCGAATGTTTCTGGGATTACATGAAGAGACAGAAGGATGTGAGGAAGCCTACATCCACAGAAGATCTGGGGTTAGTTCTCCAAGATGTTTGGAACAACCTACCAGCCGAGTTCCTTCAAAAACTGTGTGTAAGTGTACCTAGAAGAATTGATGCTGTTTTGAAGGCAAAGTGTGGTCACACCAAATATTGATTTGATTTAGATTTCTCTTTTGTTTATTCACTGCATTTTGTTGAATGATGAAAATAAATGATTAACACTTCCATTATTGAAAGCATTCTTTGTTTACAGCATTTTTTCACACCTGCCTAAAAGTTTTGCACAGTACTGTATGAAAGAGAGAGGTTATCAGCAGGCACTGATACAGCGCATTGCTGCCCCCACCACATGACAAACCAACTCAGGATTCCAGATTAGGACCCGAGTGCAGCCATGCAGCGGGTGACACCTCGGCACCACTCAAGTTCAGATGGAGTAGAACCATCCATCCATCCATCCATTTTCCAACCCGCTGAATCCGAACACAGGGTCACGGGGGTCTGCTGGAGCCAATCCCAGCCAACACAGGGCACAAGGCAGGAACCAATCCCGGGCAGGGTGCCAACCCACCGCAGGACACACACAAACACACCCACGGGCCAATTTAGAATCGCCAATCCACCTAACCTGCATGTCTTTGGACTGTGGGAGGAAACCCACGCAGACACGGGGAGAACATGCAAACTCCACACAGGGAGGACCCGGGAAGCAAACCCAGGTCCCCAGATCTCCCAACTGCGAGGCAGCAGCGCTACCCACTGCGCCACCGTGCCGCCCTTGAGTAGAACCAGTGGGAAGGTTTTTATGGTGGCTGGAGTGCCAATTCTGACACCAACCCCCAGGTTTTTCCCTGCAGGTTCGAGGGCCGACATGCAGATTAGCGTCATACCCAGGACGGAGCAATTGCAGGTTAAGGGCCCAACAGAGGCATTTATGGGATTTGACCTGGCAAACTCCCTAGCCTCAGAGCCACCACTCTGCCCAGTATATAATTCTTTAATAATAATTCTTTTACATTTATATAGTGCTTTTCTCACTACTCAAAGCGCTCTCCACACAGGGAGGACCCGGGAAGCGAACCCACAATCTCCTCACTGCAAAGCAGCAGCACTACCACTGCGCCACCTGTGAGGATATGAAAGCTATCAATATAAAGTCAGTCAGTCAGTCATTGTCCAACCCTCTATATCCTAACTACAGGGTCATGGGGGTCTGCTGGTGCCAATCCCAGCCAGCACAAGGTGCAAGGCAGGAACAAACCCCGGGCAGGGCACCAGCCCACCACAGGGCACACACTAGCGACAATTTAGAATCGCCAATGCACCCAACCTGCATGTCTTTGGACTGTGGGAGGAAACCCACGCAGACACGGGGAGAACATGGAAACTCCACGCAGGGAGGACCTGGGAAGCAAACCCGGGTCTCCTAACTGCAAGGCAGCAGCGCTACCCACTGCGCCACCGTGCCGCCCTCATATAAATTAATCTCAATATAAATTACATTTTTAAAATATTTTAATATTGATTTTTAAAGTTTGTCCTGTTTCATTACTACGCGGGCGGAGCTGCTGGGGTTAGGGTTTGAATCCCAGCCTAGTCACCATGTGGAGTTGTCACATGTAGAATAGATAAATTATAACAACTAATCTGGTTTGGCATGACTGAGTGTATGTATATGTGTGTGTGTGTGATGCCCTGAGATGGAGTGGCATAACATTGTGTAATATGGCCCGGATTCTAAGACTTGATTAGGCAGGTGTAATGGATTTAATGAATTACCAATATTAGGGCCTCCTGTTTTTATTATCAATCCTTCCATCCATCCATCCATCCATTATCCAACCCACTATATCCTAACACAGGGTCACAGGGGTCTGCTGGAGCCAGCACAGGGCGCAAGGCAGGAAACAAATCTCCAGGCAGGGCGCCAGCCCACCGCAGGGCATTGTTTTTATTATCCATTATTTAACTGAAGTAAAAGTCTTTTTTGGCAGTAATGGGGAACAGTCAGGCAACGATCCTGGAGGAGCTGCCAGTCCATAACAGATGTATTATCATAATTTTAGGCATGTCATTCATTCATCCATCCATTATCAAACCCGCTATACCCTAACACAGGGTCATGGGGGCCTGCTGGAGCCAATCCTATCCAACACAGGGCGTAAGGCAGGAACAAATCCTCGGGCAGGGCGCCAGCCCACCACAGGGCACACACACACACAAAGCACAATTTAGGATCGCCAATACACCTAACCTGCATGTCTTTGTGCTGTGGGAGGAAACCCACGCAGACACGGGGAGAACATGCAAACTCCAAGCAGGGAGGACCTGGGAAGCGAACCCGGGTCTCTTAACTGTGAGGCAGCAGCGCTACCCAATGTGCCACCGTGCCACCTCATTCATTCAGCCTCCATTTTTTCATTATTCATTTCTATAATTTAGGGTCATAGGGAGGTAAAGTGGGCAGCACGGTGGTGCAGTGGGTAGCGCTGCTTCCTCGCAGTTGGGAGTCCTGGGGACCTGGGTTCACTTCCCGGTTCCTCCCTGCGTGGAGTTTGCATGTTCTCTCCGTGTCTGCGTGGGTTTCCTCCCACAGTCCAAAGACATGCAGGTTAGGTGGATTGGCGATTCTAAATTGGCCCTAGTGTGTGCTTGGTGTGTGGGTGTGTTTGTGTGTGTCCGGCGGTGGGTTGGTACCCTGCCCGGGATTGGTTCCTGCCTTGTGCCCTGTGTTGGCTGGGATTGGCTCTAGCAGACCCCCGTGACCCTGTGTTCGGATTCAGTGGGTTGGAAAATGGATGGTAAAGTTTATCTTGGCAATGATGGGCACCAGACAATCAACCCTCCTGGAAGAGTACCAGTCTGTGGCATATCTATTAGTATATTATCAGTGATCTGCCACTCTTCTGCTTATTTAATTCATGGCCATTATGGTGCTAAATGCAGTCTGATTAATTAGGAATGTTTCCTAAATGTGTGAGACTTCTAGACTCCTTGAAATATCGTCCCAGTTTCTGCCAATGAGTCAGGACTTTTGGGACTGAGCATCTCAATTATAATATTTACTCTTCATGAGCTTTCATGTCTGCCACCCTCTGAAACAACTGGCGTTAAACTTCTTTTTTTTTTTTTTTTTTTAATATATATATAAATGATTTTGAAAATCTTTCATCTTTTCTAAAAAGATTATCCTCTTAGGTGTATTTTGTGTTTTTCCACAGGGGTTTTGTAACTAAAAAGACGCTATGAATGCTCAGGAAGTGTGGCAGAATTTCTGCCAAGGTTGGCGGGTTTAAAGAGCTGGCCTTGGCTGGGTTTGTAAAGGTTTCACGTCAACTTGTGTTTTTCATCCGTGGGTGGATGAGAGTCAAAAGGATCTGGCGCTTCCAAGCTTCAGCTCTGCACAGAATACTAATGCGTCCTTACATAATGGCAGCGGGACTTCGGCCCCTGGAACTGCTGTACTTCCGATAGGCTGACATTCTGTTGTGCAGATATAAAGGACTACAAAGGCAACGGGCCATTCATGTCTGCACGGCTCATCAGTTTTCAGCTACAAAATCAATTGCTTATAATTTGAAAAGAAATATTAATTTCCTGTGGAAATGAATGCCGGTGACGTTTTAAAAGATGGCATCTCTAGATCAGCCCACTTTCAGATGTTTAATGTTTTCTGTTCTTGTTGGTTTGTCATTTCTGTCAAGAGTCTTTGCAAGGCCATAATCCACCCTGAAGGTCCTAGAGTGGCCATGTTTAAATGTGCCTCACAATTGCAAATAAAGGATGAATCTCCTGGTGAGGCCATTTGACATGTAGGTAACGGCTGTAATTAGATCATTTAGGTCACCAGAAATGATGTTGTGAAAGGGGTCCCAAGATTTCTAATTTAATCCTTTGCATCTAAACAATTACACTGGCGTGGAGAGCAGTGGTATGTCAACGCCGTAACCACGCTGGCCTCCATTTTCCTTTCCTTCAGAGGTAAATGTCAAAGTGATGCTAACACATGCAGTCCTGATAGCATGCCAAGGCCGGGCAATAAACTAATGATGACAGGGTCAGCCGAAGGCAGAACTGCTTGGTGGTTTACCACCTGTATGGGCTGGAGACCAGAAAACAGGAGACAGAGCTGGAGGTGGCAGAGTTAAAGATGCTAAGATTTGCACTGGGTGTGACGAGGATGGACAGGATTAGAAATGAGGACATTAGAGGGTCAGCTCAGGTTGGGAGACAAAGTCGGAGAGGCGAGATTGCATTGGTTTGGACATGTGCAGAGGAGAGGTGCATGCTGGGTATATTGGGAGAAGGGTGGTAAGGATAGAGCTGACAGGTAAGAGGAGGAGAGGAAGGACTAAGAGAAGGTTTATGGATGAGGTGAGAGAGGACATGCAGGTAATGGGGGTGACAGAACAAGATAACGAGGACAGAAAGGTATGGAAGAAGATGATCCGCTGTGGCAACCTCTAACGGGACCTGCAGAAAGAAGAAGTGTATCAGAGTTAAAGATGCTAAGATTTGCATTGAGTGTGACGAGAATGGACGGGATTAGAAATGAGGACATTTCGGGGTCTACTAAGGTTGGGAGACCAAGTCAGAGAGGCGAGATTGCGTTGGTTTGGACATGTGCAGAGAAGACATGAGGGGTATATTGGGAGAAGGGTGCTAAGGATAGAGCTGCCAGGTAAGAGGAAGAGAGGAAGTCCTAAGAGAAGGTTTATGGATGTGGTGAGAGAGGACATGCAGGTGATGGGTGTGACAGAACAAGATGGAGAGGACAGGAAGATATGGAAGAAGATGATCCACTGTGGCAACACCTAACATGAGTAGCCGAAAGGTGAAGAAGGTACCAGGATAGATTTTAATAATCTGGATTCAGTTTACGAATAAGGACTATAAAAAATCTATAAAATGCTGACTTAACGATGATCAGCTAACTTTATAGTATAGACATAAAATAAAATATTTCACTTGTGATTATCCACAGACGTGAACAAATTTGTCAGTCCCCTTACATGTCATTGAAGAAGTGCTAGATGCCATCTGAAAAGTGGTGAAATGAAAAGCAATTGTCCCCTCTCTACCTGCATGCCTTCGATATGTCATTGAGTAAAGCAAAGTGAATATGATGAGAGATCAAGTATGGCTTCTTCTACAAAGATCTTCTCAAATGGCCTGGACGCATTTGTTGAAACCCGTACACAAGATCATAAAGAACTGGCTTTGAGTGATTTTTCATACTAGCCGTTTTCTTGAATTTGTATCACACACAACTCCAGTGTGAGGAACCGTGAAACACAACACAAGTGAAGGCTGTGGCTGAGGCCCACCAGTGAGCCAGATTGACTTTACAGAGATACAATGTGGAAGAGAGACTGGGCGGCTTTATTAGAATTTGGGACTTGCAAACAATGACAATGTGGAGACTCCACACAGAGAGTGACCTGGTGAGACATTCAAACCAAACACTCTGGATTGTCTGAGGCTGCAAATATCGTTCAGTGGTACCAGGTTAGAGAGAGAAGAGGTTGGATGATGTGGAGATAGTGAATCAGGAAGTGCAATGGATTAGCAAGGAGGAGGTAAGGACAGCGATGAAGAGGATGAAGAATGGAAAGGCCGTTGATCCAGATGACATACCTGTGGAAGCATGGAGGTGTTTAGGAGGGATGGCTGTGGAGTTTTTAACCTGGTGGTTTAATAAAATCTTGGAAAGTGAGAGGATGCCTGAAGAATGGAGAAGAAGTGTACTGGTGCCGATATTTAAGAATAAGGGGGATGTGCAGGACTGTAGTAACTACAGGGGAATAAAATTGATGAACCACAGCATGAAGTTATGGGAAAGAGTAGTGGAAGCTCAGTTAAGAAGTGAGGTGATGATTAGTGAGCAGCAGTGTGGTTTCATGCCAAGAAAGAGCACCACAGATGAGATGTTTGCTCTGAGGATGTTGATGGAGAAGTTTAGAGAAGGCCAGAAGGAGTTGCATTGCGTCTTTGTGGACCTGGAGAAAGCATATGCCAGGGTGAGGAGAGAGGAGCTGTGGTATTGTATGAGGAAGTCGGGAGTGGCAGAGAAGTACATAAGAGTGGCACAGGATATGTACGAGGGACATGTGACAGTGGTGAGGTCTGCGGTAGGAGTGACGGAGGTGGGATTACATCAGGGATCGGCTCTGAGCCCTTTCTTATTTGCATTGTTGATGGACAGGCTGCTGCGGTGGGTTGGCACCCTGCCCAGGATTGGGCCCTGTGTTGGCTGGGATTTGCTCCAGCAGACCCCCGTGACCCTGTGTTCGGATTCAGCGGGTTGGAAAATGGATGGATGGATGGATGGACAGGCTGACAGATGAAATTAGACAGGTGTCCCCATGGACTCTGATGTTTGCGGATGACATTGTGATCTTTAGGGAGAATAGGGAGCAGATTGAGGAGACCCTGGAGAGGTGGAGATAAGCACTAGAGAGGAGAGGAATGAAGGTCAGTAGGACCACCAAGACAGAATACATGTGTGAGAATGAGAGGGAGGTCATTGGAATGGTGAGGATGCAGGGAATTGAGTTGGCAAAGGTGGATGACTTTAAATACTTGGGCTCAACAGTACAGAGTAATGGGGATTGTGGAAGAGAGGTGAAGAGGAGAGTGCAGGCAGGGTGGAGTGGCTGGAGAAGAGTGTCAGGAGTGATTTGTGACAGACGGGTATCAGCAAGAGTGAAAGGGAAGGTCTACAGGATGGTAGTGAGACCAGCTGTGTTATATGGCTTGGAAACGGTGGCACAGGAGACAGAGCTGGAGGTGGCAGAGTTAAAGATGCTAAGATTTGCATTGGGTGTGACGAGGATGGACAGGATTAGAAATGAGGACATTAGAGGGTCAACTCAGGTTGGGAGACAAAGTCAGAGAGGTGAGATTGCGTTGGTTTGGACATGTGCAGAGGAGAGATGAGGGGTATATTGGGAGAAGGGTGCTAAGGATAGAGCTGCCAGGGAAGAGGAGAAGAGGAAGACCTAAGAGAAGGCTTATGGATGTGGTGAGAGAGGACATGCAGGTGATGGGGCTAACAGAACAAGATGGAAAGGACAGGAAGATATGGAAGAAGATGATCCGCTGTGGCAACCCTTAACATGAGTAGCTGAAAGATGAAGAAGGTACCAGGTTAGATTTTAATAATCTGGATTCATTTTATGAATAAGGACTATAAAAAATCTATAAAATGCTGACTTAATGATGATCAGCTAACTTTATAGTATAGACATTAAATAAAATACTTCACTTGTGATTATCCACAGACGTGGACAAATTTGTCGGTCCCCTTACATGTCATTGAAGAAGTGCTAGATGCCATCTGAAAACTGATGAAATGAAAAGCTATTGTCCCCTCTCTACCTGCATGCCTTTGATATGTCATCGAGTAAAGCAAAGTGAATGTGATGAGAGATCAAATATGGCTTCTTCTACAAAGATCTTCTCAAATGGCCTGGACGCATTTGTTGAGACCCATACAAAAGATCATAAAGAACTGGCTTTGAGTGATTTTTCATACTAGCCGTTTTCTTGAATTTGTATCACACACATCTTCAATCGGGAAATAAGTCATTCAGCTGATTTAAATGGAGAAAAGTCGTCACAGTGCTGTTTGGTGTCATCGTGTGTCCCACACTGAACATGGACCAGAGAAAGCAAAGGAGAGAGTTGTTTGAGGAGATCAGAAGGAAAATGACAGACAAGCATGTCAAAGGCAAAGGCTAGAAGACCACCATCTCCAAGCAGCTTGTTGTTCCTGTGACGATGGTTGCAAATAAGTTTAAGGTCCATGGGACTCTATCCAGCCGCCCTGGATGTGGCCGCAAGAGGAAAATCAACACCAGAATAGACGGAAGGAGAGTGAGAATGGCAGACGAAAAGCCAAGGACAACTTCCAAAGAGATACAAGCTGAACTCCAAGGTTGAGGTCCATCAGTGTCTGATTGCACCATTTATTTGTTTTTGAGTGACAGTGGGCTCAATGGAAGAAGACCCAGGAGGACTCCACTGCAGGATAAACATTAAAACGCCAGAAAGGAATTTGCTAAGATGCATATTGACGAGCCACAATGCTTTTGGGAGAATGTTCTTTGGACAGATGAGACACAACTGGACCTTTTTTGGCAGTTCTGTGTCCACAGGTGAAAAATGAAGCTTTCAAAGAAAAATAACAGCAGACCTACTGTGATGCATAGAGGGGGCTTGCTTTTAGATAGATAGATAGATAGATAGATAGATAGATAGATAGATAGATAGATAGATAGATAGATAGATAGATAGATAGATAGATAGATAGATAGATAGATAGATAGATAGATAGATAGATACTTTATTAATCCCAAGGGGAAATTCACAGTTTATTCACGCTGATGTTTTGGGGCTGCTTTGCTGCGTCTGGCACAGGGTACATTGAGTCTGTGCAGGGAACAATGAAATCTCAAGACATTCTGGAGCGAAATGCACCACCCAGTGTCAGAAATCTCCGTCTCAGTCACAGGTCATGGACCCTCCAAAAGAATAAGGAGCCAAAACACACAGCTAAAAAGCCCCCAAGAATGATAAAGAACAAAACACCGGACTATTCTGACGTGTCCTCCTATGTCAGCCCTGATTTGAATCCTATGGAACATCTATGGAAAGAGCTGAAACATGCAGTCTGGAAAAGTCCCCCTTTAGATCAGGGGTCACCAACTCTGGTCCTGGAGGACCACCGTGGCTGCAGGTTTTCATTCTCACCCTTTTCTGAATGAGTGACCTGTTTTTGCTGCTAATTAACTTCTTTTGAACTCATTTTAATTGACCTGCCTTTGAAGACTTAGACCCCTTAATTGTTTCTTTTTCCTTAATTAGCAGCTAAACAATAACGAGATACAAAATGAGCCAAAAGAACTGGTGTCCAAAGTAGAATATCTGAAAATAAAGAAAGGTGAAGGTCTCAGGAATGCTGATCTGCTCAGGTCCACAAAACATTTTACCAAAGCTCTTAGAAAAGAGAAAATCAAGAATTTTGGAAATGTCTGCTATTGCACCACGAGAGCAGCAACAAGCCACAGAATTAAAGAACGAGTTTAATTTACTCCTCCATACAACTAAGGTGGTGACTTTATATCATTATGGAGGTTAATTTATTTCCAGTTCAATCTCCATTGCTGTGAAAACTTATGTAATTAACCCTTTCATGCAGGTTAGGTGGATTGGCAATCCTACATTGTCCCTAGTGTGTGTAGGTGTGTATGTGTGCCCTACCAAGGGTTTGTTTCCTGCCTTGCTCCATGTGTTGGCTGGGATTGGCTCCAGCAGACCCCCGTGACCTTGTAGTTAGGATATAGCGGGTTGGATAATAGATGGATGGATGGGAGCCAACAGAAGACCAACTATGTCAGGGCCTCAAACTCCAACCAATTTCATTCCAACCAGCTGCTTAATGAGGCGCCGATTCTTGTCGTTGTCATCCAACCCGCTATATCCTAAAACAGGGTGACGGGGGTCCGCTGGAGCCAATCCCAGCCAGCACAGGGCGCAAGGCAGAAACAAATCCTAGGGCGTTACGCCAGCCCACCACAGGGCACACACACCAAAGCACACACCCAGGACAATTTAGGGTCGCCAATGCACAAAACCTGCATGTCTTTGGACTGTGGGAGGAAACCCATGCAGACACGGGGAGAACATGCAAACTCCACGCAGGGAGGACCCTGGAAGCGAACCTCAGGTCTCCTAAATGTGAGGCAGCAGCGCTACTACTGCGCCACTGTGCCGTCTGTTAGCTCCCTCATTTCACAATTCATTTCTGTTTGGGTGCCATTTAAGGAAAGAAATGAAGCAATTCAGAGGAACAAATCTTAAAAAAGAAGTCAATTAAAATGAATTCACAAGAAGTTAATTAGCAGCACAAACAGGGCACTCATTAAAAAAAGGGTTAGAATGAAAACCTGCAGCCACGGTGGTCCTCCAGGACTGGACTTGGTGACCCCTGCTTTAGATCATTGATGTCAGGTAGAGTACCTAGTGGGGGCTGGGGGGTCTTGTGGCCTTGGAACCCCCTGCAGATTTTGTTTTTTTTTTTTCTCGATCCCTCTGGAGTTTTTTTTTTTGTTTGTTTGTTTGTTTTTTCTGTCCTCCCTGGTCGTCAGATTCAGGCCCGGTCTTAGGTATTATGGGGCCCTAGGCGAAAGGGGGGTCCAGGGGCCCCCTGGAAGCTCTGTGAAATGCGTGAAAATTAGACCAAGGAGTCGATCCGGGGCCCCCCAGACGTCGGGGCCCTAGGCGGTCGCCTACTTCGCCTATGCCTAAGGCCGGGCCTGATTGGGACAAATAATGCTGTAGTATATTTAAGTATATATGACAATTGCTCACTCGGACAATTTGTTTTGGGGGCCCCCAAGAAGGCGGGGGCCCTAAGCTATTGCTTGTGTAGCTTATACGTAAATCCTGCACTGGTCGGATTTTACTTTATTCTTTATTAATTAGTATTGCCTAATTGTTAATTAGTATTTTTATATTTTTTCTCTTTCTTCATTCTGTAAAGCACTTTGAGCACTTAAAGCACTTTGAGCATCATTTGTATGAAAACGTGATATAGAAATAAATGGTGGTGGTGTTCAAACCTGACATCGCTGGAGCATTTTGCTCAGGACAAGTGGGCCAAACTACCTGTGGACTTGTGCAGAAGTCTCGTGGAGAGACGTCATTGATAACTACTGTATGTAGTAGCCACTACTTCAATGGTACATTCATTTGTGTGCTAACCCAGCTTACAAGGATACGTGTCTGGTGCATCGCAAACATTTGTAGAGCAAAATGTACTACATTTGTCATTCCAACTGATGGCGCATCACAAATGTTAAAACTGCTTTCATGAATCCAATACCAAATGGCATATAACAGAGACATACTACAAATCTTTGTGATGCGCCATCGATTGGAATGACAAATACAACTGTTGATGCCCCTCATCCAACGTTTTGATGCTGATTGGTCATTGCATTACATTTAGGTTTTGCATGATTAATGCATGATAGATAGATAGATAGATAGATAGATAGATAGATAGATAGATAGATAGATAGATAGATAGATAGATAGATAGATAGATGAAAGGCACTATATGATAGATAGATAGATAGATAGATAGATAGATAGATAGATAGATAGATAGATAGATAGATAGATAGATAGATGAAAGGCACTATATGATAGATAGATAGATAGATAGATAGATAGATAGATAGATAGATAGATAGATAGATAGATAGATAGATAGATAGATGAAAGGCACTATATGATAGATAGATAGATAGATAGATAGATAGATAGATAGATAGATGAAAGGCACTATATGATAGATAGATAGATAGATAGATAGATAGATAGATAGATAGATAGATAGATAGATAGATAGATAGATAGATAGATAGATAGATAGATGAAAGGCACTATATGCTAGATAGATATATATATAGATGAAAGGCACTATATGATAGATAGATAGATAGATGAAAGCCACTATATGATAGATAGATAGATAGATAGATAGATAGATAGATAGATAGATAGATAGATAGATAGATAGATACTGTATTAATCCCAAGGGGAAATTCACAATATAGTGACTGTAAGAAGGTGTCAGACAAAGTAAAGGTCATCTATTCATTCAAGCACTTTTCATTGGGTCATTGCCTGGAATAAAGCCGTTGCCTAAATGAGTAAAACGTCATGTAATGCGATACAAAGGAGCTGCGCTGAGCCTCCAGACCGACTTATGCTGCAGTGAGCTGTAGGTTTCGTGCTGTGTTGCCAATTAGTCAGTTGGTGCTTTCTGAACGTGTCCTTTCCGTCCATTTGGGATTTGGTGCAGTTTCCGTTCTCTGCTAGCCAAGGTGTCGTAGTGCTTTGCATTCCACAAGCCGCCAAACTGCCCTCCTCCGTTTAATGATAGCCAGTTTACCAGTGCCCTCTAGTGGGCATTTGCAGGAAAACGCAATATTCAGGTTGTGTTACTTTCTTTCACTCCATGCTGACGGGGTTGACACCTGACGATTCCAGGCAGTAAATGGATGGATGGTTTGGTGGCGTGATGAGAGGAGTATTGGAGGCAGGGCAGTGCCACAAAGCCATTGTTCCAAATGTGCTAGGCATCAATCGTTCCCCAAGAAGCTCAGGGTCGTCAAAGTTCTGTTTTTTCGTATCTTAGCCTGTTCAAGTGGACCGGTTGTATTCTCACCTTTTCTTCACCACGTATTCACTTCACGTATGCGTTATATGTACGCGCGCCCAGCACTGCCCCATATAAAATATGAACGACCCAGTTTGGTTATACAAATTTATTAAACTAAAAATGGTTCGGCGTCCTTTCGGACGCAACAGGCGTTTGTCCTGCGACTTAAACACCTTTTAAACCCCCCTCCCCCAAGCCCGATTCGGTGGCACTGTGACTAATGCGACAGTTCTGATCTGGGCAACTTGTCGCGTGGGGTCAATCAGGAACCTCGAAGCTGGCAAAGGCTGATAAAACGGCAGCAAATTGGAGCTGCTAGCAAATACAAAGCGCGTCAGAAAGGCTGCCTGCCAGCGTGGGCGGAAAGAGCGCAGCTTCGGCGTAATCCCATGTCGCCCTATAATGGATTAAAACATTACGCTCGTTTTAATTGATAAATTAGACAAATAAAAAACAATTTAAAAGAAATTATGTCAGCCTAATCATCATCAAAAAGGAAGAGCGAACGCAGAGAGAAGTCTTTCTTGTGGGGGCTCAGGGGGCTTCGTCTTCGTGTGTTTTTTTTTTGCTGCTCTCTCGGCTGGCCATCGCACCGGCGTAACACTTGGCAGTTTAGAGCTGATGACTCTTAACAGGCTGTCAGTTTTGCATACGGAGCGAGACAGATTAAAATAATTAGGGTTAAGTGCAAAAGAACATTTCTCGTACAAAACTGAATCACTTGTTTCTTAGAAATGGCATCCCTGGAATTTTTCTTCTGAAGACCGCGGAGCTCTTGCAGGGGGAGCCGGAATGAAGGATGGCGGTCATTTCATTAAAGGGTATATTGGCGTACGTAAGTCAGTCATTGTCCAACCCGCTATATCCTAACACAGGGCCACGGGGGTCTGCTGGAGCCAATCCCAGCCAGCACAGGGCGCAAGGCAGGAACAAATCCCCAGGCAGGGCACCAGCCCACCGCAGGGCACACGCACCAAGCACACACTAGGGACAATTTAGGATCGCCAATGCCCGTAACCTGCAGGTCTTTGGACTGTGTGAGGAAACCGGAACACCCGGAGGAAACCCTCGCAGACACGGGGAGAACATGAAAGCTCCACGCACCTGAAGCGAATACAAGTCTCCTAACTGCGAGGCAGCAGCGCTATTACAGAGCCACTGTGCCGTCTGTTGGCTCCCTCATTTCACAATTCATTTCTGTTTGGGTGCCATTTAAGGAAAGAAATGAAGCAATTCAGGGGAACAAATCTTAAAAAAAACAAGTCTCCTTACACTGCGCCACCGTGCTGCCTATTGGCGTGCGTATTCTCGTAAAATAAAAGGAGCAAAATGGTTGCTATGCCGATTGTTCCTTTTTTTCCTGCTATTTTATGGATTTTCTTTTTTCCTCTTCGTGTTTTGACGTCCATTTCATTTTGGCTGTTCACGTCTCAATTTACCAGTCGATCTATGTTCCTACCCTCACCTATGGTCATGAGCTATGGGTAGTGACCGAAAGAACGAGATCGCGAATACAAGCGGCTGAAATGAGTTTCCTCCGCAGGGTGTCTGGGCTCTCCCTTAAAGATAGGGTGAGAAGCTCAGTCATCCAGGAGGGGCTCAGAGTAGAGGCGCTGCTCCTCCGCATCGAGAGGAGTCAGATGAGGTGGCTCGGGCATCTGATTAGGATGCCTCCTGGACGCCTCCCTGGTGAGGTGTTCCGGGCACGTCCAACCGGGAGGAGGCCCCGGGGAAGACCCAGGACACGATGGAGGGACTATGTCTCCCGGCTAACCTGGGAACGCCTCGGGATTCTCCCGGAAGAGCTAGAAGAAGTGGCCGGGGAGAGGGAAGTCTGGGTATCCCTGCTCGGTATCCGTCAATAAGGGCGCGCACATAAAGGCGACCTTCAATTGGGCGTGGCGAATAAAAGCGCACATAAATAAAAGCGATCTTCAAAAGGGTGACGTCAATTGAGCGCCGAATAAAGGCGCGCGCAAATAAAGGCAAGCTTCAAAAGGGTGACGTCAATTGAGCGCCGAATAAATGCGCGCATAAATAAAGGAGTGCTTCAAAAGGGTGACGTCAATTGAGCGCCGAATAAATGCGCGCATAAATAAAGGCAAGCTTCAAAAGGGTGACGTCAATTGGGCGCAGTGAATAAAGGCAAACGCAACAAAATTACAGAAAATTTATTAGATAAAGGCAATGATTGAACGTATAAAAAGGTGAAAGCAAGAATATTAAAACACCCAATTAATTAATGCATGAACTTCTAACGAACTATTTCTAAAGCTCTCTATATTTCGTTGTTTTCAAAATTACAGAAAATTCGATTAAGGCAATGACTGAATGTATAAAAAGGTGAAAGCAAGTTACACTTGAAGCTTTAGATTATGTGCAATGCCACGTAGATATTCGAGATGCGGTCTATTAGCATAATCAAGGACAATTAATTTAATTCGCTCCGAAGGTCATCCTTTTGAAGCGCTCCTTTATTTGCGTGCTCATTTATTCGGCGCTCAATTGAGGTCGCCCTTTTGAAGATCGCTTTTATTTATTTGCGCTTTTATTCTCCGCGCCCAATTGAGGTCGCCCTTTTGAAGGTCGCCTTTTTGTGCGCGCCCTTATTGAATCGAACCTCTCTGCTCAAGCTGCTGCCCCCGCGACCCGACCTCGGATAAGCGAAAGATGATGGATGGACGGATGTTCACGTCTCTTCGAGGGTGGATGATCACATCGTCTTGTACACCCGTTACTTCATTTTATAGAAAGGCCACTTTTCACAGAAAATGTTTTAATAAGAGCAGCGCATTCAGCCTAACAACCCAGTATGAGTCAACCTTCTGACCAAAAAAGAAAAAGCAGGATAAGGGAACAAAAAGAAGATACACGGTCAAAAAATAGGATAAGACTTACTTGGATGAAGGACACCACATAAAATAATACAGAAATAATCAATAAAAAAAAACACAAGAAGGTGGTCAAGGTATCAGCCCAAAACAAATTGGTATAAGATGGCCAGTGCTTTCAGAAATCCCATAAGAGGAGAGAAACACATAGCTCAACATTGTAGCAGTGTAATCAAAACTTATGGGGATTCTATATTTCCCTAAACCTAACTATCTTATTAACTAGGGTTGCCAGACGTCCCTTATATACGGGACATGTCCCATATTTGATCATTTTGTCCCCTGTCCCGTACTGACCTTTCAGAGACACCCAAATGTCCCGTATTTAGTTCATTTTCAAATTTCGTAATAAAAATATATTTTTACTACCTTCTTACGGTACTTAGTTGTAACTTTATAAGTAATTGGCTTATTGGCTGAGGACGGCGACACTTTTATCGTTTTGCTCTCCAGCTGCGCTGCTCTGAAGTTCTGGGTCAGCATTGCGACATACAGCAGGGTCGACAACTTGGGTTCTTACTACTCGCCACGGGCCACTTATTTTCTAACTGCCTGTATTAAATAATAATAATAATATTTCTCTGCTGTCTGTATTGGCTGGCGCCCTGCCCGGGGTTTGTTTCCTGCCTTGTGCCCTGTGTTGGATGGGATTGGCTCCAGCAGACCCCCGTGACCCTGTACTTAGGATATAGCCAGGTTGCTTAATGGATGGATGGATGCTGTCTGTATTAAATAAACATTTTCAAACGATTTCACTTTTACAGAATTTTTTTTAGCTTGTATTAAATAATTTTCAAATGATTTCACTGTTGTTTTCCTCATAACCCGTTAAAATCCTTGCTTTGTTTTGTTTTAACTTATGTCTCTACTTTTCTATAATATATTGGTCTGGGTGTGTACGGGGCATGTATAAATGTATACAGTAGGTACGGAAAGTATTCAGACCCCCTTCAATTTTTCACTCTTTGTTATATTGCAGCCATTTGCTAAAATCATTTAAATTAATTTTTTCCCTCATTAATGTACACACAGCACCCCATATTGACAGACAAAAAAAAGAATTTTTGAAATTGTTGCAGATTTATTAAAAAAAGAAAAACTGAAATATCACATGGTCCTAAGTATTCAGACCCTTTGCTGCGACACTCATATATTTAACTCCGGTGCTTTCCATTTCTTCTGATCATCCTTGAGATCACCTTCATTTGAGTCCAGCTGTGTTTGATTATACTGATTGGACTTGAATAGGAAAGCCACACACCTGTCTATATAAGACCTTACAGCTCACAATGCATGTCAGAGCAAATGAGAATCATGAGGTCAAAGGAACTGCCTGAAGAGCTCAGAGACAGAATTGTGGCAAGGCACAGATCTGGCCAAGGTTACAAAAACATTTCTGCTGCACTTAAGGTTCCCAAGAGCACAGTGGCCTCCATAATCCTTAAATGGAAGACGTTTGGGATGACCAGAACCCTTCCTAGAGCTGGCCGTCCGGCCAAGCTGAGATACCGGGGGAGAAGAGCCTTGGTGAGACAGGTAAAGAAGAACCCAAAGATCACTTTGGCTGAGCTCCAGAGATGCAGTCAGGAGATGGGAGAAAGTTGTAGAAAGTCAACCATCACTGCAGCCCTCCACCAGTCAGGGCTTTATGGCAGAGTGGCCTGTCGGAAGCCTCTCCTCAGTGCAAGACACATGACAGCCCGCATGGAGTTTGTTAGTTTGAGAAATAAGATTCTCTGGTCTGATGAGACCAAGATAGAACTTTTTGGCCTTAATTCTAAGCGGTATGTGTGGAGACAACCAGGCACTGCTCATCACTTGTCCAATACAGTCCCCACAGTGAAGCATGGCGGTGGCAGCATCATGCTGTGGGGGTGTTTTTCAGCTGCAGGGACAGGACGACTGGTTGCAATCGAGGGAAAGATGAATGCGGCCAAGTACAAAGATATCCTGGACAAAAACCTTCTCCAGAGTGCTAAGGACCTCAGACTGGGCCGAAGGTTTACATTCCAACAAGACAATGACCCTAAGCACACAGCTAAAATAACGAAGGAGTGGCTTCACAACAACTCTGTGACTGTTCTTGAATGCCCCAGCCAGAGCCCTGACTTAAACCCAATTGAGCATCTCTGGAGAGACCTAAAAATGGCTGTCCACCAGCGTTTACCATCCAACCTGACAGAACTGGAGAGGATCTGCAAGGAGGAATGGCAGAGGATCCCCAAATCCAGGTGTGCATCTTTCCCAAGAAGACTCCTGGCTGTATTAGCTCAAAAGGGGGCTTCTACTAAATACTGAGCAAAGGGTCTGAATACTTAGGACCAGGTGATATTTCTTTTTTTCTTTTTTAATAAATCTGCAACAATTTCAAAAATTCTTTTTTTTATCTGTCAATATGGGGTGCTGTGTGTACATTAATGTGGGAAAAAAATTAATTTAAATGATTTTAGCAAATGGCTGCAATATAACAAAGAGTGAAAAATTGAAGGGGGTCAGAATACTTTCCGTAACCACTGTAGATACAGAGATTTTAAGAGTGTCCCATATCTGGCCACCCTATTATTAACCTAATCAGTGACACCCCTAAACAGAATCTTTTTCGGGCCCCCCACCACACTCCTCTTTGCATCCACTATATTAGTATTTCATATAACAGCATTAGTCTACTCTCTCTATATAAAATCCTAAGCCTAAAAGTGCAACGATTTTATGTGACGTTTTTTGTCACGCTTTAAATCTGGCTTATTTTAAAACCTACATATATATGTTTGGTATCATTCTTTTCAGAATTTATAGAACTTTAATGTGATGTTTTTAGATTTATTCCATTTTTAAATTATAAACTATCAAAAACTCACATACTGCAAGATGAGACTTTGTGCCAAGAGATTTAACCAGGCCCGGGGCCGGAAATAAAAGACAAAGAGTAGGACAGCTGCTGTACAGGCTTTGAAATGTTCGAGAGACACAGATCATGCGGCAGGGCAGCAGCAGCAGCTGATCGAGCAAAGAGGAGGTAAAAAAAAAAAACTGTATTTGTTTCCCATTGTATCACCGTTTAACAGGGGGTGTCGGAGGAGCGACCGCGTCTCCTTGGGGTACATTCAGCCCCCCTCTTCACAACACGAGTGGCAGAGATGCAAAGTGGCTGGCGAGTAGCGCAGGCTTGGGGTTGGCAAACGAAGCGGGCAGGGGGTAAGCCCCCTACTTTGAACAATAAATATATAAATGAGGTACTCATCATAAACTATAACTTTTATTGTCAAATACAAATATTTTTTTTTAATAATCAGAACTTGAAAGTGAATGCTCAGGGGTCTCTGTGTTGCACATCACAGCAGCACAAGTCTACCTTTTATTAAATCATGTCACCTCTTCATTTCCCCTTACATAACCATCACGACGTCTTCAAGTGCTGACTCAGTGCTGTGCCTTACTGGTCTTTGTTGACCCGATTCTGACACCCCCTTTTCGATACCCTAGATCACGGGTGGGCAAAGTCAGTCCTGGAGGGCCGCAGTGGCTTCAGGTTTTTGTTCCAGCCCAGTTGCTTCATTAAAAACCAATCCATCCGTCCATTTTCCAACCCGCTGAATCCGAACACAGGGTCACGGGGGGTCTGCTGGAGCCAATCCCAGCCAACACAGGGCACAAGGCAGGAACCAATCCCGGGCAGGGTGCCAACCCACCGCAGGACACACGCAAGCACACTAAGCACACACTAGGGCCAATTTAGAATCGCCAATCCACCTAACCTGCATGTCTTTGGACTGTGGGAGGAAACCCACGCAGACACGGGGAGAACATGCAGACTCCACGCAGGGAGGACCCGGGAAGCGAACCCAGGTCTCCTAACTGCGAGGCAGCAGCGCTACTCACTGTGCCACCGTGCCACCCGTAAAAAAAATAATTTTTGTCAATAATTTAATTTCATGGCTTGTTGGTGCTTTAACTCTGCCATGTCAGCTCATTCTCATATCCTTGATTTTTCCTCCCCTTTCTAAGGATATAATCCAAATGATTTGAAGGCTAAAATGGAGGAGGAATTCTCAGTCCTTCACTTTCCTTCCAAGTATTTAATTAAACCCAATAGTGCCTGATAAATACACACGGGTGGAAATGGTAACAAGCTAAATGGAGAAATGCGGGTCTCTTTTGTCATTTGCATGTTATTGTTAATTAGGAGCCATTAAAAATCAAGACAACAGCTGTTTAAACTAAAATAAGCAATAAGGGTTCAAAATCTTAACGAGCGAGACCACTAAAGTGAAGCAGAAGTGTTACTTGAGCAATAAGTGCTTCTTATTAATCAGTTGGGTTTGAAGCAAAAACCTGCAGCCGCTGTGGCCCTTCAGGACTGAATCTGCCAACCCCTGCCCTAGACCAGGGGTGTCCAACTCCAGTCCTGGTGTGCCGCAGTGGCTGCAGGTTTTCATTCTAACCATCTTCTTAATCAGTGATCAGTTTTGCTGCTAATTAACTAATTTTCTATTCATTTTAACTGACTTGCTTTTGAAGACTCAGACCCCTGAATTGTTTCTTTTTCCTTAATTAGCAGCCAAACAATAATGAGATATAAAATGAGCCAAAACAGGACCGGCAAACTGCACCCATCATAGAATCTTCTTCTTCCACCGGCTCCTCCCATTAGGGGTCGCCACAGCAGATCATCTTCTTCCATATCTTCATGTCCTCTCCATCTTGTTCTGTTACACTCATCAACTGCACGTCCTCTTTCACCACATCCATAAACCTGCGTTTAGGCCTTCCTCTTCTCCTCTTGCCTGGCAGCTCCATCTTTAATATCCTTCTCCCAATATACCCATCATGTCCAAACCAACACAATCTCGCCTCCCTGACTTTGTCTACCAACTTGAGCTGACCCTCTAATGTCCTCATTTCTAATCCTGTCCATCCTCGTCACACCCAATGCAAATCTTAGCATCTTTAACTCTGCCACCTCCAGCTCTGTCTCCTGCTTTCTGGTCAGTGCCACCATCTCCAGCCCATATAACATAGCTGGTCTCACTACCGTCCTGTAGACCTTCCCCTTCACTCTTGCTGATACCCGTCTATCACAAATCACTCCTGACACTCATCTCCATCCACTCCACCCTGCCTATACTCTCTTCTTCACTTCTCTTCCACAATCCCCGTTACACTGTACTGTTGATCCCAAATATTTAAACTCGTCCACCTTCGCCAACTCTACTCCCTGCATCCTCACCATTCCACTGACCTCCCTCTCAGTCACACACATGTATTCTGTCTTGGTGGTCCTACTGACCTTCATTCCTCTCCTCTCTAGAGCAGATCTCCACCTCTCTAGGGTCTCCTCAACCTGCTCCCTACTCTCACTAAAGATCACAATGTCATCAGCAAACATCTTAGTCCATGGGGACTCCTGTCTAATCTTGTCTGTCAACCTGTCCATCAACACTGCAAATAAGAAAGGGCTCAGAGCCGATCCCTGATGTAATCCCACCTCCGTCACTCCCACCGCAGACCTCACTACTGTTGCACTTCCCTCGTACATATCCTGTACATCTCTTACATACTTCTCTGCCACTCCTGACTTCCTCACACAATACCACAGCTCCTCTCTCCTCACCCTGTCATTTGCTTTCTCCAGGTCCACAAAGACGCAATGCAACTCCTTCTGGCCTTCTCTAAGCTTCTCCATCAACATCCTCAGAGCAAACATCACATCTGTGGTGCTCTTTCTTGGAATGACACCACACTGCTGCTCACTAATCATCACCTCACTTCTTAACTGAGCTTCCACTACTCTTTCCCATAACTTCATGCTGTGGCTCATCAATTTTGTTCCCCTGTAGTTACTGCAGTCCTGAACATCCCTCTTACTCTTAAATATCAGCACCAGTACACTTCTTCTCCACTCCTCAGGCATCCTCTCACTTTCCAAGATTCCATTAAACAATCAGGTTAAAAACTCCACTGCCATCTCTCCTAAACACCTCCATGCTTTTACAGGTATGTCATCAGGACCAACGACTTTTCCATTTTTCATCCTCTTCATCGCTGTCCTTACTTCCTCCTTGGTAATCCGTTGCAATTCCTGATTCACTATCTGCACATCATCCAACCTCTTCTCTCTCTCGTTCTCTTCATTCATCAGCCTCTCAAAGTACTCTTTCCATCTGCTCAACACACTCTCCTCACTTGTGAGTCTATTTCCATCTTTATCCTTTATCACCCTCTGTCTCGCCCACAGGTCCTGTTCTCCCTCCTTAGTGTCCAACCTCTCATACAACTCATCATACGCCTTTTCTTTAGCCTTCGCCACCTCTCTCTTCACCTTGCACCTTATCTCCTTGTACTCTTGTCTACTTTCTGCATTTCTCTGACTATCCCACTTCTTCTTTGCCATCCTCTTCCTCTGTATACTCTCATGTATTTCCTCATTCCACCACCAGGTTTCCTTTTCCTCCTTCCTCTTTCCAGATATCACGCCAAGCACCCTTCTTGCTGTCACCCTTACTACATCTGCTGTAGTTTCCCATCTGTCTGGTAACTCTTCACTGCCTCCCAGAGCCTGTCTCACCTCCTCCCTAAACTCAACCTTGCAGTCTTCCTTTTCAACTTCCATCATTTGATCCTTGGCTCTGCCCTCACTCTTTTCCTCTTGATCTCCAATGTCATCCAAAAGACCACCATCCTATGCTGCTTAACTACACTTTCCCCTGCCACCACTTTGCAGTTTTCAATCCCCTTCAGATTGACTCTTCAGCATAGGATATAATCTTCCTGTGTGCATCTTCCTCCACTCTTGTATGTCACTCTGTGTTCCTCCGTCTTCTTAAAATACGTATTTACCACAGCCATGTCCATCATTTTGGCAAAATCCACTATCCTCTGACCTTCTTAATTCCTCTCCTTGACACCATACCTACCCATCACCTCCTCGTCTCCACTGTTCCCTTCACCAACATTCCCATTGAAATCTGCTCCAATCACCATTTTCTGTCCCTTGGGTACACTGTCCATCACTTCATCCAACTCAAACATTGCACACCCAACTTGCGGTGCATATGCACTAACAACATTCATCATCACTCCTCCAATTTCCAGCTTCATAATCATCACTCTGTCTGACACTCTTGACATGCTGTTCCTTCAGAATAACCATTGCTCCATTTCTCCTCCCATCCACACCATGATAGAACAATTTGAATCCACCTCTGATCCACCTGACCTTACTCCCCTTCCATTTAGTCTCTTGCACACACAATATATCAACCTTCCTTCTCTCCATCATATCGGCTAACTCTCTCCCCTTACCAGTCATACTGCCAACATTCAAAGTTCCTACCCTCAGTTCCACTCTCTTAACCTTCCTCCTCTCCTCCTGCCTCCGGACACGTCTCCCCCCCCCTTTCTTCTCCTTCTTCTTCTTCGGCCAACAGTAGCCCAATTTCCACCAGCACCCTGTTGGCTAACAGTACTGGTGGCGGTCGTTGTTAACCCGGGGCTCGACTGATCCGGTATGGAAATTTGTATTTTTGTCCGCATATTAATTTGGCAAAATTTAACACCGGATGCCCTTCCTGACGTAACCCTCCCCATTTATCCGGGCTTGGGACCAGCCAGAAGAAACACACTGGTTTGTGCACCCTCAGTTTCTACCATTCATCCAATTTTAGCATCATCTGTGAATTTGACAAGTTTACTAAATATACCAGGATCAATGTCATTAATATAAATCAGGAAAGGTAACTGACCGAGGACAGACCCCCGTGTGACTCCACTGAAGCCCCCATTCTCCTCTTTTCTGTACTCTTTGTCTCCCGCCAGTTCGCCAACTTGAGCTCCAGTATTGCAGGTCACCTCAGATGCCGACAGCTTCTCATTTCAGAATTCCTCTTTGGTGTGAGATGACTGAGCCGAAGGCTTCTTGAAAGTCCCAGTAAATTTTGTCGTATGCTTTGCTTTTGTTAAATGTTCCGGTTGCTTCTTCGAAAAATCGAGAGTGGTCTCCCCTCAACTTTCTTGCATACTCAGATACAAGGATGGATATTTGAGGAGTAAACCACAAGACACTGATTATATTTGCATATTATGTACTTTAAAGAACCATCAGCAACAAAACAGATCCAATCTATATATCTATATATAAGTCAATGTGTGTATGTACGTCTGTTTCAGCATCACTTCCGAACAGCTGGAGCGGTTTTCATGAAACTTTGTACCCCTTGTTCCTCATTGGTTGACTAAAAGCACTGTAGGGTGAAATCAGCCCTAACCCTCTCCCTTCTGGGTTGGGTGGGGGTGATCTTGCGGTCTTGTATGCATGTTACCATCCAGAAGACACTCGGAACGACCACCAGAGGGTGAACTGGAGGTGACTGCCAGCATTCTCAATGAGCGCCACCACGCCCGCGTGTTCCTTTTGCAATTAAGTAGAGTTGGCCGGTTCTGAGCGTCAACTGGATGATAACATACATTCAAGACCACAAGACAAGCACATTAGTGAGTTTTCATTGCTTGATAGTTTATTTTTATTTTTAAATTTGTGTTTTTTTATTTAATTATATTTTTCTCATCCATCCATCCATCCATCCTCTTCCGCTTATCCGAGGTCGGGTCGCGGGGGCAGCAGCTTGAGCAGAGATGCCCAGACTTCCCTCTCCCCGGCCACTTCTTCTAGCTCTTCTGGGAGAATCCCGAGGCGTTCCCAGGCCAGCCGTGACACATAGTCCCTCCAGCGTGTCCTGGGTCTTCCCCGGGGCCTCCTCCTGGTTGGACGTGCCCAGAACACCTCACCAGGGAGGCGTCCAGGAGGCATCCTGATCAGATGCCCGAGCCACCTCATCTGACTCCTCTCGATGCGGAGGAGCAGCGCCTCTACTCTGAGCCCCTCCCGGATGACTGAGCTTCTCACCCTATCTTTAAGGGAGAGCCCAGACACCCTGCGGAGGAAACTCTTTTCAGCCGCTTGTATTCGCGATCTCGTTCTTTCGGTCACTACCCATAGCTCATGACCATAGGTGAGGGTAGGAACATAGATCGACTGGTAAATTGAGAGCTTCGCCTTACGGCTCAGCTCCTTTTTCACCACGACAGACCGATGCAGAGCCCGCATTACTGTGATACGCCTGTCGATCTCACGCTCCATTCTTCCCTCACTCGTGAACAAGACCCCGAGATACTTGAACTCCTCCACTTGGGACAGGATCTCACCACCAACCCTGAGAGGGCACTCCACCCTTTTCCAGCTGAGGACCATGGTCTCGGATTTGGAGGTGCTGATTCTCATCCCAGCCGCTTCACACTCGGCTGCGAACCGATCCAGAGAGAGCTGAAGATCACGGCCTGATGAAGCAAACAGGACAACATCATTTGCAAAAAGCAGTGACCCAATCCTGAGTCCACCAAACCGGACCCCCTCAACACCCTGGCTGCGCCTAGAAATTCTGCCCATAAAAGTTATGAACAGAATCGGTGACAAAGGGCAGCCCTGGCGGAGTCCAACTCTCACTGGAAACGGGTTCGACTTACTGCCGGCAATGCGGACCAAGCTCTGGCACCGATTGTACAGGGACCGAACAGCTCTTATCAGGGGGTCCTATTATATTTTTCGCAAACAATTAAAAAAAACCCCACTATTTTCCTCCCAGGCAATGCTGGGTATTTCAGCTAGTTAATAACATATTGAACAATTATGATAAAAGTAAAGTTGAGTCAATAAGTAAATAAGTAAAGTTGCATAAATAAAAGGTAAAGTACCACTCCTGGTTAGCAGAAATGGCCTAAAAGTTGATAGAAGTCTACGTTTTGTACCGAATACTTGCATGCAAAGTTTGGTTCACCTCAGTGAAAGCGTACTCAAGTCGTCGTATTTACAGACACACACAGACATAATTTCAAAAAATGGTATTTTCAGATTCGGGGAGGTCTAAAATGACGAGATTCATCAAAACCTCGAGGTAAAATTTTTGGGCGATTACAATACTGTCCCTACGAGAAAGTAAATCGGACTCAGGGAGGTCTAAAACGTCGAGATTCACCAAAATCTTGAAGTGGAATTTTTAGAGGATTCCAATACTGTCCCTATACTTTGTATACGAGAATGTTAAAAAAAATCTAAAAGATTGGTCAGACCTTTTTCTTTCAGAATTTTTACAGAGGAAGTTAGCTGGAGAATAAATTAAGTTGTACAGTGTGGCACCCGGGACGGGGCTCATGCCCAGCTGGGACGCCCAGGAAGACAGGAGGAGGGCTCATTCCTCCTCCAGACCGCGAGGGGGCCTCCGCCCTGGTTGTATTGGGGGCCACGGGTACAGGGCTTGGAAGCCCAACCCTGTAGGGGCCCGTGGTCACCACCAGGGGGAGTCCCCCTGCCTGAAGGACCCTGGACCCCAGTGCTTCCGTCACAACCAGGAAGTGCTGGGGGGAAAGAAGAGAGGGAACACCCGGAGTGCTTCTGGGAGGACAGCCGGCATTTCCGCCACACTGGGGCATGTCCGCGGGATTGCCGGTGCACACCTGGAGCACATCTGGGTACGGATAAAAGGGGCCGCCTGCCTTCATTCGAGGCTGGAGTCGGGTGGAAGAGGACGAGGTCTGGAAGGAGAGAGAAGGAGGCGGTCTGAAGGAAAGGCGTTGTGGTATTGGCCTGGACTTTGTAAATAGTTGTATAATAAACGTGTGTTGGGTGACAAAACGATGTCTGCCTGTCTGTGTCCGGGCTGTTTCCCACAACAGATATGTTGTAGCAGAGTAACTGGCAACATTCAGGAACATTTTTACCAAAACAATGTAGTTTGAGCGTTATTTTTATTTTCATACATGTTGGAATAAGAATCCAAACACTGTAAAAGTGACATTAAGTTTGTCAGAAACACCCAGAAAAACAAATTTCAAATATCTACAAGTGTTTCCTTAGGAGGCACTAGCTCTCCGGAAATGTGCGGTGTTTTAAGTAACCGAAAAATATAGAGATATGATATTAAAAGGCGAATTCCCTCCCATAGTGGTACGGCGGTGAATAATCACATGAGAGAAAAAGATATACCTCAGCTTTCTTTACTGACGACTTTCTGCGGCATTACAGACGGGAAGCTTATAACAAACTTTATCAAGGTGGGAATCTTGATCTACGCAGTCTGCCATCTTTCGTCGCTGCGCTGAAAGGATTTTCCGGACGGATGACATAATCTTCCGTCCATCAGCTTCAAGTGTCCTGGCTGCAGTCCAAAGATTATATACTGGTTTCTCCACATGCAGGCTCTCTCTCTGGTCTCCAAACAAGGACAGGAAAGGACTCATCCCCACCTCCAAAAATACAGGAACAGCACAATGCCTACTTGCAGTTGTCTCATTCTCTAAACTGCTAGACTAGAGGTTTCTAAAGGCAGCCCAGCCCTTGTGTGCCATACTTGGTATGCCTGTGTGAATGAATCCATAAAACAATGTGCACAGAGACAGTGACATTAAACTTAATATTATAACAAACGGATTATAACAACAAGTAATATGTGTTGTTTGACCGTTTTGAAGAAGTACAAACAGCAGGATTTTTTTCTATATTTTGACTGTTTTCAAATAAGCATCCCTAGCATGCATGTCCATTATTGAAGACCAAAGGCCCTCGTGTCATTCTAAAGGGCAGATCTTACTCTGTCAGACCATACAGTCATATGAAAAAGTTTGGGAACCCCTCTTAATTCTTTGGATTTTTGTTTCTCATTGGCTGAGCTTTCAAAGTAGCAACTTCCTTTTAATATCTGACATGCCTTATGGAACTGTGGTGGGTTGGCACCCTGCCCGGGATTGGTTCCTGCCTTGTGCCCTGTGTTGGCTGGGATTGGCTCCAGCAGACCCCCGTGACCCTGTGTTCGGATTCAGCGGGTTGAATAATAGATAGATAGATAGATAGATAGATAGATAGATAGATAGATAGATAGATAGATAGATAGATAGATAGATAGATAGATAGATCTGCGGTGGGTTTGCACCCTGGCCGGGATTGGTTCCTGCCTTGTGCCCTGTGTTGGCTGGGATTGACTCCAGCACACCCCCGTGACCCTGTGTTTGGGTTCAGCGGGTTGGAAAATGGATGGATGGATGGATGCCTTATGGACACAGTAGTATTTCAGCAATGACATTAAGTTTATTGGATTAACAGAAAATATGCAATATGCACTCCCTGCAAGGAGTCTGCATGTTCTCCCCGTGTCTGTGTGGGTTTCCTCCCACGGTCCAAAGACATGCAGGTTAGGTGGATTGGCCATTCTAAATTGGCCCTAGTGTGTGCTTGGTGTGTGGGTGTGTTTGTGTGTGTCCTGCGGTGGGTTGGCACCCCGCCCGGGATTGGTTCCTGCCTTGTGCCCTGTGTTGGCTGGGATTGGCTCCAGAAGACCCCTGTGACCCTGTGTTCGGATTCAGCGGGTTGGAAAATGGATGGATGGATGGATGCAATATGCATCACAACCAAATTAGACAGGTGTATAAATGTGGGCACCCCAACAGAGATACGACATCAATACTTAGTGGAGCCTCCTTTTGCAAATCTAACAGCCTCTCGACGCTGTCCTCCTGTAGCCTCTGATGAATGTCTGATTCTGGATGGAGGTATTTCTGACCATTCTTCATACAAAATCTCTCCAGTTCAGTTCAATTTGATGGACAGCCTGCTTCAAATCATCCCATAGATTTTCGATGATATTCAAGTCAGTGGACTGTGACGGCCATTCCAGAACATTGTACTTCTCCCTCTGCATGAATGCCTTTGCAGATTTCCAACTGTGTTTTGGGTCATTGTCTTGTTGGAATATCCAACTCCTGCGTAACTTCAACTTTGTGACTGATACTTGAACATTATCCTGAAGAATTTGTTGATATTGGTTTGAATTCATGCGACCCTCGACTTTAACAAGGACCCCAGTCCCTGAACTAGCCACACAGCTCCACAGCATGATGGAACCTCCACCAAATATGACAGTAGGTAGCAGGTGGTTTTCTTGAAATGAAATTCTTCTTCCGCCATGCAAAGCGCTTTTTGTTCTGACCAAGTAACTCAATTTTTGTCTCATCAGTCCAAAGCACTTTGTTCCCAAATGAGCATTGGCATACAACAAGCGACTCTGTTTGTGACGTGAGTGCAGAAAGGGCTTCTTTCTCATCACCCTGCCATACAGATGTTCTTTGTGCAAATTGCCCTGAACTGTAGAGCAATGTCCAGATACACCATCTGCAGCTGAACTGAACTGACTGACTGTTCTGACCCGCCGGCGGGTCCAAAACAGTGGTGCTGAGTTTAACGGGTTAAGAAATGCATTGACTGAGATACTGCACAGGGGTTTTTATTACAATACAATTTATTTTTGTATAGTAGCCCAAAATCACACAAAGAGGTCCACAATGGGCTTTAACAGGCTTTGCCTCTTGACAGCCCCCCAGCCTTGACTCTCTTAAGAAGACGAGGAAAAACTCCCCCAAAAAATACCCATGTAGGAAAAAAAAATGGAAGAAACCTCGGGAAAGGCAGTTCAAAGAGAGACCCCTTTCCGGGTAGATTGGGCATCGAGTGGGTGTCAAAAAAAGGTGGACAATACAATACAATACACAGAACAATTAATTAATTACTAGTATTTACAAGTTGTGATTGTCTTGATTTCTTGTCCTTAATCCAAAATTGATTTTGTTTCTCTCACTCCAGACGCTGGTCAAAGTCAATCCCAAACTGCAGTCAATCCTGGATCTAATCAAAATTAACAGGACCAACTGGGACGAGCTGCACAGAGAAAGACAGCAGAAGCAGAGGAGCAGTGGCGCCATCAGCAACATGGGCGCCATTAGCAGTCCAAGTAGCATTGCCAGTCCGGCTGGCTGCAGCCTGCCGCCCGACAGCACCAGCTAGGCCCCCCTGCAGAGCGGGCCCTTACTCCCGGTGGGTTTCCACATGTCAGCCTGAGGCGACGCTCAGAGTGTGGCGCTCTTTTTAGCTTTTGACGCCATTGTGGAATCTGTCAGAAGCACACAGACACACCTTTTTTCAAGGAGGGCAAGGAGGATTTTGGGGGCATCCCAGCTGCGATGGCCTGTGCCACTTTCTGCAAAGCTGGATGGCATTGATATTCTGGGTGTGTACTCAAGCTTAAGGGGGGGTGGGGGGGGGATTACAGGGGTTAGGGGTCAAGAAAGAGAGAAGTGTGGGCATAGCTGGCCAGAGGAGCCCACAGTGAGTCCAGCACTTTAAAATGCACGTCTATAATTCATTCATGCATCAGGGGTCCGGGGGGAGTTGCCCAGATCCACAACTCTCGAGTATTCACTCATTCGGGCAGTTTTAAAATGACAGGAGGTGCCATGAACATGAAACAATAAAAGGGGGGTCATTTCGTGTGTGTCCATACTCACCTCCATCTTGTGCCCAGCTTTGTGTTTTAGCAGGAGACCAAAGCGGTGGTGATATGCAGTCGATAGGCAGCTGGCAGACCACGGATTCTTGGTGCATTGCGCAAAATGAATGCCCACAACCCACCTCGGATTGTTTTGCCTCCATGACCGTTCCCTTGCTGTCATCTCCTCAAGGTCACAGGCTCGCATTTTGTCGTCACCCTATTGTGGGACATGGAAAGCCGTCAAGAATGGCGCATGTGAATGAAAGGCGCTTATATGTAATACAGAAAGAAAGACCAAAGGGTTAAGGCCATTATAGTTCATCTGTTAATGATGATAGATAGATAGATAGATAGATAGATAGATAGATAGATAGATAGATAGATAGATAGATAGATAGATAGATAGATAGATAGATAGATAGATACTTTATTAATCCCAAGTGGAAATTCACAAATGATGTTTGATAAAAATGATGACGTTTGTTACAAAGCATATGTTTATAAAAATTAGGCGATTTCTAAAAAGGCATTATATAAAACAAACCAGAATGAAAATTATTAATGCAATTCAGTTTCTTTCTGTATAGAACTTCTCACCGAGTGCAGACACACAGTGCTGTGACAAACTGACAGTAAATGGACTTAAAAACTAAGTAGCTGAGCTTGACCCAAAAGACCAAAGTTCTGCAGCTTTTCTATTCTATCACCGTCTCCTTAAAGTCGGGCACAGCGTCCGTCTTTGGCTTTCAGTTCTGACCAGGAGTAAATACGAGGGACCTTCAAAAAGTTTCCACAATTTTTTTTAAGCTCTACTAGGGGGCTTTGTTCGTCAACCCCCCGCCTGTGCTAAGCGCCAGCAACTTCGCGTCTCTGTTGTTCACATGTGTGGATTTCACTTTCACCAAACAACAAATCTTTTCATTCTCGCGGATAGGCCTCTTCATTGGGAAGAAACACGACTTTTCCCTGATGGCAACACGAATTAGATGATCTACAAGTCTCTGACTTAAAGTTTAAAGCCAAACAATATCCACATACAGTGGTGTGAAAAACTATTTGCCCCCTTCCTGATTTCTTATTCTTTTGCATGTTTGTCACACAAAATGTTTCTGATCATCAAACACATTTAACCATTAGTCAAATATAACACAAGTAAACACAAAATGCAGTTTGTAAATGGTGGTTTTTATTATTTAGGGAGAAAAAAAAATCCAAACCTACATGGCCCTGTGTGAAAAAGTAATTGCCCCCTTGTTAAAAAATAACCTAACTGTGGTGTATCACACCTGAGTTCAATTTCCGTAGCCACCCCCAGGCCTGATTACTGCCACACCTGTTTCAATCAAGAAATCACTTAAATAGGAGCTGCCTGACACAGAGAAGTAGACCAAAAGCACCTCAAAAGCTAGACATCATGCCAAGATCCAAAGAAATTCAGGAACAAATGAGAACAGAAGTAATTGAGATCTATCAGTCTGGTAAAGGTTATAAAGCCATTTCTAAAGCTTTGGGACTCCAGCGAACCACAGTGAGAGCCATTATCCACAAATGGCAAAAACATGGAACAGTGGTGAACCTTCCCAGGAGTGGCCGGCCGACCAAAATTACCCCAAGAGCGCAGAGATGACTCATCCGAGAGGTCACAAAAGACCCCAGGACAACGTCTAAAGAACTGCAGGCCTCACTTGCCTCAATTAAGGTCAGTGTTCACGACTCCACCATAAGAAAGAGACTGGGCAAAAATGGCCTGCATGGCAGATTTCCAAGACGCAAACCACTGTTAAGCAAAAAGAACATTAGGGCTCGTCTCAATTTTGCTAAGAAACATCTCAATGATTGCCAAGACTTTTGGGAAAATACCTTGTGGACTGATGAGTCAAAAGTTGAACTTTTTGGAAGGCAAATGTCCCGTTACATCTGGCGTAAAAGGAACACAGCATTTCAGAAAAAGAACATCATACCAAGAGTAAAATATGGTGGTGGTAGTGTGATGGTCTGGGGTTGTTTTGCTGCTTCAGGACCTGGAAGGCTTGCTGTGATAGATGGAACCATGAATTCTACTGTCTACCAAAAAATCCTGAAGGAGAATGTCCGGCCATCTGTTCGTCAACTCAAGCTGAAGCGATCTTGGGTGCTGCAACAGGACAATGACCCAAAACACACCAGCAAATCCACCTCTGAATGGCTGAAGAAAAACAAAATGAAGACTTTGGAGTGGCCTAGTCAAAGTCCTGACCTGAATCCAATTGAGATGCTATGGCATGACCTTAAAAAGGCGGTTCATGCTAGAAAACCCTCAAATAAAGCTGAATTCCAACAATTTTGCAAAGATGAGTGGGCCAAAATTCCTCCAGAGCGCTGTAAAAGACTCATTGCAAGTTATCGCAAACGCTTGATTGCAGTTATTGCTGCTAAGGGTGGCCCAACCAGTTATTAGGTTCAGGGGGCAATTACTTTTTCACACAGGGCCATGTAGGTTTGGATTTTTTTTTCTCCCTAAATAATAAAAACCACCATTTACAAACTGCATTTTGTGTTTACTTGTGTTATATTTGACTAATGGTTAAATGTGTTTGATGATCAGAAACATTTTGTGTGACAAACATGCAAAAGAATAAGAAATCAGGAAGGGGGCAAATAGTTTTTCACACCACTGTACTTCAGTCATATCACTTATGTCCATATATAAGATCTCTTTTCGCTGTTCCATTATTTCACCGAGTAATAATTTCCATTTGTTTGCACCAATGCGATCTTTACTATCATTTTTCTAAGACTTTCGAATTTTTGTACTTTCGTTATCTCTAACCTGCTCTGCATGTGTACTGCACCAATGTTTTTGAATTCTTTACGACATTCTACTTTGTCATCTACTCTTTGTATTTTATTTCCGGCCCCGGGCCTGGTTAAATCTCTTGGCACAAAGTCTCGTCTCGCAGGACTTGAAAGTGTCTCTCTGAGAAAATCACGTCTCATCTCTGTTCCCAAAAATTTTTTTTTTATAATAGAGAGATTTATTTTTCTTCTTTTTCTTCTTCTTTCGGCTGCTCCTGTTAGGGGTTGCCACAGTGGATCATCTTCTTCCATATCTTTCTGTCCTCTGCATCTTGTTCTGTTACCCCCATCACCTTCATGTCTTCTCTCACCACATCCATAAACCTTCTCTTAGGCCTTCCTCTTCTCCTCTTGCCTGGTAGCACCATCCCTACCTTCTTCTTCTTCTATTTTTGGCTGCTCCTATTAGGGGTCGGCACAGCAGATCATCCTGTTTCATATCTTCCTGTCCTCTCCATCTTGTTCTGTTACACCCATCACCGTCATGTCCTCTCTCACCACATCCATAAACTTTTTCTTAGGTCTTTCTCTTCTCCTCTTTCCTGGCAGCACCATTCCTACCTTCTTCTTCTTCTTATGGCTGCTCTCATCAGGGGTTGCCACAGCGGATCATCTTCTTCCATATCTTTCTGTCCTCTCCATCTTGCTCTGTCACACCCATCACCTGCATGTCCTCTCTCACCACATCCATAAACTTTCTCTTAGGCCTTCCTCTTCTCCTCTATCCTTACCATCCTTCTCCCAATATACCCCTCATCTCTCCTCTGCAGATGTCCAAACCAACGTAATCTCGCCTCTCTGACTTTGTCTCCCAACCTGAGCTGACCCTCTAATGTCCTCATTTCTAATCATGTCCATCCTTGTCACACTCAATACAAATGACATCACTTTTCTACGTAGTCACCTTCCTTTGCAATGTGGTTTTCCCAGCGTCGTACTGACTTTTTAATGCCGTCATCAAAAAAATGTTCTTGCCTTCACTGTTTCCAACGAAAATGTAAAGGTGCAGAAACATTTTGAACGTTCCTCGTAGAAGAGAAGAGCACAGTAGCTCGTTAGCTCAGCTCTTTTTCTGAGCACAAGTCTTCAGATTACAGTGCCCAGTTACAAAGCTCTCCCATGGCAACTCTTGACTACTGAATTAACTTGTTTCTCAAAAGAGAGGTTACTGTCAAAGATTACACCAAGATTGCGGATTTGAGGTTTGCAAAAGACAGAGAAAGAGCCGAGAAGTCCAAGACCAATTTGGGCTTCAGCTGACGGACCCGCTATAAGCACCTCTGTTTTATTTTGATTCAAATCAAGAAAATTATTAGCCATCCAGAATCGTAGTTCAGAAAGACAATTGTGCAGTTGATTTATTGCAGAGTTGCAGACGGGAAAGATTTGAAACTCGATAACTCAACCAACAAGATTGTTGATGATGAACGTCTCCAAACTGTGATGTGTGAAGATGAATCAGTCATCAACAACAGACCCCTCACAGAACCATTTGGAAGCTCTGACACCCAATCACGTCACAGCTCACTGTGCCTCCTTTTCTAAAAATGATTGGTGTACCTGAAGACGCTGAAAGCAAATCCAATACATGAGAAGGCGGTCCATAGGGTACTTACCCAGACTTCCAAAATGGCTCACACCAAGAAGACATTCTGAGCCGGGAGACACTGTGTTAATAGTAGATGATGCTGCACTCCGCAGTCCATGGGTAATGGGGCAAGTCGTGAAGACAATTCAGAAGAGACCAACAGCAGCACACCGGACAGACCTGGGAGTAAACTACAAGAAACAGCGGATAATTGAAATAAGGAATTGTTCAGTGTTTGCCTGCAGTTACATTCCTAGTTATAACTAAATGTTAACTAAATTTAGAGTTTTTAGAATAATTTTTTGCGCCTTTTGAAGTGAAATACAATACCGTGTTAGCCATTGTGGATGTAGTGAGAAGTCAAGCCAAGTGATCCCTTTAAACAGCTAACTAAAAAGATTACAATATTGAGGTAACTCAGGCCCCTTCTTCAGCATACAGTCCTGTCTCCTCTTCTCTCCATACACCTCAGACTATAAATATGACACCCGGTCACGTCAGTGGAAGAAATTCTCAGATGATTTTGCACTTATGGAGTGTACTGATAATGGGGATGAGACGGACGAGTAGAAAACTTTGTTTCTTGGTGCAGTGGTAGGGTGTTGTACCGTGTTAGCCATTATGGATGTAGTGAGACGTCGAGCCAAGTGACCCCTTTTATTGGCTAACTAAAAAGATTACAATATGGAAGCTTTAAAGGTAACTCAGGCCCCTTCATCAAGTGAGATGTAATACTGAGACTGGAATTCCCTGTGTATATATAGACACCAGGACAGATACAGCATTGGAACACCTTTACGTGAGACATCTTAGATGTACAAAAATTAATAGACCTCTCCAGGCTGAGATTCATTTAGCAAGTGATGGGAATAATGAATGCTCAAGATCTTCTGATAAAATAATTGTCAAAAAAAGTCTTTTGAAGTTTCTGAAGTGGTGAGAAGTTAAGCAAAATGACCCCTTCTATTGGCTAACTAAAAAGATTACAACATGGAAGCTTTCAAGGTAACTCAGGCCCCTTCTTCAGGCAGGATGTAATACAGAGACTGGAATTCCCTGTGTTTATATAGACACCAGGACAGATACAGCATTGGAAAACCTTTACGTGAGCCATCTTAAATGTACAAAAATGAATAGACCTCATCAGGCTAAGATTCATTTAGCAAGAGAGGAGAACAATGTATGGTCAAGATCTTTGGATAAGATGATAGTCCAACAAAGTCTTTTGAAGTTTCTGATGCAGTGAGAAGTTAAGCCAAGTGTCCCCTTCTAATGGCAACCTAAAAAGATTACAATATGCAAGCTTTCAAGGTAACTCAGGTCCCTTCTTCAGCATACAGTCCTGTCTCCTTTTCTCTCTTCTCCATACACCTCAGACTATAAATATAACACCCGGTCATGTTGGTAGAAGAAATTCTCAGATGATTCTGCACTTATGAGGTGTATTGATAAGGGGGATGAGACTGAGGAGTGGAAAACTTTGTTTCTTGGTGCAGTAGTAGGGTATTGTACCGTGTTAGCCATCATGGATGTAGTGAGAAGTCAAGCCAAGTGCCCCCTTTTATTGGCTAACTGAAAAGATTACAATATGTGAGGCAACTCAGGCCCCTTCATCAAGTGAGATGTAATACTGAGACTGGAATTCCCTTTGTTTATGTAGACATCAGGACAGATACAGCATTGGAAAACCTTTACGTGAGCCATCTTAGATGTATAAAAATTAATAGACCTATCCAGGATGAAATTCATTTAGCAAGTGAGGGGAACAATGTATGGTCAAGATCTTCTGTTAAAATAATTGTCAAAAAAAGTCTTTTGAAGTTTCTGAAGTGGTGAGAAGTTAAGCATAATGACCCCCTTCTATTGGCTAACTAAAAAAATTACAACATGGAAGCTTTCAAGGTAACTCAGGCCCCTTCTTCAGTATACAGTCCTGTCTCCTCTTCTCTCCATACACCTCAGATTATAAATATGACACCAGGTCACGTCGGTGGAAGAAGTTCTCAGATGAGTCTGCACTTATGGGGTGAATTGATAAGGGGGATGAGATTGAGGAGTGGAAAACCTTGTTTCTTAGTGCAGTACTACGGTGTTGTACCATGTTAGCCATTATGAATGTAGTGAGAAGTCAAGCCAAGTGCCCCCTTTTATTGGCTAACTGAAAAGATTACAATATGGAAGCTTTCAAGGTAACCCAGGTCCCTTCTTCAGGCAAGATATAATACTGAGACTAGAATTCCCTGTGTATATATAAAGAGTCACCAGGACAGATACAGCATTGGAAAACCTTTATGTGAGCCATCTTAGATGTACAAAAATGAATAGACCTCTTCAGGCTAAGATTCATTTAGCAAGAGAGGAGAACAATGTATGGTCAAGATCTTTGGATAAGATGATAGTCCAACAAAGTCTTTTGAAGTTTCTGATGCAGTGAGAAGTTAAGCCAAGTGTCCCCTTTTAATGGCTACCTAAAAAGATTACAATATGCAAGCTTTCAAGGTAACTCAGGCCCGTTCTTCAGCATACAGTCCTATCTGCTCTTCATACACCTCAGAATATAAATATAAGACCCGGTCATGTCAGTGGGAGAAATTCTCAGATGATTCTTCACTTATGGGGTGTATTGATAAGGGGGATGAGACAGAGGAGTGGAAAACTTTGTTTCTTGGTGCAGTACTTGGGTGTTGTACCGTGTTAGCCATTATGAATGTAGTGAGAAGTCAAGCCAAGTGACCCCTTTTATTGGCGAACTAGAAAGATTACAATGTGTGAGATAACTCAGGCCCCTTCATCAGGCAAAACGTAATACTGAGACTGGAGTTCCCTGTGTTTATATTGATCAGAGACAGCATTGGAACACCTTTACGTGAGCCATCTTAAATGTATAAAACGAGTAGATTCATTCAGAAAGAGAGGAGAACGATGTATGGTCAAGATCTTTGGATAAGATGATAGTCCAACAAAGTCTTTTGAAGTTTCTGACAAGTATTTCAATATAATGTGGATCTGTACAGTAGTCAGGTTGTCTGTGTCAGTCTGAAAAACTCTGGTCTCTATTTAAACCGTGTTGTAATGTGTTCAATTTAGCCAGTCTTAGAAAGTTAACGTTAAATTTCCAGAAGTATCTCCTTAATTTCATTAGAATATCATTTTGTCAGATACCAAGGGCCGTTTATACCTCACGCTCAGAGTGCATACGCACACGCATCATGGCTGCCACGCATTCCCAGCATTCATTTGACACGTCTTCCAAAATTGACGTGATGCATGCGTGAGTTGCAGTACCAGAAAAAGTCGGTGTGTGGCGCAGTGTGGTAAAAGTCAGAACGTGACGTCAGAGTCTCACTTTACTATCGACTTTGCGAGTCGTACAGGACCAACGTGTGTGCTGCAGTGTTGGATGAGTGGTCCGATGTGGTGAAGCAAATCATCAAACTTAAATGCTGACGTACAAATGTATTCGTGGTGCTGTTCCTCATCTGTTTCTCGCATAGGCAATACAAGTGTCGGGTATTCCACAACATAATGACGCGATACATTTTATTTCGCCTTATACAATTTTGTGTATTAGGAATTTGTTAGTTTTCACATACCCCTTGGGGGTCAGAGCGCAGGGTCAGCCATTGTACAGCGCCCCTGGAGCAATTACAGGTTAAGGGTCTTGCTCAAGGGCCCAGCAGAGTAGGCAGTGACGGGGATTCGAACTGGCAACCTTCTGGATACCAGCACAGATCCTTAGCCTCAGAGCCACCACTCCGCTCCATAGGGGCTCACATGCCATCTTCTGTGCCGTCTTTTTTTTTTTGTTTGTTTGTTTTTGCACCTACGTAACATCATCAGAATGTACGGCGGCGTATTTGAGCTACAGAGAAAAACAAAATTAGAGACAGGGTGACGAAAAAAAGGTCTATTTTTTGAATAAAGTGGAAATTTCAACTTTAATCCCGTAGTTTATTTTGTCATTCAAGTAAATCGTCGTAAGCATCAACCCAGCTCAGCAGCAGGCAGCAACTGGCACACCGAACACGTTACATTTAGAATCCTGAGATTTATACTTGATATCACTTTCATGATGAAATGTGTTACATCAGTGGTTCTCAAACTGTGGGACAGGCCCCCTCTAGGGGGGCGTGAAGTAAGAAAAGGGGGGGGCTCGAAGATGTGAAAAAAAGAAAACAAGAATCGAAAATATGAATAATACATCTATTAAAACCAAAACAAATCAACTTAAACTACATTCTGATACTAGAAAAATAAATATAGTTAGATAAATGTCGATAAAAGTTAAGTAGGTATAATAAAATATCCATCCATCCATTTTCCAACCCGCTGAATCCGAACACAGGGTCACGGGGGTCTGCTGGAGCCAATCCCAGTCAACACAGGGCACAAGGCAGGAAACAATCCTGGGCAGGGCGCCAACCCACCGCAGGACACACACACATACCCACACACCAAGCACACACTAGGGCCAATTTAGAATCGCCAATCCACCTAACCAGCATGTCTTTGGACTGTGGGAGGAAACCCACGCAGACACGGGGAGAACATGCAAACTCCACACAGGGAGGACCCGGGAAGCGAACCCGGGTCTCCTAACTGCGAGGCAGCAGCGCTACCCACTGCGCCACTGTGCCGCCCTATAATAAAATATGCACCTATGATATATCATTAATTAAAAAAGAACAAATTGGTATTAGTGGGCTCCTTTCAAAAAAACGTTAGGGGGGGCGCGATTAAAAATGTTATGAAAACTCGGGTCGCAAATACTTAAAGGTTGAGAAACGCTGTGTTACATTTTACAGATAAATGGTTAACTTTGTTTAAATAATGAATACAGTTAGTAGTTACACATATGGGGTGGCAGAGCGTTTGTGTTGCTCTCTCACAGGGTTCTTCTCTGGTGTTCCCTGTCTGGAGATGGCATGTTTCCCTGGTGGGTTTCCACAGTGGGCTGCAGGTTCTTTCCAAACACATGCAAGTTTGGGGATTTTCTAAAATGACGCTAGTGTGTGTGTGTGTGTGTGTGTGTGTGTGTGCTTGTGTTCACCTTGCGATGAGCTGACGCCCCATCCAGGGATTGTTTTTGTCTCGTGCCCAACGCCTGCTGGAATGGCCGTGTCCCTGGATTGATGGAGGTGATCATTAAACATCCTTTTCAGAGATCTTGTGGCAAGGTGTCCTGGGAATTTAATGGCTGTTTCAGGCACTTCACAACACAGTGATGCCGAACGTTGTTTTCTCACTGTGATGATATCTTGCACTGCCACCTGGTGGAATTCTCCAGATTTACATAAAATACACGCGCAAGTATAAACAGGACAACGCTTGGGTAGCAGTGGCGTCCACTGGAGCACGAGTCACGTCACGTGAAGTATAAACCTGGCCTAAGACTACACTATAATTTAATACCATAATCTAACTACTGCGGTGGGCTGGCGCCCTGCCCGGGGTTTGTTTCCAGCCTTGTGCCCTGTGTTGGCTGGGATTGGCTCCAGCAGACCCCAATGACCCTGTAGTTAGGATATAGCGAGTTGGATAATGGATGGATGGATGGATAATCGTAACTATGAGAAACTGATATTCTAATGAAGTTAAGCACTTATATGAATTTAACATTAACTTTCTAAGAGTTGCTCATACAGACTATAAACTCTGCTAATTACATGACGACTACGTATAAAGCCACAGATTTGCTTAAACACACAGCAAGTTCCAATCTGTTTAGCGTAATCAGAACCTAACGTACAGAGCGTTACACGCACACACTAAACCGCCGTAAATTGAGTCACCAGTTTGATGCAGAAACCCGACTCCTTGAAAAACCTGTTTACACGCACAGCTCCACGAACGGAGTTCTAATTTGGAAAAACGCTTCTATATTTTCAATCAACGGCAACCATGAATCTGAGAAGAAGTCTGGAGTCTGCGTCTCCGGAGGTCGAGCTGTTAAGTTCAGCACAACACTCAGCTCAGGGAGGTTCTGCTCACTGGTGAGGCCTCATCTGGAGTTCTGGGTGCAGTTTGGGACTCCAGGCTACCAAAAGGATAAAGCAGCACTAGAGAAGGTCCAGAGAAGAGCGACTAGGCTGATTCCAGGACTTGGACAGCAGACAGGGTTGGGCGAATTTGTGGCCAATGAAATTTAATGTCAGTAAATGTAAAGGATTACATGTAAGAAGTAAAAATGTGAGGTTTGAATACACAATGGGAGGTCTGAAAATTGAGAGTCCACCTTATGAGAAGGATTTAGGAGTCGCGGTGAACTCTAAGGTATCGACTATCAGACGGTGCTCACATGCCATTAATTAGGCTAAGACAGGGGTGGGCAAAGTCAGTCCTGGAGGGCCGCAGTGGCTACGGGTTTTTGTTCCAACCCAGTTGCTTAATTAGAAAACAATCCTTGCCAATAATTACATTTCATGGATTGGTTCCTGCCTTGCGCCCTGTGTTGGCTGGGATTGGCTCCAGCAGACCCCCGTGACCCTGTGTTCGGATTCAGCGGGTTGGAAAATGGATGGATGGATGTTAGTGCTTTAACTCTGCTATGTCAAGTCATTCTCATATCCTAGATTTTTTTTTTCCATTCTAAGGATATCATCCAAATACTTTGAAGTGTAAAACGGGTTAGTAATTCTCAGTCCTTCACTTTCTTCTCTTCTCTTTCCTTCCAAGTATTTAATTAAACCAAACAGTGCACAATAAATACACACAGAGGTGTAAAGGGTAACAAGCAAAATGGATAACTGCTGGTTTCTTTTGTCATTTGCATCCATCCATTTTCCAACCCACTGAATCCGAACACAGGGTCACGGGGTCTGCTGGAGCCAATCCCAGCCAACACAGGACACAAGGCAGGAACCAATCCCGGGCAGGGCGCCAGTCCACCGCAGTGTCATTTGCATCTTATTGCTAATAAGGATCAATTAAAAACGGAGAATGCAGCTGTTTAAGACTTAAATAAGCAATAAGGGTTCAAAATCTTAATGAGGGAGACAACTAAAGTGAAGCAGAAGTGTTTCTAGAGCAATAAGGGCTTCTTATTAAGCAATTGGGTTGGAACAAAAACCTGCAGCCACTGCGGCCCTCCAGGAATGACTTTGCCCACCCCTGGGCCAAGAGAATGTCAGGTTATATAGCGCCTTGATGTGTGGAGTACAAGTCACAGGAGGTTCTGCTCAAGCTTTATAACACACTGGTGAGGCCTCATCTGGAGTCCTGTGTGCAGTTTTGGTCTCCAGGCTACAAAAAGGACATAGCAGTACAAGAAAAGGTCCAGAGAAGAGCAACTAGGCTGACTCCACAGCTTGGATGGCAGAAAGGCTTGGGGGAATTTGTGGCAGATAAAGTTTTAAGTCAGTAAATGTAAAGAATTACATGTAGAAAGTAAAAATGTGAGGTTCACATACACAATGGGCGGACGGAAAATTGAAGTATTTAGGAGTCATAGTGGACTCTAAGCTATCGACTTCCCAACAGTGTTCAGAAGCCATTAAGAAGGCTAAGAGAATGTCAGGTCATATAGCGCCTTGATGTGTGGAGTACAAGTCACAGGAGGTTCTGCTCAAGCTTTATAACACACTGGTGAGGCCTCATCTGGAGTCCTGTGTGCAGTTTGGGTCTCCAGGCTACAAAAAGGACATAACAGCACAAGAAAAGGTCCAGAGAAGACCAACTAGGCTGACTCCACAGCTTGGATGGCAGAAAGGCTTGGGGGAATTTGTGGCAGATAAAGTTTTAAGTCAGTAAATGTAAAGAATTACATGTAGAAAGTAAAAATGTGAGGTTCACATACACAATGGGCGGACGGAAAATTGAAGGATTTAGGAGTCATAGTGGACTCTAAGCTATCGACTTCCTGACAGTGTTCAGAAGCCATTAAGAAGGCTAAGAGAATGTCAGGTCATATAGCGCCTTGATGTGTGGAGTACAAGTCACAGGAGGTTCTGCTCAAGCTTTATAACACACTGGTGAGGCCTCATCTGGAGTCCTGGGTGCAGTTTGGGTCTCCAGGCTACAAAAAGGACTTAACAACACTTGAGAAAGTCCGTCGTGATGAATGTAATATTGTCTGGCAGTATTCCTAGGCAGCAGGTGGTGCCTCAGTGGGGTTGAAGAACATCTTTGAAGACGTTTTTGAGCTCAGTAAAAGGCTGCAGTTCAGATCAACTCAGTTTCTGGCCTCAGTGTCTACGATTGAATGTTTTGTTCGTCATCAGCTTCATATTACTGGATAGAACACCAGAGGAGAGCGACTCGGCTAATTCAGGGCTATAGGGGATGAGTGATGAGGAAAGATTAAAAGAGCTGAGCCTTTACAGGAGATTAAGAGGAGACCTGAGTGAAGAGTTTAAAGTGATGAAGGGAATTAGTCCAGTGGATCGAGACGGTGACTTTAAAATGAGTTCATCAAGAACACGGGGACACAGTTGGAAACTTGTGAAGGGGAAATTTCACACAAACATTAGGAAGTTTTTTCATCACACAAAGAACCACAGACACATTGAAGATGTGACCAAGTCGTGTTGTGTGGTAGACAGTAGGACTTTAGGGACCCCCAAAACTGAACCTCATCAGCATAAATTTAGAGATTTCTAAAAATATTGAGACACAGAATTGAAGATGTGAGTTCCAAAATCTGCTAATTACACCTTTTGGTAAAATGTAGTGAACACGTGATTGTGACTTTTCATGCAGTTGGTCATGCACCGAAAATATGTTTGAGCTTCAAAACCTGCTAATTGCAACAGTGTAGCGCTATAGTTTTAGGGATTTAGTTTCAAAATCTGCTTATGGACCCAGATTTTCCTATTTATCTCCAAAATGTATCTTTTGTACTTAGCTGATTTTGGAACTGAGCTCTTCAATTTCAACCAGGAGAAGGAATAATGCGATAGTCCGAGTGTTTGCTTCAGGACATATCTTTGTGGACACTTCCCCCATTTTTTTTTTAATCTGTGGCTGCCAGATGTGCATGTGAAGCAAAGACATGCGGGGGGCTAACAGAGTGCGGTGGACACGCAAAATCCTGAGCTGTCATAACCCGGTTAAGGGTCTACATGGCCAACATAACTGGATTACTTGCGGAGAAATCTATCGGCGTACCACACAGCAGGTTTCTTGGCATCGAGATGTGCACATAATCCGAGTAACAAGAAAAAACAGTTGGGCCTCCGTATAGCATGTGCTTTAATAATCCGGCTATTCACAGAAACACGGATTCAAAAATGCCCTGCAGACGCTTCTTCTGGTGAGACAAACTGTGTTCACGCGTGAAGGTTTCCCCGTGTATGTGGCCGTGTGCAGTAAACCCGCTTTCAGAGTCTGTTATCCTGCGCACGTCCCACCAGTCTTTGCTTTTGCACACACGTCCAGCAGCCACGGGTAAAAAAAAAAAATGATGGACGTGTCCATGATGATACATTTCAGCCAATCGCGTCATTCCTTCTCCTGGTGGTAAAAATCGATGTCGGTATTTGGGTGGAGTGGTGGCTAAGGATCTGTGCTGGTAGCTGGACAGTTGGCGGTTCAAATTACATTACTGCCAGAAGGGATCCAACTTGATGTGGAAATTACTCCGGGGGGTCGCCGTATAATGGCGGACCGTGTGCTCTGACGCCCCCCCGAAAGCTCTTGCAACAAAAGGATTTCCCTTAAGGGATTAACTAAGTATATCAAAATATTTACGGAATTGCAAAATCTATGTTGATGGGCCGCTGTATGCAGTGCTAAGCATCTTGAGCATGGGAAAGGCGCTATATAAAGAAAATGTATTATTATTATTATTATTATTATAGTAGCTAATCAACTTTAGGAACCTGGAAAAGGCCAGCTACACCATAACATAACCCAACTAACTAACAAATGGCTCTCACAAGTACCAGTAAGCCCACGATTCTCGAAAGAATCGCAAATCCAAGAATGGCAATCACTTTCTGTTCCCAAACACATTTGTACTAAAGCGGTTTGTTTGTGTGGGCGCCTTCGTTCATTGTGTTTATCCATATGGGCTCGTTTAATGACGTCCTTGCTTGTGGTGTTTCTGAAGCGCGTTGCAGGAGCCTCCGTGTATTGTTTTAATCCATGCGGTCTCGTCTCTGTTGTTCTGTGGCTGTGTCGTTAGGCAGAAGTCGTGTACTGTTAGGAAGTCATAATCCAGCTCGAACGTAAACATCAACTATGTATTGTTGAGTTAGCATTCCTGCATTGATCAATGGATTAAACTCGTGTCTTACTGAGAGTCTGCAGGAAAAATATTGTTTCATTGATACACGTGATCTTTTCTGTGCTTGATTTTTTTTATATCTGCAAATGCCAGCACTCCATCCTTCCTGGCCAGTTGGAAACAGAATGGGGTATGTCAAAGTATCAAGTTTAGGAAACAAATGTCCACGTGTTGGAATTTAGGTTGGTTGGTTCCATCAGGACGTAAATGCATGACAATATCGCGGTGAAACGGAGGCTCACCGTCTTTACTTTGAAACACAATTGCCACTTCATTAACGATGGGAACATTGTATCATCTCGGATCGTGTTCTTTGTCCTTTATTAGCACTAAGGCAATTGTAGTTGGTGCCACACCCTCCGCCTCGGCTTTGGTATTGGCTTCTCTTTCAACCTCATGTAGCATTTTTATAGAGTTAGCTAATGGGTGATTGTTTATGACTTCAGTGCATCCGGAAGTATTCACAGCACATCACTTTTTCCACATTTTGTTATGTTACAGCCTTATTCCAAAATGGATTAAATTCATTTTTTTCCTCAGAATTCTACACACAACACCCCATAATGACAACGTGAAAAAAGTTTACTTGAGATTTTTACAAATTTATTAAAAATAAAAAATTGAGAAAGCACATGTACATTAAGTATTCACAGCCTTTGCCATGAAGCTTAAAATTGAGCTCAGGTGCCTCCTGTTTCCCCTGATCATCCTTGAGATGTTTCTGCAGCTTCATTGGAGTCCACCTGTGGTAAATTCAGTTGACTGGACCTGATTTGGAAAGGCACACACCTGTCTATAGAAGGTCCCACAGTTGACAGTTCATGTCAGAGCACAAACCAAGCATGAAGTCAAAGGAATTGTCTGTAGACCTCCGAGACAGGATTGTCTCGAGGCACAAATCTGGGGAAGGTTGCAGAAAAATTTCTGCTGCTTTGAAGGTCCCAATGAGCACAATGGCCTCCATCATCCGTAAGTGGAAGAAGTTCAAAACCACCAGGACTCTTCCTAGAGCTGGCTGGCTATCTAAACTGAACGATCGGGGGAGAAGGGCCTTAGTCAGGGAGGTGACCAAGAACCCGATGGTCACTCTGTCAGAGCTCCAGAGGTCCTCTGTGGAGAGAGGAGAACCTTCCAGAAGGATAACCATCTCTGCAGCAATCCACCAATCAGGCCTGTATGGTAGAGTGGCCAGATGGAAGCCACTCCTTAGTAAAAGGCACATGGCAGCCCGCCTGGAGTTTGCCAAAAGGCACCTGAAGGACTCTCAGACCATGAGAAAGAAAATTCTCTGGTCTGATGAGACAAAGATTGAACTCTTTGGTGTGAATGCCAGGCGTCACGTTTGGAGGAAACCAGGCACCGCTCATCACCAGGCCAATACCATCCCTACAGTGAAGCATGGTGGTGGTAGCGTCATGCTGTGGGGATGTTTTTCAGCGGCAGGGAACTGGGAGACTAGTCAGGATAAAGGGAAAGATGACTGCAGCAATGTACAGAGACATCCTGGATGAAAACCTGCTCCAGAGCGCTCTTGACCTCAGACTGGGGCGACGGTTCATCTTTCAGCAGGACAACGACCCTAAGCACACAGCCAAGATATCAAAGGAGTGGCTTCAGGACAACTCTGTGAATGTCCTTGAGTGGCCCAGCCAGAGCCCAGACTTGAATCTGATTGAACATCTCTGGAGAGATCTTAAAATGGCTGTGCACCGACGCTTCCCATCCAACCTGATGGAGTTTGAGAGGTGCTGCAAAGAGGAATGGGCGAAACTGGCCAAGGATAGGTGTGCCAAGCTTGTGGCATCATATTCAACAAGACTTGAGGCTGGAATTGCTGCCAAAGGGGCATCGACAAAGTATTGAGCAAAGGCTGTGAATACTTATGTACATGGGATTTCTCAGTTTTTTTATTTTTAATAAATTTGCAAATATCTCAAGTAAACTTTTTTCTTGTTGTCATTATGGGGTGTTGTGTGTAGAATTCTGAGGAAAAAAAATGAATTTAATCCATTTTGGAATAAGGCTGTAACATAACAAAATGTGGAAAAAGTGATGCGCTGGGAATACTTTCTGGATGCACTGTATGTTTCTCATTATCAGCTGTGTGCATTGCTTGTTTTCAGGCAGGTTCATTCGTTGATAAACGGCATCATCTAGATCGAACACGTAAATGTGCAAATTTGCGTTGGTGATTTGGCTCAGGGTGCACAGTTCCAATCCGATGCAATATTTGTCCACACACGCGAAAGCAGTATGGGCCATTCCCAGGTGGTGGCTTGATATTTACCCCGGTAGATGCAATAGCAAATGAACTATTGTAGGATCCAATGCAGTCCATAAAGCTTTTACTTTCGGGTATATTGTTAGTCAAAAGCTTCCGTAGATATTCAGGATATTGATCCACAGGAGGCAGCTCAACCTGACCTCTTTGACAACAACGTGTAAACTCATCAGTGGTACTGGCAGTTTTTTCTTCAAGGAAGTTAAGTGAATGACAATGACTGCAGATGACACTCATTAATCCCAATGAATTTTCATGAGCAGTGGACTCATTATAGAATGCGTTCTCAGCTGCCTGGCGGAATTGTTCAGCGTCTGTCCGTCGTTCCTGTCTTTGGCTTTTTCTTTGTTGGGATACTGAACGTCTTAAACTTTTTAAACGACTTTGTAGCCTTTCTGCAGTTTCTTTTTGGATCCGTGCCTCTCTTGCATCTGGTGTTGCAGAAGAGCGTTGTAGGCGCCTTCGTTCATTGTTTTTATCCATACGGGCTCGGTTTTGTATTTGTAATCGTTGAGCTCTTTGTTTTTGGAACCGTGACTCCTTTGCTTGTGCTGTTTCAGAGGCGCGTTGTAGGCGCCTTCGTTCATTGTTTTTATCCTTTCGGGCTCGTTTTTGTATTTCCGTTAGTTGAGCTGTTTCTTTTTGGAGCCGTGACTCCTTTGCTTCTGGTGTTTGTGAAGTGCGTTGTAGGCGCCTCCGTTTATTGTTTTTATCCACGCTGTCTCGTTTTTGTTTCTCTGTGTCCATGTCGTTAGGTACAACTCTTACTTTTAATACTGAATTTCCGTTATGGCGCAGTGGATTAGAGCAGGTTTAGTCCACAGGTTGTGTTGTTTGGGCGCCACCTACTGACTCTGGATAGATGCTGCGTTTGACTCTGAGGCGCAGTGCGCATGCGGTGCGTCCGCCGTCCGTGCATAAATTAAACTGTGGTTTAGTAATATAGATTATTATTCTCGCCTCAATTCAGAACTGGATTAAACAGGTTGATGAATGTTAAATCACCATTATGATGATGATGATGATGAATATTATTATTAATATTATTAACTCCTTGATGCTAAACTGGAGTCAACAGGCTATTAGATCATCATCATCATCATCATGATTATTATAAAGCTCAGCAACACAATCTTGGGAGACCAAGGCTTTTGCTTGTGTTTGGATTAATGGCTGTCGTCGATGACCTTTAATCTTTTTTTAGCCCGTTTTTGAGCATTTTGCCAAAGGGGGGCTCCCCATGCGTGTAATTGGGGAATTTGATTTCTGTCTTAACCTTTTCCCAGTTTTGTGTGTTCTCGTTAACGTCCTCCATGATCGTTACCACTCAACTACGGACAGCCGACAAGTAAAGAGATGAGAAATGAGGAGCATCAATGGGGAAAATAAACCTCCGGGTGGGGTCCACATTCAGTCCTGGAGACCCCGGCCGTCCACCCCCTCCTCCTAATCGGCCGACAGACTTCTGGGTGTCTCTTTTGATGCGGGAGGACATCCCACACTGGCACATGCAGGCTGTGTGAGTGCCCAGCGTTGGACGGGTGCCCCCCTCTAAGGTTGGTTATGAAGACACACATTGGCACTCCCTGCTACCAGGACAGGCCCGGCTCCTTCTTTCCGTATCCTGATTAAGTGGATTGGAAGAGGGGCAGATCGATGGTTTAGTGCTCGTCCCCTTTGTTCTGTAAACCCCCTTGTGATGGTGGGCACCCTGTACAGTAAAATAAAATTTTGGTCCATTGTAGTTCTTGCTGGATTTTTAAACACGGTGGTACAACATTTAGTGAGGCTGCCTTACAGCTCCATGCCACTGTCTTTATGGGGTCTTCTCCCACATCCCAAATTAGCTTCATTAGCTGCATTGGTGGTCTGTGTGGACGAGTCTTGGAAGTTGGCAACACACAGGTGTCACATTCCGAGTTGGCTTCCTCCATGCACCCTGTGCTGAGGGCATGGCACCAACTAGTGGTGCCCCTGAACATGACAGGCAGAGTGGCGTAGTAGTGAAGGCTTTGGACTTCAAACCCTGAGGTTGTTGGTTCAAATCGCAGTACTGCCACCACCGTGTGACCCTGAGCAGGTCACGTCACCTGCCTGTGCGCCAATCGGAAAGTTTAACCAGTTGTATCTTGGATATTGTCAATCCGCCCCAACAAGGGCGCCAGTTGAGTAGTGATCACTGGATAAGGGCGCTCTTGGCATACCCACTGAAACTCACGACTTTTATTTGTAGTCCGCATGACCACATCCACGTTGTGCAGCCTTTCTCACTCTCGCAAGTTCAGATTTAAAAGACCGCTGTCACGACATTTTACCTTCTAGAACGTTTGTCCTGAAAAAGGTAAAATGTGGTGGAGAACTTCACAGATCTGAGGACCGCCAATCAAAGCACAAGTGCAGCAGCTGTGCATCTTAAAAGACAGGCAGATTGGGATGAAGCGAGAACATCCGTGTGCCCCTCAAACGACTGGCATCCTCTCCGGGATTCATTGCACAGTATTGCCCAGTGCCAATATGGATGGAAAAGTAGGCATAGAAAAATTAAATGAATTTGTATTTAACCAGGGTGGCACAGCAGTTGGCGCTCGAAGTTCAAACCCCAGCCCTGTGAAATTTTCTCATTGTCCTCTTGTGTCCTAAAGACGTGCAGGTCAGCGCTGGCTAGCGACTAAAATGGGCACACGGGGAGAATGTTGTACCAGGAAAAGAGCTGCCCCCCCACCCCACCCCCTAACAGTGCCACCTGGACAGACCCCCAGCTCTCCGTCACACCTAAAATGAAAAGCAGATGCATGGGTGGAACATGAAACAAGCGGGACTGTAGAATGGAATTAAATCTATGAAGGCAAATTGATTGAGGCCACTTACTGTTTATAGTGCCGGTCACAGCAAACAAAGTTAGAAATTAATTTACCAAAAATATCAAATGAATTCACATCATATTTAATGAATTTAACACAGCAACCAGGCTTTAATGAAATGAATCAACAGCAGCAAAGAAAGTCGGGACATATGACAGATTTATAGACACATACAGTATACACACACACATATGCAGTATATACTGTACCTGTATGATATACAATACATTTATAGATAGATGGAGGTGAAGGTCTGTGATACGGTTTGTATATTTATAACTGGAAATCCGTAAAGCGAGACAACGAATCACAAATCTTAAAATAGATATTTTATTCCTAAGCTTTCAACTCCCATCAGGAGTCATCATCAGAGGAACATCATTAGACTTACAGGAACCCAAGGAAATACAGTATATAGAAAATTAGGAGGGGGACTGATGAGGAGGGGATCGATTGGTGGGGGGGGGGGGGGGGGTCATAAAGTCACATTTATTATTTGCATCTGCTTTTTTTCAAGCCTACATACGCTGGGTTCATGTCCAAGTGTCTGGTAACGGGGTTTTCATTTGATAGCTTAGGAATAAAAAAATATTTTAAGATATGTGATTCATTGCCTCTCTTTGTGGATTTCCAGTTACAAATTATATACACGTATATATATATGGTCACAAATGGCTGGGGTTCTTGTCCGGCCGGGATGACTCTTCATCTTGCTCTCCCAGTCCATAAAATGAAGAGGCGTCCCGGCTGGACAAGAACCCCGGCCATCTGTGATACTATATATATATATATATATATATATATATATATATATAATTATATATATATATATATATATATATATAATATATATATACACACATATATCAATCTATCTATATCTAATCTATATACAGTATTTACAGTATGTGAATTTCCCCTTGGGATTAATAAAGTATCTATCTATACATATGTCTATAATACAGTATATATATATTGTGACCAGTAGAGGGCGCTGCAGCCTCCCAAACCTCACACAGAATATGCTCATATTAAGGTTTTTATTGAGCCCCAACACTTTCTCCAGAAGAATAACCAACAAACAGCCACCCCACACCCAATTCTTCTTCCTCCTCCAAGACTGTAGCCCACTACCCCCGGACTCTGACTCCATTCAAATGGGGCAGTGGGCTTCCTTTTAAACCAGACCTGGGAACTGCTTCTGGTTTCCGGTCCAGGTCGTTCAGAGCGTTTCCTGGTTGTGCAGCGGCGCCCCCTGGTGGTCCCCAATGACCCCCGACCTTCCTTATTTTATATAGCGTATTTCACAGTATGGATTATTTTTAATGAGTGTATTCAGTAAACTAATGCAGGCCAGCTTTGTTTTATATAGTGCCTTCCACTGCAAATTATGACATTATTTATCAATATCAGAAAATGAATTTAGACATCCATTTTTAATATAGCGCAATGTTTTGATTAACCCCTTTAACAGCAGTTAGAAAATCCATCTTTATTTTAAATAATTCATCTTACAGCTTCACCCTGCCCGGGATTGGTTCCTGCCTTGTGCCCTCTGTTGGCTGGGATTGGCTCCAGCAGACCCCCGTGACCCTGTGTTCAGATTCAGCGGGTTGGATAATAGATAGATAGATAGATAGATAGATAGATAGATAGATAGATAGATAGATAGATGTGAAAGGCACTATATAATAAATAGATAGATAGATATGAAAGGCACTATATAATAGATAGATAGATAGATAGATAGATAGATAGATAGATAGATAGATAGATAGATAGATAGATCGATCTACGGTGGGTTGGCACCCTGCCCGGGATTGGTTCCTGCCTTGTGCCCTGTGTTGGCTGGGATTGGCTCCAGCAGACCCCCGTGACCCTGTGTTCGGATTCAGCGGGTTGGAAAATGGATGGATGGATGGATGGATCTTACAGCTTGGACTATTTTGACATAATGCATCCTTATAAAGCAAACTAATTGAGTCCATCTTGATTCTGTTTAGCGAATTTCACAGGGCTAATTGATAGATAGATAGATAGATAGATAGATAGATAGATAGATAGATAGATAGATAGATAGATAGATAGATAGATAGATAGATACTTTATTAATCCCAAGGGGAAATTCAAATTTAATGCATCCAGTAAAGTGAACTAATCCAGGTCAGTTTTATTTTATATAGCGTCTTTCACCACATGCTATGTCCTAAAATATCAGTAGGACTTCAGGCCGTATTTACTTCATATAGTACATTCCACACTGTGGACTATTTTTACTTAATAGATGTAGTAAACAAATCCAGGCCAACTTTGATTTATTTGATATCAATACCAGCAACTTAATTTGGACCATCTTTATTTTATATAGAGTAGCACGTTTTGATGCATACAATGTTCGATCAGATCTTTTAATAGCAGTTAGCAAATTAATTCATAGCAGTCGGTCACTCATTTACAGACACGCTTAGTCCTGAACAGGGCCGCGGGGGGGCGCCAGAGCCAATCCCACCTATCATAGGGCACAAGGCAGGACCAAACTCCGGACAGGCGCCAGTCCATCGCAGTAAGTCATACCATCTTTATTTTAAATGGCGCATTTTACAGCTTGGACTATTTTGACGTAATGCATCTCGTAGAGCAAATTAATTTTGTCCATCTTGATCTAGTATAGGGCATTTCATAGCATGGACTAACTCGATTTAATTCATCCATCCATTTTCCAACCCGCTGAATCCGAACACGGGGTCACGGGGGTCTGCTGGAGCCAATCCCAGCCAACACAGGGCACAAGGCAGGAACCAATCCCGGGCAGGGTGCCAACCCACCGCAGGACAACTCGATTTAATGCATCCAGTAAAGAGAAGTCAAACGAAATGATACCTTTTATTGGCTAAGGTACACACGGTACAACACTCTTAATACTGGATCCAGTATAGTAAACTAATCGAGGCCAACTTAATTTTATATAGCGCCTTTCACTGCAAGCTGCGTCTTAGTATATCAACATCAGCAAATTAATTTAGACCATCTTAATTTTTTTGTTTCGCGTTTCGCAGCATGGACTATTTTGACTTGATTCGGGCCATTTGTATCTTCATATTGCGCCATTCAAAGCACAATACATCCCAGTTCCTTGGAAAATCACACAGCGGCATATACTGAACACTTTATAAAATTTCACAATGAAGCGGCAAGGTGACCGAAGGCAGCAAAGGTCCTGCTGTCATGAAGACGTGTATTTGCGTCCGGTTATTCCCAAAGCAGGACACACGTTTCATGTTGACTTCATTATTTATTTTTTATTATTATTTTTTTTTCTTGTGGGCTGCGCAACTCATGGAAAAAGAAGGGTGAATCTGGGAGTGAGAAAAATCAAATGAAAGGGCCGGGCGGGGACCACCGAAACACGCGGGCACTGGGAAACGGGCGCGAGCGCAGCATGTCAGCCTCAGCGGGTACGTGCATGAAGGGGCAGCGGGGGCGCGCATTCGGAATTCTCTTTTAGTGTCTTCTGTCAGCATGCGAATACTAGCTTGGAGCCTTCAGCTACCGAGTGGCCTGGCATGGCAGCCTGCAAAACGACAAATACATAAAGCGACAGGCCACCCTAGTGAGACGGCTCCGTGGAAGGGGACGCGGGGAAGGCTTACGAGGAGAGGACGGGACGACAAAAGAAGACGACGAGCCGGCGGCATTGAGACTAACTTCTGTGGATTCGTGCAGAGCTAAGAAGAGGAAAGCATTAAAAAAAAACATTTTACCTTTGAATGTACTTTGCATGAATTTCGTTTGTGATTTTACTTTTTTTCTTTTCTTTTTTTTTTTATAAACGTCTGGGCAAATGACTACAGAGAAGTTTGGAATATATTTTTACATTTTCTTTGCCCTGTTTTTGCTGCTGTCCTTTCTTTGTATTTCCGTTATATTTTTAATTTGTCTTTTCCTCAACTGTCCAAAACTTTTCGAACGCATGTTATAAACTTTGTGTTTTATTTTCTTTAAATAAAATCAAATCAAATAAAATACTACTAAAAAAACGTTCACGTCTGCGATTTCAGAAGGAGCAAAAGGTATTGCAACAGTGCCCCCTGCTGTCAAATGGACGGCACTTCACCTTCAAAGTCTGCCGCGGGCAACAGTCAAACCCACTCGTTCTCAATATGGTGGGTCTTTCTTCACTGGTGATTCATGTTTGCCTGACACCTCCCAAATAAACAGCACATTTACAGGAGGGCATCAGCAAATTGATAAACGGGACAGTGGGAATGACCGCACCAGTAGTGCCAACAACTTCACATTGCAGCTTGTTGGGGGAAACGCAGTGACGAGCGAGAAGACGACATGAGAGCTGAGACGGGGCGGGGCATGGCAGGGGGCGGGGCTCTCCCTGCTGACGCACCACGGACAGTGGGAGGGAGGAAGGAAGGAAGGATGTGTGAGGAAACGTGCAGGCCCCCCGTTACATCTGTGCAAGGGTTCAAGGAAGGGGGGCTCAATCACCAGAGGACAGCGGGGTCTGCACTGAGCAGGCTACACTTAATATTACAAAAAAAAAACAAAAAACAACCACCACCACCACCACCACCTTGGGATAGTTTACTGGAACAGAGCAGCCGAGCACAGAACTAGTGCTGTTCCTGTTCAATCCATAGTCTGTCTATCTACCTAACGTCTATTGTCTAGCGCCTGTCATATCTACATTGGCTATATCTATTTTAATATAGTGACTTTATACCTAACAATGCTAAGGTATCCTTCATATCATTATATAGTGCTTTTACAATCAGTGCCATTTACATATCTACTTTATTTATTATACGGTGCTTTTCATGTTTAGCTCAAATACTTCCATCTATCATACAGCAGCTTTCTGTCCATCTCACCATTATAGGGTGCCTTTCATTTTTAATAGATATTGACTTTCTAATCTCTGCATTTTTAAAGTTCCTTTTATATAAAGTATCTACTGTACCTATTAGAGTGTACCTTTTTCATATAGCGCCTTTTCTATATTTATGTCCCATTGTACCTTTTACACCTGTCTGTCTCTCTAACATATACTGTAGTGTCATCCATATCTTTATAAGTAAACATACAAATAAAAACACCATCAAAGAATGGAGCCCTCCAGTGGTCTCACAAAAGAGGATGCTGACAACACAAGAAATGGAGCACAGGGGCTGCCAGGGTGCCCCCACTCTCACCCTGTCACACACACACACACCTTCCCCAAAGGCGCTATACACACTGTCAACTGTTAAACACTCGTGATGTGTTAGCCCCTAACACCTGTTACGCCATGGTAGTGAAGAACACGACCTGCAACTACAGTGGACTGAAGCCTTGTTCAGCCTTGCTGCTGGGGTAATGCCGCCATACCCCAATACACCCCCCCCCACTCCCCCCCCCCCCCGTCCTTCACGACTGGACCAGACAGGTCTGAGGGGACGTTTATGGACACAAGTAAAGTGTGTGTGAGCAGGAGCTCATCTTCATTTTACAAAGATGTCATTTTCTTTTTAGTGATATGAAAGACACTATTGAATAGATACCAAAGGCACTATATAATAAATAGATAGATAGATAGATAGATAGATAGATAGATAGATAGATAGATAGATAGATAGATAGATAGATAGATAGATATGAAAGGCACTATATAATAGATAGATAGATAGATAGATAGAAAGATAGATAGATAGATAGATATGAAAGGCACTATATAACAGATAGATAGATAGATAGATAGATAGATAGATAGATAGATAGATAGATAGATATGAAAGGCACTATATAATAAATAGATAGATAGATAGATAGATAGATAGATAGATAGATAGATAGATATGAAAGGCACTATATAACAGATAGATAGATAGATAGATAGATAGATAGATAGATAGATAGATAGATATGAAAGGCACTATATAACAGATAGATAGATAGATAGATAGATAGATAGATAGATAGATAGATAGATAGATAGATAGATAGATAGATATGAAAGGCACTATATAATAGATAGATAGATAGATAGATAGATAGATAGATAGATATGAAAGGCACTATATAACAGATAGATAGATAGATAGATAGATAGATAGAGATAGATAGATATGAAAGGCACTATATAACAGATAGATAGATAGATAGATAGATAGATAGATAGATAGATATGAAAGGCACTATATAACAGATAGATAGATAGATAGATAGATAGATAGACAGATAGATAGATAGATAGATATGAAAGGCACTATAAAACAGATAGATAGATAGATAGATAGATAGATAAAGGCACTATATAACAGATAGATAGATAGATAGATATGAAAGGCACTATATAATAGATAGATAGATAGATATGAAAGGCACTATATAACAGATAGATAGATAGATAGATAGATAGATAGATAGATAGATAGATATGAAAGGCACTATATAATAGATAGATAGATAGATAGATATGAAAGGCACTATATAACAGATAGATAGATAGATAGATAGATATGAAAGGCACTATATAACAGATAGATAGATAGATAGATAGATAGATAGATAGATAGATAGATAGATAGATAGATAGATAGATATGAAAGGCACTATATAATAGATAGATAGATAGATAGATAGATAGATATGAAAGGCACTATATAACAGATAGATAGATAGATAGATAGATAGATATGAAAGGCACTATATAATAGATAGATAGATAGATAGATAGATAGATAGATAGATAAAGGCCCCACATAAAAGAATGATTGATCAGTTGTCCTTGAGTTCAGTCTGATTAACCAGCAGTCTCGGCATGGCTAGACTTGAGTGGCAGCAGGATGGGTGGGGCTAGATTGGAGAAGCTTTAAGATGATTGGGACAAAAGGCTTAATTTGCAGTAAGTTGGGCGGAGCCAGAGGCACAAGCGGCAGCAGCTCATCCAGCAAGGATCAGAAGCCTCCAGAAGATTCGAGAAGGAGGTTCAAGGATTTTCAGAGAAAGGGATAACCAGAAGCCCCCCACAGCTGGCAGTGCTCACTTTAGTCTTAGTGACAATGAATGCTACAAAGTTGAATATTTGTTTTGTACAAAGAAGAGGAGAACGTACACGCTTCGTACACACATGGGCCAAGCTGGGATTTGCACCTGAGACGTTGGAGCTTGAAGGCAGCAGAACTAAGCACTGAGCCATCCTTCATTTCAAGGTGATTTTACAAATAGAAGATGAAGGTCCAACTTGAAATAATTAATAATGAGTATGTCACATAATATGAAGTGAGCTACACATGTATGCTTTGATTTGGTTTGCACAGGCATATTTTTTATCATAACATTATCAGTCCCATTTATTCCAAATCAGGGTAACAGGGTGGCAGTGCCTAACAGCAATGGGTGCAAAGCCAAATGCTGGTTCCCGTCCATTGCAGAGTTCATGGATATGTTTGAACAAGCATTTAACCTGACACTCCCAAACCTGCTCAAGTCAGGAGATGGCGGCTGGGGACCTGAGCCCATCCCAGCAGCATCAGGTGCAAAGCAAGAGCCAACAATGGACAGAGCGCTAGGGCACTGAGGTGCCCACACACACAGCCATACTGTGACTTGAAGGCAGGTGCTATATGATACAAAAAGCCTGAATTAACATGGAGCCAAGCAGCAGGACAGTGAGGTGAGGGGTCCACACTCAAATATGAAGCACAGTTATTGATGGAAATGCCCAACAAAAGACACCAAGGGGAGGAGAAGTAGAAGAAGACGTGAATGGCATAGAGACAATACCTATTGTCACCCGTGGAAGACAGAAAAGGATAGGTAGGCCTGTTGTGGACATTTGGAATTGAATGAGAATTTAGATGAAGTTAAAAAACCTCCACCTCAACACTAATGGACTCTCACTGGCACTGTTGTGCGGCTTTCAGATGTGCTCAGAAGGGACGATGGCGGATAAGGCTAGGTGAACATCCATTGCTGCCTTCACTAATGTCCACCAAAGAGTCTCCCTTTGCTTTTGGTGTCTTCAGCTGCTGAGCACTGAAACCAACATGAAGGGTATGGACATGCGCCTCCATCACACAGTGACCAGACATGCAGCTGCGAATGTCACCATACTGCATCCATGAGACAAGAGCACTCGGCCAGCAGCACCACAGAAAACCATAAAAAACAAAACAACACAGGGTGGCTTCATTTAAACTTACCTGGAATCCAGTGCGACAACCTGAGGACAGGGGTCATGTGCTTACACTAAATAGGAAAATCACCTAACCTTCATCAGAGAAAGCAAGACAATTTGCAAGAAACAGAGGGGCAATCATCACACTAACTGAAGGAACTAAAGAGACCACTCAGCAGTAAGGAGCCAATGGAGAGAACTGAAATACACTTCATGGCCAAACGTTTGTAGACACCTGACCATCACACCTATATGAGCTTGTTGGACATCAAATCCCAAAACCAGGGTCATGAATATGGAAGCCCCCAACCCCCCCAAATTAACAGCCTCCACTCTTTTGTCCACAAGATTTCGGACTACATCTGTGGGAATTCATGCCCATTCAGCCAAAAAGTGCACTTGTGAGGCGAGGCTGGAGGATTGAGTGGCAGGAATGTGGATGGGGCTTGAATTCTGAGTGGTAGAAAGGTGGGTGGGACTGGAATTCTGAGTGGCAGCAGGGTGGGTGGGGCTGGAATTTCAAATGGCAGCAGGGTGGGTGGAGCTGGAATTTTGAGTAACAAAAAGGTAGGTGGGTCTGGAATTGTGAATGGCAGAGTGGGTGGAACTGGAAATTTGAGTGGCAGCAGGGTGGGCGGGACTGGAATGTTGAGTGGCTTTGGTTCAGCCAGCTGGAAAAGCCTTAGGGGGAATCAAGAGTGATGGTGAGGTCAGGTATTGATGTTGGATGAGAAGACCTGACCTGACTGTTGAACAGGGATGAAGTCAGTGCTTTGAGAAGGCCACTCGAGTTCCTCCACGTCTTTATGAACCTGGCATTCGGAGAACAGTCATGCTGGAACGGAAGAGGACCTTCAACAAACTGAAGGCCACAATTATCTAAAACAGGACCCTTCAATGGTGCCAAGGCACCAAACCCTGTCTCCACTAAACTTTACAGTACGCACTATGCAGTCCAGAAGGTCGCATTCTCCTGGCAGCTGCCAAACCTAGACTGGTCCATCAGACTCCAGATAGTGAAGAACAAACAATTCATCATTCCGGACAACACATCTCCACTGCACCATAGTCCAGTGGTTAGCAGCATGATTTGTACTCCTCCAGTCGACACTTGGCATCATACGTGGTGATCTCAGGCTTGGCCATGGAAGAAGAAGGTCCTGATGCACAGTTCTTGTGCTGATGTTGCTTCCAGGGGCAGTCTGGACCTCCATTGTGAGTGACGCCACAGAGCAGAGCCCATTTCTACCCCTTTCAGCACTCGGTGGCTCAGTTTGTGAGTTTGGTGGCTGAGCTGTTGCTGCTCCTCAGCACTTCCACTGCACAACAAGAGCACTTGCAGCTGACCGGGGCAGAATGTGCAGAGCTGAACAAAGGTGACATCCTATGGCAGTGCTACGTTCAAAGTCACTGAGCTCTTCAGTATGACCCAAAGTGTGCCAACAGAGGTTGTGTGGCTATGTGTTGATCTGATGCACCAACAGAACTCGGTCATCTGGTGGGGTGTCCACATACTTTTTGGCCATACTGTGTAGTGCTCTGCTTAGGCACTTGAGAAGAATTCTTTTATAAAGAATGCCACAAATAGTATGAATTAATCGATGAACCTCCATGAAAGTGCAGAAAACAACCTCCATCTCTGGTGCATCCACCATTTACTGATTGCTCCACTGCCATGCAGTTTCTGGAGGTCCTCGCCTGCCTCTGGTTCACTCACCCCAGTTTCACTTGTAATTCCAGACTGGCTAAATGATGTGGACATCCAGTGAAGGTCTCCCTGTCCCTCTTTTGATGATTTTGGCTGTGTCATGAAGTTGGGACCGATGAGATGCCTTCCTGATTGTATTGCTTGGTGGACATGACTCTGCTTGGACTTCTCAGTAGTGATGGTGCCATAAGTTTTGATCAAATTGCCAACTCCACTTGCAGAAATGCAGCCCCAAAACCTGTAAGGAATCTTCTCCGTTATTCGCCGTTGCCTGCCATCATTCCTCCATGTCCAGTTCTCTAGCCCTTCACTGGAATAACTTCCTTCTGTTAGGTCCAAAAAGTTCAAATTTTGACTCATCAGTCCACAGCACCTGAAACCCAGTGTCACTCCTGGGGTTTCTGGGAGTCATTTGGCTTTATTTCGACCTCAGTTGCAACTCCATGACTTTTCTAGATGGTTGTCCCACTGGCTTCTGCCAGTTTTGAGCTAAGAGCGTTGTTGGCATCTTCTGACTTCGAAGAGGGGTAGTCTTCATAGATTTTCGTTTAGTGCCCTCAGTTTGCTGTGGCCTACCTCTGCGTTTTTGGTCCTCCACCTTCCGTGTTTGGTTGTGCTTCTACAAAGAGCTTGGACAGCATATCTGGAAGTAGCCGGGAGAGACCTGAATGATGCAGGATGAGCCACTTGTGTCTTGTAACTCTGCTCACTTTGGTAAACCGCCACATTGACCACAGCCTTCCCCCTTTTTTGAGTCTGGTGGTCTCCTACCCACCGAAGACATTGGAACTGACGTCAGAGACCAAGACACGTCAGAAAGAAAGTGAAAGAGAGACCATCTCATCCGGATGTCAGCACATGTAACTTATGCATCACACCAGCTGCTAAATTAAAAAGCCACCACCTTTGAATGTGCTCATTTTCAGAAAACTTTTCTAACACGATATCCTGGCTATTACTATTTATATTACTAGAGGGGTCTGGCCCCTGCCCGTTTCACTTGCCAACCCCCGGGTGCCTGTGTGCCCGCTATCTTACAGCTGAGCTTCTCAAAGGTTGCCAGGGCACCTCTCCGTTAGAGAAAGCAGTTGTATTTAAAGAAATAGGATATAGAAGAGTATGCGGAACACAGGAAGACGATGGTTTGGTCCTTAGTTATTATAGATAGAAAATCAGTTACTTGAGTATTTCACTACAGCTGTCTATTTCAAATACCAATGAATAATAAAACGTAGTAAAAGTAGGAGTAAAAAAAAAAAATAAAACGTAATGAAATGTAATAAAAAGTTAAATTACATTAACACCTCAAAAAAACCGGCGTGATTGGGAGGAACGGCCTCCCTGATCCAAACTCGAGTGGTGTTCAGTTGTTGGACTTCTGTGCTGGTCATGGATTGTCCATAACGAACACCATGTTCGAGCATAAGGGTGTCCATAATTGCACTTGGCACCAGGATGCCCGAGGTCGCAGCTCGATGATCGACTTTGTAATTGTGTCATCGGATCTGCGACCTTATGTCTTGGACACTCGGGTGAAGAGAGGGTCTGAGCTGTCAACTGATCACCACCTGGTGGTAAGTTGGATCAGATGGCGGGGGAGGCTACCGGACAGACCAGGCAGACCCAAACGAATAATGAGGGTCTGCTGGGAACGTCTGGCGGAGGAACCGGTCAGAAAGATCTTTAACTGCCACCTCCGGCAGAACTTCAACCTCATTCCGAGGGAGGCGAAGGACATTGAGTCTGAATGGGCCATGTTCCGAGCCTCCATTGTCGAAGCAGCAGAATGGAGCTGTGGCCGCAAGGTTGTCGGTGCCTCTCATGGCGGCAATCCACAAACCCAGTGGTGGACACCTAAGGTTCAAGAGGCCGTCAAGTTGAAGAAAAAGTCCTGTCAGGTCTGGTTGACCAGCGGAACTCCAGAGGCAGCTGAGGGGTACCGGCGGGCCAAGCGTATGGCGGCATTGGCTGTTGCAGAGGCATGGGAGGAGTTTGGGGAAGCCATGGAAAACGACTTTTGGTCAGCAACGAGAAGGTTCTGGCAAACTGTCAAGCGCCTCAGGAGGGGAAAGCAGTGCTCCACCAACACTGTGTACAGTGGAGATGGGGCCCTGCTGACTTCAATTGTAGATGTTATTGACTGGTGGAAGGAATGCTTTGAGGATCTTCTCAATCCCACCAGCATGTCTTTCTTAGAGGAAGCAGAGCTGGAGGACTCCAGGGGGGTGCCCGTCCATATCAGGGGCCGAGGTCACCGAGGTAGTTAAAAAGCTCAGAGGTGGCGGGACCCCTGGGGTGGACGAGGTCCACCCTGGGTTCCTCAAGGCTCTGGATGTTGTGGGGCTGTCCTGGTTGACACGTCTCTGCACCATCGCATGGACATCGAGGGCAGTGCCTCTGGATTGGCAAACCGGGGTGATGGTTCCCCTTTTTAAGAAGGGTGACCGGAGGATGTGTTCCAACTATAGGGGGATCACACTCCTCAGCCTCCCCAGTAAGGTCTGTTCAGGGGTGCTGGAGAAGAGAGTTCGGTTGATGGTCGAATGTCGGATTCAAGAGGAACAATGCGGATTCCGTCCCGGCTGTGGAACACTGGACCAACTCTACACCCTGGCCAGTATCCTGGAGGGGGCATGGGAGTTTGCCCAACCAGTCCACGTGTTTTGTGGATTTGGAGAAGGCATTCGACCGTGTCCCTCGAAGCATCCTGTGGGGTGTGCTCTGAGAGTATGGGGTACAAGGCTCGTTGTTACGAGCCATTCAGTCCCTGTACAGGAGGAGCAGGAGCTTGGTCCGCATTGCCGATAATAAGTCGGACTCGTCTCCTGTTGAGGTTGAACTCCTCCAGGGCTGCCCTTTGTCACCGATTCTGTTCATAAGTTTTATGGACAGAATTTCTGGGCGCAGCCAAGGAGCGGAGGGGGTCTTGTTCGGTGACC